>NC_086298.1:114727-432227 GCF_963924245.1 Chroicocephalus ridibundus | reverse complement strand
TTGGTCTCTTTAGCCACAGGGTCCCTCGCCAGCTACGTGGTAACCAGAGCTGAGACGCAGAAATGCTCCGACTTCTGGATTTACCTGGAGACGGGCAAGTCCCCACAGGAACTTGCCATGGCTGGTAGGGTGTCTCAGCCTGCAGGTACGTTCACATCTCTCCCTGCTGCTTTCCCTGGGCTTGTCGCGCCTGATTCTTCCTGCTGCAACAATTTGCCGTTTCTGCCTCGTAATTAAGCTGGTGACTCTTTGCGTCATTGCCAAAATCCCCATATAAGTCCCACACTGTCACCCCGCAGCTGAGGGGTGAGAGCAGGGGCTGGGGTGGCAGCAGTGCCAGGGCGGCCGGAGCTCCCTGCCTTGGTCTCATGGCTCCTGTGTCTCCCCGTGCAGAGCACGGTCCACCACCGGCGCTGCAGGTACCTGCGCAGGGCTGGTGGCATTGGGTTTGAGCACTCACTTCTGCCTGCTGCCCTGCCTGCTTTGTGGATTCATAAGAGCTAGCATGAAGGGCTTGTTTGCTGGAAGAGGAAGAAGAGGGTAGGGGATAGGGGGAGGCAGTAAACCACTTCACGCCCCAGTTGCTCCATCCAGTGGGCAGAACTGGCGTGGGTGGTTTCCACAGCTGCTTCTTTCTGCCACTGGTACCATGAGCTCCCAAAGCTGGGTCTAGCTGAAGAGGCTTTAAACACTTCACCAGGGCTCTGTGGTTCTCTGCGCGGCCCTGGCAAACATGCCAGGATAGTCGGGGGGTCCAGGGAGCATGTTCTTTCTGTTGCAGAAAATCTGCCCAGCCCAGAAGACGGAGAGAGCGTGGCACCGCCGGTGAGGAGGAACAAGTACGGGGACGTTGTGGAATAGCTAACAGAGCACAGCGCGCCATGCCCGTGTCCTGCTTCGCCCCTTCCTGCCTGCCCAGGCTGCCTGTGCTGCCGGTGAGCCTGGTGGGCTCTGCAGCGCTGCCGGGGAGCTCGGATGAGTCAATCCTGCAGTGGGAGTGTGGTGGAGGCACCGTATCCCAGGTGGCCTCTAAACTTCACACGTGGGGGGCACAATAAAAGTCACGAGCTGAAAGCGCTCGTTGTGGACAAAGCAAAGGCTGGTGGTGGGACAGGAAGAGCTGGGATGCAGGTGGTAAATGTCACCCTGAGCCAACCTCTGCAGTAAATGTTGGAGCAGAGCGCTCTTGTCCTTCTGAGGCCATGGCACCCACAGTCTGACTGGGTGTGAAGTGACTGCAGGCGTGGACGGGTCTGGGCTAAGCTGTGAGAGGGCAGAGCTGCTGCTGTGTGCTCTCTTTCTTGAGCCTAACCAGTCACAGTGTCCCTGCCCCTGCAGCAGCAAGGCTTTTCTCACCCGCCGGAACGGGTCTGAGCCGAGTCCTGCAGCTGCACGGCCTCTGGGGATGTCCTCTCTGCCCCCCAAAGAGGTGCACGTGTGCCCAGAGCCCCTCTGTGCAGTGCCCACCTTGCTCTCGGGGCACGTCACCCGCCCAGTCCCAGACTCTCCGTCTGGGTCCGTAACCAGGCGACAAGGGAACGGTACTGTCTCAAATCCTACACATCGAGAGGGGCACATGTGAAGATTAAAAGGCCTCTTTTACTTCATTTTTTCCTAATGGCTGACTCCAAATCATGCTTAGGGCAAACCGGCTGCACTTGGTGGATGGCCAGCTCTGATTCAGGGGCAGCTGAATTTCTTAGGAGGGGAAACCCAGCCTGGGTTCTGGAAGCTAGCTGGTTTCTTGGAGCAGAGCAGCAGCGTTTCGGCTTCAGAGACCAGAAACGCTTCCTTCCGTGTGAGAGCTGGAGACCGTCCCGGAGCCTCGCCACGGGAGGGAGTCCCTGTGCTGGGGAGATGAGAGGCCTGGGGAGGAAACTGGGTTTGGGGCCTCAGGACATCATCTGAACTGGAATTGCACTCGAGCTGTGCAGAGAGATGGGGAGCAGCCACCAGGCCAGATAAAAGCAAAGAGGCTGTGGGGAACGGGCGGGTTAAGCCAAGCACAGCGCAGCGGGAGCTCGGCCGGAGCGGGGAGCAGAGCTCGTGCCGCCGATGAGAACAAGGAGGGCGGCGAGAAACTGCAGCTCCCGCTGGAGCCGCTCCTCTCCTGGGGCGTGTGGGGGGATGCGGCGGGGCGAGAGGCTCTTTCCACGTGGGGCTGATGAGTGGGGACTGGCCCCGTGCGGCTGGCTGCGTGCCACGGTGGTTCTGAGCTGCCGGCGACTGCACGAACAAATTGCCAACCCTGCGGGCTGCTCTCCTGCCCTGCGTGGCTACCAGACCCGGTCTCCCGGGAGCAGAGCCTCCCCACACGTGTTCCTTGCACGGAGGCTGTGGCCGTGAGCACAGCGGTGAATGCACGGGGCAGAGTCGGCCTGAGCGCTGCCTGCTTACGCTTTTGGGCTGACTGTGCCTCTTGCGCTTGGGAAACCTCAACTGCGCAACCACGGCTGGTTGAAACTCCTCCACCTCCAAGGGGGCCTGAGTCTGGAGTGAGGTTTCAAGCTCGTCTTGGGGGATTCTCCAGGCTAGCAGAGCGTACGAGCTCAGAGCCGTAGGAGAGGTTACAAAGATTTATTTCTGGTTATAAAAAAACCCCAACCAACCAAACCCAAACCTTCTGCATGTTTGCGTGTCTCTGTTCTTGCTCAATCGGGAGTGAAGGCACATCCTCCCAGCTGCCTGGCGTGGGGCGATGCAGGGCTCAAATCCCACTCCCACAGCGAGCCCATCGCCTCTGGGCTGGTACAGCCACTCACCAGGGAGCCACGGGGGCTTTGGGTGCCATTGCTGGGGGACGGAGGAGGCTCTGGCTGTGGCAAAGGCGAGACTGGCTTAGGAACCACGGGAATGGGGAAGGCAACGTGTTTGGCTGCTGAAGCGGGACCTGGAAGCTGCCTGCTCCCCACGTCTGGTTGTTGCTAAGCCTCTACCCAAAGCCCCTGTGCCATGGCTGGTGGATGTCCAGGCCAAGGTCAGGCCCTCAGGAAGGTCGCTGGGGTCTGTACATGGGCCAGAAAGCCAGCCTGGGCTCTGGGTGGTGACCAGAGCTCCCCTGGAGGCTGGGCTGATGCTCCAGGGACAGGCTGGAGAGGCCAGCTATAAGGACTAGCGTAATATTCCCCCCCCACCCCCCCACGCACATCAGCATAGATCCTGCTGTTGTCTGGACTTACTGGCCCAGTCCAGCCCAGGTCTGGTGGCAGAAAGATGCCTCAGGTCTGAATGTCTAAATCCCAAGCCTGCTCAGGGGTCCATCCCTGAGAAGCACTGGGAAACCTTTAGGCCATTCTCCTGCAGGGTTAGGGTCCTCTTCTACCCCCACCCCCTTTCTGCAGCTTGAAAGCAAGGGGAGGGCAAAAAGGGAAAGCTTTCCTTCTGGGACAGGCAGCGTCATGTAATGGAGGAGGACATCTCTGAGCACTTGCTGCATCCCAAGTGTTCAGGCCATGGAGACTCCAGCAGGAAGGATGGTGCTGGGTCCTGCAGACAAGGCCCATCCTGTCCCTGCCGTTAGATTGTGCTGGACTTGCTGCGCCGGAGCAGGCAGACGGCAGTCCCCAGAGACGTCAGGGTGGTGACCACAAAGAGCAGGATGAGGATGACCCAGTAGTTGTACAGCATGCTCTTGTGGGAAGAGGGCTTCTCCGCTGGGATCATGTTGGTGAGGTTCAACATGTAGCCCAGGGCCCAGCCGATGGAGGTTTCTCCTGCCTGTGGAAAGAGCATGGCATGGTCACCACCCTGATCAACCCAGCTCCACGGGCCTCAAGGGACCTCCCAGGGACCACCTCAGTGTCAACCCAGTGAAGGAGAGGGGTCTGGGGGAGTCCACAGCACCCTGAGCCCTTGCTTGCCCATGGGTCCAGCTGGCCCAGAGACGAAGAAATGACCGTCCTGTGCTGAGCTGGGCTCATCCGATGGGAGCTGGATGTTGTCTGCTCTGGCCAGTCCTGATCTCACTGCCCATGTCATGGCTTGTGGGATCCTGCCCTGAGCTAACTTCCCAACAAGCCTGAGCAAAGAGTTGTTTGGGATGGCTGGTGTCTCAAGGGCCACGGAAAGACCGGAGGACCTGACTCCATGACCATCCTACAGCCAGCTCAGGTCTTTTTTTTTTTTTTGCATCACCCAGAAGGAAGGGAGTCCCATCCTGCCCCTGTTCCCCGAGATCTTCCCTCATATTGCTTGGCGCTTTCTCGGTGTGGGATCATCTCTCCTGCAGGGCTTTTGGGCCTAACTCCAAGCAAACATCATGGCATGAGGACATGCTCTGGTGTTACCCACCTTCTTCTGGAAGGCAATGTTGGGGAAGGAATGGTTGTTGAAGTTGTAGCCTTTGGTGGTCAGCAAATAAACGAACATGCTGACAGCGCAGTAATCCGCCAGTCTCTTCTCCAGTTTAGGGGCTTTCTGGAGCAGCTGGGTGGGATACATGGGGAGACAGAGAAAAGGGGTCAAGCCAGCAGGGGAAAAGGGGTCAAGCAGCCAGAGGAAAGGGGTCCATGGCCCCCAGGGTCTTCTTATGGGGCTGGATCCATTCCCCGAGCTTTGTTTCTGTGACCTGAAACTCTGCGTGGTTGCCTCAGGTTGGCCAAGGTGCTGCCCATACCCACTTGAGACTCTCCTTGTCCCAGCTGGGAGCTGTCACCCACCCTCCCAGGACACTCAGCCGCCTCCAAGGGCTGCTCTCAGAGGCCGGATGATGCCCCACACAAAGCAGCCCTCTCCTCCCCACCATGCCCGAGGAGCCCACCTCGCTCCAGCTCGTGGCACAGATGGTCTTGGCAGCATCCTTCAGGTCATTGGGCAAGTGCACGGGTCTCCCCATCACTGTCCGGATGAAGTCCACTGTGTAGAAGAAGGCAGAGAAGGCCTGACAGAGGAAAGGAGGCAGCTGTGGGACAGGCTGGGAGCAAAACCTTCTCACCACGAACAGCCATCCTGACGGGCGTTGCGGGCACAAGGAACCGCCCTTGGAGAGCCAAGGGTCTGGCTCTGCTGCCGCGCGATGCCGGGGGGCTGGGGACACCTGCCCACCCAGCAGCCAGGAGATCACCCCACTCCCTGCCAGGACTTACGATGAAGTTTCCCGAAACCTCTGGCTGGAAAATGCCATCGAAGGAGCAGTGGGAGAAGGAGCAGGTGGTGAAGTCGAAGAGCTTGCTGACGTGCAGAGCACAGAGGCTGCCATTCCCGGTGCCGACCACAGTGACGGTGGTGTTGAGGGCAAGGCTGGGCCTCTCCTTCTCCGTGCAGGGGCTGTCGTAGACACTGCTCAGCGACAGGCTCTTGTCGTAGCCCGTGGGCCAGCAGGGATAGTGGACAGTTGGTTGGTAGCGCTCAGCCTGCCAGAGAAGTGACACGTGGGACGCGTGAGCCATGGCACAGGCCTGGCTTCCCCAGTGCCATGTGGCAGCCCCAGCACCGCTGCCTGCCTGCCTCCATTTCCCTGCCGGAGAGATGCGGAGGAGCCTGGGCAGAGGGATGCAGAGCTGGCAGTTGCCACAAGCATCTCAAGATGACTTGGGACATCTTGGCTCTGGCCGAGGGGTGCAACACCTTATGGAGGGGGTGGGAGGAAGCCTTGAGACCATGGGAGAGGGTCAGGGGGCAAAATCCAAAAGCTGGCTTGGAAAGGTGTGCAGCTGGCCCCGCAGGGGTCTCCTAGAGCCAGGGCTGGGGGACACCACTGTATAAACACCAGGGGAAGGGGGCAACTGCGGGGTGATGACAGCTGGCATCCCCATCGAGCACATGCTGGTACCTGGAGGAGCTTTGAGAGCAGCCTCTTGAGGACCTGGTCCCTTCCGTAGCAGAGGAAGCTGTGGGTGTACACTTTGTACGCCTGGCCGTACAGCTTCAGCATCACCTCGTTTTTGGGGTCTTCGATGGTGTCCCTGGTTTCAAATGTGATCTGTGTGGAAGCTCCCCCAAAGTCCATGGCCCCCAGGGTCTTCTTCTGGGGCTGGATCCATTCCCCGAGCCAGCCACGCTGAGCAAGGAAGACAGGAGCGGGCGTAAGGACGCGATGAGCCGTGGGACAGCCTGGCCACCACAGCCGTCCCAGCTGCGTGCCACGCTCCCCTGCCCACCTTGATGAAGTTCTCCAGGAGGTAGTTTGCGGTTACCCAGCCGAAGACCCCTTCCTCTTCACCCGACAGGATCTTCGCCCCCCGGAAGTCAAAGGGGTAAGACTTCAGCGTGGCGGCCACGGCACCGAGGACGGCGTCCGAAGCCTGCAGGTTTGCAATGCTGCGGGGCAGGCAAGAGGACAGTGTGGCAGGGTGGCAGGGTGCCACCAGCGGAGACTCCACTGCCTGCCCGGCCCTCGGAGCCCAGCCCCACCGTGGCACATGGGGCAGGAGGCAGGTGGGTCCTCGCCCGGGTACCTGTAGGGATGTGCCCCCAAAACCCCCAGCTAATTCCCCTTGTCTCTCCCGGAGGAGGTGGCAGGCGGCAAGGATGGAGGTGTGCTCACTCCCGAGCGAGGAGGGGCACGACTCCCGACTCTGTGTGGCTTTCGGGGGGGAATTATTCTCACTGCATCCCATCAGGCTGGCAATGGGTGCAGGGGGACTTTCTTCCTGGCTAGCCAAAAAGCCTGGGTGTGTTAGCCCGGTGCCGGCCCCATGCTGGCCTCTTTTCAGGCAGGGTTGTGCAGTTGCACCTCTGCAAGGGACATGGAGCCAGGCAGCTGGGAGGGTTCGGAGCTTTGCCTGGCAAAGGGGAGACATCATAGTTGTCCTTCACCGTCTCCACCCCTGCCATGGCTGGCGAGATGGCAGGGTGACATGGCAGGGCCCCCCCCCAGCAGCGTCTGAGACCAGGCAGCTGGCCCGGCCAGAACAGGCACTCACTTGAGCAGGCGCATGCCGGCCGTGGCGCCCAGGTAGAGCGGGGTGCCGGCGTGCTTCTCCTTGGGCACATCTCTCAGAGCCTGGTTCAGGCAGTGCACCAGGCTCGTCCCGGCAGCTGGAGGGTTGGAGCTGTAGCTGGAGATGCCGGGACCTGCGGAGAGGAAACAGCGTTGCTCCCTGCGAGTGGTAAGAAGGTGCTCGGTGGGAGGGTGTTTGGTGGGATGATGCTCAGTGGGCAGCTTTGCCCTTCCCAGGCCATTCAAAAGGCAGGTGCTGCAGGTTTCTGTGGGCATGGAGCCATCCAGAGTCCAGCCACATCTCCCTGCCCATGACGCGTCCCCCACCGGCTGCCAGCCGGGCAAAGGTTGCTTATATGGAGAGTGGAAAACCATCGCGCGCTGGGATAGGCAGGGAGCTGGATTGTTTCCTGGTGGTTTGATGCATGCCAGGAAAAGATAAACCACAGGCGTGCACAGCTTCAAGCCTTGCGGGGAATGAGGGAGGTTTTGGGAACAGAGCTGGACCCCTTACAACACCACCTCACCTGCGCTGGGGAATACGCAGGGAGGCAGCTGGGCATGGCGGGGGCGTTCTCACCATCACGGTGACCTACCCACGGGGGACCCGACAGACCCTGCCACCAGCCACCGGCTCCCATGTTCTGGGACGGCCCTTACCCTCCACATCACACATGCTGTGCTCGCTGACCACCCCGGTGTCGTTCTCCTTGTCTGCAGGCCACTTGTAGATGAACATGGCCGTGTGGGAGGACCCGGCGTCCAGCACGATGCCATACTGCGGGGGGAGGCAGCGGGTCAGGCTGGAGGCAGGAGACTCCCCCCCAGCTGCCCCAGCCCATCCCGAGGGAAGATGCTGGGGCTCAACGACGCTGTGCCCAGCCGGTCCTGCCCTGGCAGTGCCCTCCCCGGCGGCTTCGGGAGCATCCTGCGGCAGAGGCGCGCGCGCTGCTCAGCCCGGCCCTTGCCCACCTCTGCCCGCACAGGCTCTGCGCAGGCTGCGGCTGGGAGCGGGTGCTCTGCCCCACCAGGGACACCAGCCACCACGGGACACCGCTGGCCACAGCACAGGGACTCCGGCTTCCTGGGCGCGGGGACCCCCTTGCCTCCTTGAGCACAGACCGGCAGGCTCTCCCCCCACCACGCACACCCCTTCGCTTGCTCCCATCTCCCCGCAGCATCGCTCCTGGCCAGTGGGCTCCTGTGCTCAGCCACGCCAATGGGTCCCTGAGGCCAGCGGGGGGACGACGGGGGACACCTGGGAGTGGCCCCTCGGGGTTGCAGCTTGCCAAAGAAGGGCAGCCAGGCACCCCGTCCCTCCTGCCCTTGTATGGCTCGGCCATTCTCCAGCTATAAATAACCCCGCTCCCTCCTGCCAAACAAGGTTACCCAGCTCCCAGGGAGGGGCTGCCCCGTGCTGCCTTCAGCCCCCCCCCCGGTCAGACCCTTCTGCCTCCCCTCCCGTCCCCCGTGGGCTCGGGGTGCCTGCGCTGGCCCCCTCTGTGCCCCGCTGGAGCTGCTTTGCTGCCGGAGAGGCTGCAATTTCGGGGAGGTGGCGGGGGGGAGAGGAGCAGCTGAGCATCTCTGGGGTGAAACCGCTCGAGGCTTAAACCTGGCGTGTACCACGGCTCTGCCTGCTGCCTGCCCTGCCCGCGCCTGCCTGCAGCTCCTCTCCCGGCCCAGCACCCGGGGGGCCACCCCAGCCTTGCCTGGCGGGTGCCCTGGTCCTGTCCCTGTCCCCATCCCCATCCCCGCCAGACACAGAGCGTGCTCCACGGTCCAGGTGGCTGCAGGGTGGGCTTTTGGCCAGCTCGGGCAGCAGAAATGAAACGTCAGGGCCCAGGCAGGGACCTCTTGGGTCTGCACTTAGAGGCAGCCCCCATTCCCACATCAACCCGTGGCCCCACACCAGCGGTACCCCCTGTTCCCCCAGGGGACCATTTCCAATGGGTGACACCACCTCGTGCCCCAGCCTCCCCTGGCTCCCCTTCACTGTCAGCGGCTTGCCACATGCTCTGTGCCAAAAGCTATGAGCCAGCGGAGAATCCCTGTCTGTGGACAGACTGGGGCTGCTGTGCCATGGCACTGGTGTGGGGGAGCAGCTGCCGGTGATGCTGAACGCTGCAGAGAGGAGGAGGAGGGCTCTGACTGCCTCCCCCCCTCAGCTGATGCTCCAAAGCACAAAGCTGGGGAGCAGAATCCCGAGTTTGGGCCATTTCTGGGCTGGGTGCTGGGGTCAGTGCCCCGGGCAGCCTTGAGGGGCTCTCAGTCCCCTCCTCTGCCCAGTGTGCCATGGGCCATGTACCCCCTGGCTCCGTGTGTCCCCCCAGTCCCTCCTTGCCACAGCACCCTCTGCCTCGCCCACTTGCCCCGGGGCCCTGCGGACACCCCCTGCACCCCCAGACGGATGCGCAACCACCCTGCGGGCACAAGCCATAAGGGATGCTGAGCCTGCCTCAGCGAAGCTGCCTGTCACAGGGAACGGCCGCTGGCGTGTCACCGCCAGCTCCCACCCCATGGTCCTCTTGGCATGTCCTCTTCGCTGTCCCAGCCCTCACGAGTGGGTGCTGGCATCCCCGCGAGGGGTCCCCAGGGAGGGTGCAGCAGACCCCCTGCCCACCTCTGCCACGCATGTGCCCTCGCATCCTGCGCACACCACGGAGACGTCCCCGGTGTCCTCGCAGGGCACCACACCCGCTCCGTGCCACCCCAGGTACCACCTGGCGTGACATTAACACTAGCAGGGTGACAATGCTGTCCCCAAATGGACAAGTCATCCCCCAACCCGAGGCTGAGCACAGCTGGGACCCCGGCAGCGGTTTCCAGCCCCGGGGTGACATGGGGGGGGCTGTGGCCCAGGGAGAGGGATGGAGACAGGGGTCCCTGCGGGGTGGCAGGGGCTAAGAAATGCCGGAGCAGGAGGGAGCGAGGGTGACCTGTAGCACCAGGGACACCCGGTGCGACACTGCGGGGTTGGGGACGGCCCAAGGGGAGCAGAGCTGGGGGTGACAGACCGACCCCGAGGCAGGAGCAGAGGTGGCCACGCGGCTGGATCCAGGGTGGGCAGGGGAAGCCCCATGTGGCTGCAGTGGCGGGGGGAGACCTGGTTCGGGGGGGTTTGATCCCGCCTGCGCCAGGGCTGGCTCGGCTGGGCCCCGCTCCCAGCCCCACGGAGAGCTGGCACGGGGGGGGTGGCACTGCGGAGGGTGCACACGTGCACGGCTGTGCACACGTGTGCGTGTGTGTGTACGTGGTGTGTGTGCCCGCAGGTGTGCACGTGTGCATGGACACGGGCACTCGTGTGCAGACCCGGGCGTGGGGGTGCACGGGGAGGGACATGCCCCACACGCGCGGGGGGCACGCGCGCACAGGTGCGCTGACCCGTTTGCGTGCACACGGGTGCATGCGTGTCTGCGCAGACGTGCACTCCGGTGGGTGTGCGCGCGTGGGTGTGCATGGGAACGTGCGCCCGCGCGTGTGCCTGCCTGGAGCAGCAGCGCTGCCTGCTCGGGCCCAGGGAAGCGCAGCAGCTCCGCGCCCAGAGCGAGCCCCACAGGGAGGTGTCATGTGTGGGGTGACAGTGACACCGTCGTGACAGGTTGCAGAACCATCTGCCCCACGCAGGTGCCCTTTGCTGCCAGTGCCTGCAGGTTGGGGTGGGGGTCTCTCCTCTCAGACCCTGGTATCGGGGCGGGCAGAGCCCATCCCTGCCAGGCACGAGGTGGCAAAGATGGGCAGCAGCCCCAGGACTCGTGGGCGAGGGACGGTCTGTGGGACTCCCTGAGCGGCGGAGGCCTGGCCCCGGCGATGGAGGCGGCAGCGCTTGGGCCCGGGCAAGGTAATAACATGTGGCAACACGGACCGCAGCAGTGCAGCGGGTGCTGCCAGGCACAGGGAGTGCCGGCGCCCGGCCAGCTGCTGCCGCGGCTTGGTCCCTGGCTGCCAGCGTGAGAGGAGCCACCACAGCCTCACGCCAGCCCCCTCTGCCCCTTTGCCGGGGGGCACAGGGTTTCGCACCCAGGCCTGTCCCCACGGAGGAGCTCCTCCCCGGCAGCGCTGGTGGCAGTGGGCAGGGGTGGAAGCCACGTGCACAGGCATGCGCGCACCCAGGGGCCGAGGCAGACCTGGAGAGCCAAGAGGGTCCCCAGGGATGAAGGAGAGGTCCCGTTCCCTCCTCCAGACCCGGGGGTACACGTACACCTCCAGCACCCGCGTAGGAATCAGGGATGGGGTCACCCACAGCGGGGCTGCGATGGTGCCAGCCCCTGTCCCGGCTCCTGCCCCAGCCCCTGTCCCTGTCCCAGCCCCTCTGCCTGGGCATCGGAGCCACCGCATCACCCACCGCAGAGCAAGCCGCCATGAGGGCTCGAGCCGTGGCCAAGCCGGGGGCTCGCAGCTGCACGGGGGCACAGGCAGCTCATCTGCAGGGGCCCTGCAGACAAGAAGCCCGGGGAGGGAGAAAAGCGGCTGAAAGCCCATCTCGTTAGTGATTTGCAGTGTAAGCGCTGCCCTCAGCTCTTCCAGCCGGTGTGTCCCATGCCTGCCAACGAGCGGGCTGGAAATGAGGACTGGAGGGACACAGGGATGCCCTGGCACGCTCCCGCGCCAGCAACTGGCTGCCATCATCCCTCTCATCCGCCCTGGCACACTCGACTGCCGGCGCCCCACGGCTTGGTGGGGCCTCGCACACGTGTTTGTCACCCTGGCCCCAGCCCGTAGGACAGTCCCCAAACGCAGCATCTCCTGGTGGCACAGGAATGATGGATTTTTCTAAAAACAGAACCTCCCGAGCGGACCCTGGTGATGCCGCTGGGCCAGGGGACATGGGGGTCCTCGGTGTGGCCCCACACCGGGATGGTGTCCCCGTGCTGCCCCCGGACCCGCTGCCTCCTGGGTCACCCATGGCCCTGCTGGCTCTGCACCACCGCAGCATCGCTCAGCCCAGCCCAAGCCAGGGCTGCTCCGTCCCACGGCCCCTGCAGAGGGGACACAGGGGGCGGCGATGTCCCCAAAGGCCCCAGGGCAACAAAGACACAAGTAGTGCTCGGTCTCCTGGCTCTACCCAGAAACTTCCCGCACCCCAGGGGAGGAGGCGGAGGGGGATGCTGAGAACTGCCCAACTCACTGCAGCCCGGCACCACGCCTCCGCGGCCATGCCTGAGCCTCCGGCCCCCACCCCATGGGCTTTCTGGGTGGCCCCACAGTGCAGCGGGGCTCGGTCTGGTCCCACAACCTCCCACCTCCCACAAGGGCAATGAGACCCGGGGGCTCCGTGGTGGGTTACGATGAGTTTCCTTCCCGCCGTGGGAGCCGCAGCTCCACTGGGATGGCTGGCAGGGGAAGAGCCCAGCAGGCCTTATAACGGCCTGTGAAGAGATTTGCCAAAAGAAATAAAAAAAAGGGTTGTCAGGAAAAGGCAACAGCCCCGAGTCATCAGGCGGCGGGGCCGTAAGCCCCGCTGCAGACCCACGGGGGAAGGGGAATAACCGGGCTCCCAGGATCAGTCTCTCTGGCAGCAAGATAACTAATGCAGGGTATTTTTAGGGCAATATTCCAAGCAAAGAAGCTGGAAAGGGAAGACATGGAGCTGCAGCTCAGCAGTGCAGCCCAGCAGCTGCTGCTATCATCGGCTGAACCAGCAAGGACCATGTCTTGCCCAGGCGGGTGGGGAGGACATGCCTGGCATCCCCCGCAGCAGGACCAGCCTCCTCTAAATCCCGCTGGCGTATTTTGGGCTGAGTTAGACTAAGACAAAGCTTTGCATCCCCAGAACAGCCCTGAGCTTCGTGCAAAAGCAAACCCCTTGGTGCTTTCCTGGCGTCAGCCCCACGGGAACGGGCACCGCCGTGGCAGCGGTGCCGAGCTCGGGTGGGCAGTGCCCCACCACACACACACCGCGCTGGACCCCGCGTGCGCGTGGCACATCCAGGGACAACGCAAGACCTCAAGTCTCCGGGCCAAGTGGCACAGCCTCGGGCAGAGCAGGGCCAGGACCCACATCATTGTTCAGGGATTATCAGCCCCAAACTGCAGCACTGCCCGCAGACTGGAAGGTGCTACCACCTGGGGAGGGAAAAAGCACAAAAAAGCTCAAAAATTAAATGTCTGGGAATGCACCTGGCTTCAAAGCAAAACTCCAGCTTGGAACCGGGAGGAGAAAAGGCTTCCCAGGCTGACCCAAGTGCTGCACACAGGGGTCTCAGCACCGATCTGTCGAATTCCCTGTGTCCAAAGAGACAAAATCCATTTTGAAACCAGCTATGGGTACTGCTCAATATGCCTCAGCATGTGGCAACGCACGGTAAAGAAAGGTGTCACAGGGAAAGAGTTAATCATTGCTAGTTATACTAACAGCAGCGTGTACCATCTTGGCTAAGCCAGCTTGTTCTCTCCACCTAATCTTCATTACATCTGACAAACCCGGAGAGAAGGCAGCACATCTGGCATCCAGGCTGGCTCAGAAAGTTTCCAAGACAATTCCTTGGGAGGAGAAAAAGGGGGTTTTGGATGAACCATTTTCCAGGACAAAGAGCCTGCTCCCCGCAGAATAGCTCGGTCTGTCACCAAAAAAAAAAAAAAAAGAAAAAACCCTAACAAAAACCCAAAGACTTTTTTAAAACAAAAGACTTAGGCTGCAAAAGAGTCAACTGGGGGACCCGGCCAACAAGAAATTGGTTGGGAACTTCTTTCAGCATCTGAATTTACAAAAGAGAAGAAAAAAAAAAAAAAAAAGAAAAGCAGCTCATTTTGCTAGGGCAGCGCATTTCTCCTCCGGCAGCGCTGGCCCGGGCGGTGCGGACGGAGCCCAGGAACGGCGGGCGATGCCGGGCTGCGCGGGGTGCCCGGCACCCAGCCGGCGCCGCGGGCGCAGATGCTGCCAGGGCTGCTCTCGCCTGGGGGGGGCACATCCAGACGCGCCGCCCCTGTCTTTCGGTGTGTCCGAAAGATTCCTCTCGCCAAGCGCAGGTCCGAGGCGCCGGGGCTGGGCGGCAGGGTGTCCCCGCAGCCGGGGGCGGGGGCTCGCTGCTGGGCCCTGCCACCCCCACCCCGCAGCCCCGGGGACCCACCGGCCCCGGCGGCCTCCCGTGCCGCTGGGGATCCCCTGGGTGCCCGAGCCCCTCCCGCGCCTCGCATCCCGCAGACGGGGCTGCCGGGCGCGGCTCCCCCCCGTCGCCGGTGCCGCCCAGCCCGGGGTGCTCCCGGTGCCCGCTGCCCCCGTCCCCCTCCGCGCCGCCGGTGCCGACCCCGCTCACCTTGAAGCCCGGCGGGCCCCGCGTGTCCCCGGAGCCGAGGCAGAGCAGGAGGATGCCCAGGAGGCAGCCGAGGGCGAGGAGCAGGAGGACGGCGGCGACCCGGCGGGCCATGGCGGGGCCGGAGCCGGGGCAGGTGAGCGGCTCGGCGGCGGCTGCGGCGGTTGCTGCTCCTCCTCCCCCGCCTCCTCCTCCTCCTCCTCCTCCTCCTCCTCGCCCGCCTCTCCCGGCTGAGTCACCGCCACCCCGGCCCACCCGGGCGGGACACCGGGCTCCGGCGGGCTGCGGGGGGCCGGCCCCGGGCGGCGGGACCCGCGGCTGCCCCTCACCCGGGCTCGGATCCGTCCTGCCCCCCCGCCCCGGGCATCGCCCTGTCCCGGGATCAGCCCCATGTACACCCCCCCCGCCCGGGCACGGTCCTTGACCCAGGACTCAGTGCCATCCCTGCCCCCCCGGGCATCACCCTCACTCAGGGTCAGCCTTGTCCTGCTGCTGCCCCCCCGTCAGGCACCGACGTTACCTCGGGGCTCAGCCCAAACCTGTCCCTCCTCCCCGGGCGTAGCCTCTGTCCCCGGGCTCAGTCCCACCTTCTTCCGCCACCAGACGTTGTCCTTGACCCAGGACTCAGACCCATCCTGTGCCCCTCTCCCCCCCGCCGACCCCCCCAGGCATTGCCCCTGCCCCGGGGCTCAGCCCAGGGATGGGTTTGGTGGGAGGTGAGAACACCCAGCGTGACAGAAAAGCTCTGAGAAAGTATCTCACCTACCACGATTAACAGCTACAAATACATTATTGCTTTTAATCATTACAAGGAGTTTGTGACAGCCCTGAGGAGCCCAGATGTATATTGAGATTGTTTTTAGTATGGTCACAAGTGAAAAATGTAATGCGTTTCCACACGGAGCAATGAGCCAAGAAAGGTTGGGCCCCTGGCTCTGAGAAGGACGTTTTGAGCTTGCTTACACAGAGGGATAAAGCAGTGAACAAAATAATAAACAAAGAGATATCACCAAGGAGAGGAGGCTGATGGAGGATGTGGCTTCCAGCCCAGCTGGGTTGCAGGCTGAGGGTCACACTTCAGCTCCTTAGTTCTTAATTTTTTTCGAAGCAAGCCACATTCCCTGCTGCTCTCGGCTGCCCTTCGCGGAACACACGTTAACCCAGCGCTGGAGTTTCCGCAGAGCTTCCTGCCCCCATGGGCTTGTGGGCCGGGGGTCCCTTGGCCCCGATGTGCCACTGTGTCGTGGAGAGTCTGCCGCTGGCGGTCTCGCTGGGGGCGAGCTCCAGTTTCGTCCCCCAAAGCAGTGACCGAAGCAGAGTCTGGGGAAGAAAATGGCTAAAGAGGGGAGAGAGAGAGACCCTCGCCCAGCCGGTGCCCAGGGCAGGGCTTCTCCGCGGGCCCCCTGTGTCCAGCCTCTGAGCGTTTGCGGGTGCGTCTGCCTCCTCGCTTCAACCCATTAAGTGTTTAACGTCTGGAAAACCTGTATCAATCGACTCCAAGACATTAATACGCTGATTTATGTGAAAAAATTATTCCCCTTCGCTGCTGCTGCTAATACCGCAGGAGACCACAGTCTTGTCTCTGAGGATCAGCAGATCATCATTTCCGCTGCCTTCCTGCATCGCCGCTGACTATAAGGCTCCTCTCAAGTTTCCACGGCGAAATACCCGCCTGCTCCTGACTCTTCTTGCCACCCTCCTCACCCATTCGGTGTTTCTGAGGCACGCATCTGCAACCTCACCGGTGCAGCCACAACAGGGATTAACACAGAAGCAGGAAGATCTTCTCTGGATTGCACTTAATCCCTTTCTCAATAGCTGCCAAGCCTCCTGATTGCCTTTTTGCCCAGGCAAGCAGTAAGAGGTCTTCAGGCCATGATGAAAAGGAACCACAAATCTCTTTTCTGAATGGCAGTGAGTGGAGACGGGGCTGGGAGAGCCCTGTGGGGGGAGGGATGGTCCCTTTTTTGCTCCTCACCCTTATTTTGCTTTGGGGGACTTTGGAGCAAGTCCCTTTCTGGCAGGCGGTTACTCTGCGTGGTGGGACCCTCCTGGGAGCTGAGTGGAGATGTGAGCGTCTTCTTGGTCTTGGGCAGACTTGGCCACCCTGTTCCCAGGGTTGCCCGTAGGGGGTTTGCATCCCTTCCCACTGCAAGAGGGGCTGTTCCTCCTCTGCGCAGGGTCACGTTTGCCACCCTCTGCCCGGCCCCAAGGGGCAGGGGGGTGAGCTGAGGTCCGAGGGAGCCTGTGCCCAGCCCTGGCTGATCTCTAGGGTCCCAGGAGACTCAATCTCCAGCGCAAACTGGGGGGCACCAAGAGCTGGGACATACTGGGCTGGAAATGCTCCCAGCCGTGCAAGGGGAATGACCGCCACATGGACCCGTGTATAGCCAGAGAAATATCCCGGCAACGGTGCGTTCAGGAGGGGAGAGCCCCAGCCCCGCTGGCCTGGGCTCGGCCCGGCCAGGGTGAGGTGGCCCCAGCCAGGGAAGGCTCCCACGAGCAGCCATTCCTCACCGTGCCCCGTTTCCAGGAGGCACCACCCGGGAGGAGAGCGGGGCAAGGCAGGGTGGTAGCGCCTCTCCCCGCGCCGTGCAGGCAGCCCCAGCTGCTGACAGGGAGAGCCCAGCCATGTCCCTGGGGAGGAGCAGGCGCCCGCACTGAAGTGGCCACCCCGGGTGGGCAATGCCCGGTAAGGAGCATGAAATGAGCCCCAGGCATGAACAAATTCAGTGGGAAAAAGAAAGCGAGGGGCAGGGAGGGCTTTCTCCACGACAGAAGACGGAGTGAGGGATCTCCCGACACCATGGGAAGGAGAGTGTAGCTTTGTGTGGGAAACCGGGAGCATGTGGATTTTGGATGCCAGGAGTGCAAGGCTGGCACAGATGTGACCTCTGTGGGAGTCCGGGTTGTGAAGCAAGATCTACCTGAACGAGCAGGTTCGGTGCACAGGCAGCTGCGTGGGGAGCCAGCCTGGTGCAGCCTGGCTGTCCTGCTGCCCTGCCACCTCTGCCACCCTGCCGCCTCTGCCACCCTGCCGCCTCTGCCTCCCTGTACCCTGACACGCTCCTTCTTGTTGTCATGTTGCACAACAAGGCAGGGGGAGAGGAAGAGCAACTCCAGGTCTCTGGGTCGTGCGCTCCAAGGGCTATCCAGTGCGTCTGGCATCCCACCGTCCTCATGCCCCCAGTGCCATATCTGCTCTTCGCCTGCTCCTGTTCAGTTTTTCATCCACCGGTACCCCCGAGTCCTTCTCAGCATGGCTTCCCTCCACCCATCCATCCTGCCTTGGGCTTCCCCAGGGACAGAGGCATGAGATGAGGTTTTAGAGGGCCTGCTTTGATAGCAGGAGGGACAGAGACCCTCGGCATGACCAGACACTTACAGTAACCTGCAATAACCATATAATCAAGCAGATGCAGGGCCATGATTTGCTGTGAGCCAGCAATAAGATCCCCACAATTTAACGCCAATGTTGCATGCTTACCACCTGTGTATGGGGTGTCACCTCCACTACAGGGCCAAGGCAGCCAAGGCAGCACCAGGTGTCCCTGCGAGATGTGGCATGGTAACGGGGCCCAGAGGAGCGGGTGGATGTCACAGGCAAAGGGGGTCCTGACTGGGAGCCCCAACTCCCAACAGTGCTGGTGCCTTGACTCCCCCCACGCCTAGATAAGCACTGAGAGTTTGCTCCCGGGTAAAGCTGAACGAGGATGTGCCACCAGCACGCCCGAGGCATCTTCAGGCTCATAGAATCACAGAATGGTTTGAGTTGGAAGGGACCTTGAAGATCATCCAGTGCCACCCCCTGCCCTGGGCAGGGACACCTCCCACCAGCCCAGGTTGCTCCAAGCCCCGTCCAGCCTGGCCTTGAACCCCTCCAGGGATGGGGCAGCCACAGCTTCTCTGGGCAACCTGGGCCAGGGGCTCACCACCCTCATAGTGAAAAATTTCTTCCTAATATCTAAATCTCCCCTCTTCCAGTTTGAAGCCATTACCCCTCATCCTATCACTACGTGCCCTCGTAAAAAGTCCCTCCCCAGCTTTCCTGGAGCCCCTTTAGGGACTGGAGGGGGCTCTAAGGTCTCCCCGGAGCCTTCTCTTCTCCAGGCTGAACCCCCCCAGCTCTCTCAGCCTGTCCTCACAGCAGAGGGGCTCCAGCCCTCCCAGCATCTCCGGGGCCTCCTCTGGCCCCGCTCCAACAGCTCCGTGTCTCTCCTTTGCCCCAGAGCTGGAGGCAGCACTGCACGTATTTCTACATCCCTCGTCGCTGATGTGGACACTGACTTCAGCTCAGCGGCACAGGGGAGACAGGGCTTTCCTCCCCCAGCTCTGAGGAGAGGATCCCCAGGAAAGACGGGTGCTGGTGGCAGCTATGTCCCACCTGGGCAACAAAGCCGGTTCCCACCCCAGGGCACGTGCAGGCAAAATATTCACTGGGGACAAAGTGGCAGGTGGGGAACAAAACCGGGAAGGCGGGAAGTGTGTTACTCGCCCAGCAGTGCGGGATAGCTGCTTTCCCAGACAAAGGAGAGAGGTTTTTCTAATCCACCTCTTCCAACAAAAGCATCCAAGGTGAGGCCACCTGGGCAAGGGCTGCCTGGGTTGGAGGAGTGATTAGTGGAGAAACTGGAGCAAGAGCAGGGACGTGCTGGCTGGCCCTGGGAGGTGGTGCCTGGGGCTGGCAGGGTTTGCTGGTGCTCAGAGCTTCTCAATGTCTTCATTCAACAGGGACGAGCACATCTGGGAGTACTGGTGGACGGCACATCTGGGACCACGGGTGGGCGGCACTGCAGCTTCACATGTGTTTGGGAAATAACAGGAAGAACAGAATGAGCCTGGAGGCGCTGCAACGGGCCAGGGTCCAAAGGGAGGGATTAGGGACAGGGTTTTCTGCTCCCATCTGCAAGCTCCTCAGCCGACAGCAAGTGCAGGGGAGATGCATCCAGGAGCATTCAATAATCTGGGGACTGGGATGAACCACCGATGTGGGCCAGCCATGAGCAATGCACGAGCAGTCCCACGATGCGCTCAAGAGCTGCTAGAGCAGAACACTGATCTCAGCCCTGATGGGAGCTCCAGAGCGGTCCCCACCTGCTCTGGAGGGAGCACAGGAGAGCAGCGGGTGCTGTGGTTCCTCTGCAGAGACACTCAGGGCAAGGAACAGCAGGTAGAGAAGGGGCTGCTTAGAGAACAGCATGGTCTCTGTGGCAGCCAGCAGCACATTCGGGGTGGTGGGAGGCTGCAGAGGTGTCCCCAGGAGGAGCACAGCCCCTGTCTGCCCCATGGGCAGCTTTTCAGCAGTGCCTGAACGAGGGACGAGCGCAGGGATGCCCTCCCCAGCCCCGGGCTGGGCTGAGACGGCTCTCAGGGCCACGTGCTGCCATCCATGGGAGGGGGAGTCCCCCAGCCCTGCTCTCAATCCCAACCCTAACCCTGATCCCAATCCCAATCCCAGTCCTACCTGGGAGCAGCACTGGACCCACAGCTGGGTGCAGGGGCTGTGACCTGCTCCCCAGGGCCACGTGCAGCGCGGCTGAGCTCTGCAGCTCTCGCTGGAGTCAGGACCTGGCTGACACAACCCTGGGGACTCAGCTGAGAAATCAAGTGTCAGTTTTTGGAGATCTCAGGCCAGCACAGGTCAGCCACCCCAGGAGCCCAGAGGCGTCTCTTCTCCAGGGACCTCCAGGCAGGCTGAGTCCTGCACCAACCAAAGGACTTGGGCGTCTGGGCTTCCCAAAATGCTGGTGCCAACTCTCAGTGTCCCGTTGCCTTGCATGGAGGAGTCCCGGAATTGCACAGGGTACTGGAAAAACCTCTCAGCAGCCTGTCCTGCCGGGGGGTTGCGTTCCTCAGCCCAGCAGAGATGTGTCCGGCGGGACCAGAAGGATGCTTTTGGCCGGGGTGCACCCACCCACACCTCCACCTGCAGAGTGCCGCTGACACGGTGAGAGCTGGGCCAGCGCTGGCCGGGGAGCAAGTGCCTGTTGGGAACGGCTGGGTGTGCCCGCTCCGGTCTCCAACATCAAGCAAGTCCACAGCACGCACACACACACACACACAAGGTATTTTGGGGTTTGGTTTTTTTTTTGAGTCTGTGGGCAATGAGGCTGCAAATCCAACCCGTGTTTCCATTGGTAGAGGAGAAAAATAAGGAGATGCAGCAAACCAAAGTGTGCCTGAGGGCAGTTCCCACTGAGCCAGTGGCCAGCAGCCCTGCGGGTGGGAGCTCCTCGATGCACTCGAGCCTCGGCTTTAAGCCCAGAGCTTTTCCTCTTACAGGCACTGAAGCTCTCCAGGACTGGAAGGATCCCAATGTATCCAAGGCTATAATCCCCGTCCTGGCAAGGATGCTTGCCTGGAAGGAAGATCAAACCCAAGCACCAGTCTCCGTTCTTGTCTTACTTTCTAAAACCTTTTCACTCTCCTTTTTCCCAGGGCAGCATCTGTGCGATGCCAGCCCGGGGCGGGGGGAACCTGCTCCCTGTTGCCCCGGCACCCAGGCAGCCAGGAAATAGGCAGCTTCTTTGAAAAGCCCCACCGGTTTCTCCCGGCTGCCTCGCCAGGAGTCCTCTCGTGATGGGGCAGAGGGCAGGGAGACGTCCGGCCACAGGGTGCTCGCGACTAGCAGGGCAGGCGTCGCAGCGAGGAGCCACCGCGGGCTGGCAGACACCCCGTGCCATCGGCCTCATGGCTGTGGGGCCACAGCACCCGGTGAGCTGCTTCCCCAAGCTCCTGGTATGAGGCTGCAGATCCCAGCACGAGATCCTTCTCCCCGCACCATGGCCCCGGGGCAGAGGTGTGCTGGCATGCGGAACCCTGGGGCCACCGTCGCATCCTCCTGGCTCCGTGCAGCCGCCACAGGCTCACCTTTCCTTAGGGACAGGGTGTGTGGGCAGAAGGGAAGCACACGCCATGGAGGAAGGGCGACCACGCGCAGCCCATGGGGTTGATCCCCGTCCTCAGCAGGACGGAGGGGAGGGGGGTGGGGGGCGGGGGGAGCTGGCAGGACGGAGGGGGAAGTTATACTCTGCTTGGAACAAAGCAGGCACCTGTTTGTCGCTCTTCTTACAACTGGCCAATGCTAGCCAGGGCTTTCGATCTTAAGCAAGAAACCGCGTTTTGTACAACCTGGGCTCCCCACGAGCACCACCCCGGTGTCGGTGAGCAGCTGGGTGACGCGGAGGCTGAGCCCTGGCCTGGCTCCCGGGGCGGTAGGCTCGCTGCACCGGCTAGCCCATGGCCACCGTCACATCCCCACGCAGAGATGCAGCAAGGATGGGCTGTCCTGCGGGATGCTGACACACCCGGGCTATCCCCGCTGAGCGCCCGCCAGAGCACCAGAGGGGGTCTGGACGAGCAGGGGGCTGTTGGGGGCAGCTGTGTGGGACCCCCTGCCAAGGCTGTGGCTCAGCTTCCGGAGGCCCGGAGGTGAGCAGGACCATGGGCTGCTGCAGACATCCCCCGTGAGTGGCAGCGGGCAGCAGGACAGGCAGCAGGGCATGGCGGGGGGACATGGGGGTGCCCGCGGCCATGCCTCCTCCTCCTGGAATGGGTGCACACACCGCAGTCCACTTTCCCCCCAAACCCGCACCACTTTCTGATGTGAAGTGGTCCCCTGTTCCCCAATGATCTACATTTAACCAAGTTGCATGAGGGATTTTGCCCCTTGAAGATCCAAACAGGACCTGTTTCTCCATTATTGCGTTGATCCACAAGGAGAATTCAAGTAGCCCGGAGGGACGTGGTTGTGTAGCGTCTCTCCATTAGCTCTCCTGTGCAGTGAATTTCTTTTTTGCCCCAAACTCTCTGCAGTCGGTTTTGAGGCCCAGCACCCCGTGGAGGGCTCCCGCCTGCAGAGGCGTAGTCCCGTCTCTCGATGCTGTTGCCCAGTGCTGCGGCTGGAGACGCTGTCCTGTCCCAAGGCGACTGCTCCTTCAAATCTTTGGCCTCAAACTACGCTTTCTGGATCCAAGACCTTGCACTGGAAACTCAACCCGAGGGAAAGGAGGGATCTCTCCTCTTCTTTGGCAGGACTTTACAAAAAGCTAGGTTCCCAGCGCAGGCTGGGGCTCCCTGGTGGCCTCCCCCGAGGCTGGGGATGGCCGGCAGAGCTGTCCCACAGCATCCCATTCCCTCCCCAGGCCACAGTCCTTCAGGTGAAATCTCTGCACCAGGGAGACATCTCATCCGGACTCCTGGCTCTGCCAGGCCTTTTTCCCACTGTTTTCCAGTAGGAGCCATGGCAGCAGCCCCAGCACAGCAGCTCAGAGCCCCACACCTGCAGGTTCCCCCGGCCTGAGGCAGCCCCCTGTCGAGCCCAGCCATCTCTAAATTTAAGTGTATCAGTAGCGTTGTTTCTCACCCCGATAATGGAGTTTCCTCTTGGTAGACGGTTACTGTCTCCGTGTAAATGTGCATGGCCCTGAGGATCACCCTCCAGCCAGCGGGCGTGTTTCCAGTCCTTTCCACATCCCAAAATGCAACAAGAAATCTCTGGAGAGCCGTTTCCTCGGTTGGAGCACCAGGGCTTGCTCCAGCCCCAGCTGAGCGTGACGTGCTTTTTCTTCCCAGCCTTAGTCCAAATGGCATTTTCCCGTCCTCTCCCCACCAAACCAGTGCATGGGTAGCCAGATCCTTCCCTGCCTGGTGGGCTTCCAGCACACAGCCCCAGACCACCGACTGCTAGAGGGCAAAAGGTGACTCGAAGCCACCGATGCTGGTCCCAAGACTGGGAGTGCATCCTTTGTTCCAGGACAAGGACTTCCCGCTGTCACACTGCTGACTTAGCTGAAAACTCACTGCGCTGCCCAGTGCCACCGGGCTCAGCTCTGAGTGACCTCGGCAAGTCGTTTCTCACGTGCTCCCAGGGCTCTGAGTCCTCGGTGGCGAAGGGAGGAGCGGGGACCCGCTCTGAAGGGAGATAAGTCATGGGCTGTCGTCACTCCTGCCTCAAACTGTCACAGTTCCTGGCAGCAGGACCCCTTGTGTCCAGCAGAGCAATGCCAGCGTGATGGCACGGGCGTGACAGATGATGGCACAGGCAGATGGTGCCACAGGCAGGAGAGACAATGGCACTCGCAGGACAGGTGATGGCATACACAGGACAGACTCCATTTCCCACCGCCGAGGCAGGGCGGGCAGCGCAAGGAGCAGCCTGGGACGTTCCTGGCTGGCGGCAGGTTCTTGTTTGCAGGGACGGCAGCAAGGGGACCTGCTGCGGCACAAGGGCAGGGGAGCTGGTGCTGTGGTCCTTTGGCCAAGGCTCGGCCCAGTGTTCCCTCCTCTCCTGTATCGCCCCCAGGCCTCGGCGGCCGCCCCGAGCTGCTCCAGCCCTGCCTGCCCCCACCGCCCAGGCCCTGCAGGATCCCACCCCAAACCTGCCGACATCTGGGCACCGGGTAGAAGACCTCTCCCAGCTGCTGACGGCTCCCACTTTGGGGAAACACCGCTGGGAGTTTGTTTTCCTAGAGACACTCCCTCAGCATCCGCCTCCTGGCAGCCCTCCCGCGTCCGGGCTCGTCTCCTTCCGGCAAACCCAGCGCTCCCCAGGGCTGCCGGGGAGCAGGGGCGAGCTGTGCGGAGCCACCGTTAAATCAATCGGTTATTGAGATCAGGCGGTTCAACTGATCCATGCCCAGGCCAGGGAATTAATCAGCCTTCATCAATTTATTAAATCCACTCGTTTCCATCCTTAACCCCCCTGCTTCACGCCCGTTGCCCACCCTGGGGCCTTCCGTATGATCCCTCCTGAGGAATTCCCAGTGCACCTCCAGCTCCCCCATCTCTCTTTAGGGTTTTTTTCTCAAATGATTCAAAACTCAAAAATGGGAGTCAGACAACCCAAATCCTGACATTTAAAAAAAAAGGAAGTCTGTGAGCTGCTGAGATTTTCACAGTCACACTTTTCAGTTTTTGAACGTAACTGCAAAACTGGACGTTTATTTGTCTTTCAGGAAGAACTGGAGCTTCCGAGCTCATCATGGGATGCCACCAGCTGCAATTTGAGTCATGTGCTGTGAAGCTCTCAAAAAGCCCTTGAGAGCCTCGTTCATTTCCTGTTCCCCCACACGCTACAAAACAGTGGGATTCATGAGCAGCCGGATGCGTCCGAGGATGCACAGGGATCTCTCCGGCTGCAGACGGACACCCTCAAATGCACCCCAGTGCTGCAGGTTCCTGCCCCCAAACCAGAGCCATCTCTGTGGGTCTTCTCCAGGCCACTTCACGAAGGTCAGATGCAAAATTCTGAAAAACAGAGAGACTTAGTCAGCGTGAAGGAGGTGAGGGACTGCTCCGCGTCCCCTGCCTGGCCTCCACGGCGCAGCTTCTCCCCCGGCTCCGGGCGCATCCCGGCCGGTGGCAGGGTCTCAGCCTCAGCGCAGGCTCCGTTCTCCCTCCTTCACTAATGTGTGCAACGTATTTCGAACGAACATGGTCCCGTGAAGAACGCTTTGTGCCGCAGGACAGAAGCGCAAGCAGGACCCACCCTGTGGTGGCACCAGTTAAACACACGTCCTTGAGGCTGAAGCGGGTTGCAGAGGTGACGGAGTCAGGAGAAAGGAGATGGAGAACTGCTGTGTCCTGGGATGATCTCCCAGGCCTTCAGGGCTGCTAATGCTTCACTCAAAGCCACCACCCTGCCCTTTTAAGATAGGTTTGTGCTTTGTAACTGGGACAAAAGGAAAACAAAACGCCATTTCATTTGTGGGAAGATGGCGGTGCGACCTCCAGGTGTTCCTCTGTGCCCTCAGGGTTGGGGCTGTGCCTGGGAAGGGCATGGGAAGGATGCTCTTCCCACCTTCAGGTTCACTCCTGCTCTCAGGTTTCAGCAGGTGACTTGGATGAAACCACTGAGTGCAATTTATCCAGCTTCAGCTGGATTTTGCTTTTTTTTGTGGGGTGGAAGAGCAACCATTGCTTCACGTGCTGCCGACGGGAGCTGCAGGAAGCCGCTGCCCTGCCGCGGGGAAAACCTTTCTTTGCTGAGATGATTTCTTCAGCCTGAAGTCCCCAGGCGGGGCTCAAGTTAAACTCTTAGAGCAGAAAAATAACGTTTTGCTTGAGTGTGAAGTTTGGCAGAGCCCGGGGGTGTGCATGGCTTGCCAGAGGCGCGCTCGGCAGCCAGCGGCCGCTCCTCTCCTTTCCGCGGAGCAGCTGGTGAGGTTCCGCTCCTGAAACACACCCTGCGCCGGGTGTCAGAGGAGCTGCCCGGGCTGCTGAGTCCTCAGGAGAGCAGAAACCAGCCCGGGCATGCGGGAAGCTGCTGTTGGGGCAAAAATGATCCTGCCCGGTGTGCGTCAACCAGATGGGAACTGGGCAGAGGCTGGTGTGGATGAGCGTCCGCGTCCCATTCCCAGTACATCCCTGCTTCGCTCCAACCTGGTTGCCCCTCCTGCCAGGGGGACGTCATGTCCTTGGGACTGTATTGGGTTTACAGGGCGAGATTTCGGTAGTGGGGAGCTGTAGGGGTGGCTTCTGTGAGAAGACACCAGGACCTGGCCCCATGTGGGACCCAGCCAGCTCCAGCCAGCTCCAAGGTGGATCCACCACTGCCCAAAGCCGAGCCCATCAACAAAGATGGTGGTTCCTCTGTGAAGATGTATTTAAGAAACTGTAAAAAATTCTGCATAGCAGCTGGGAGAGAGGAGTGGGAATACGTGAGAGGAATGACTGTGCAGATCCCCCCAGGTCAGTGGAGAAGGAGAGCAGGAGGTGCTCCGGACACCAGAGCAGATATCCCCCTGCGGCCCATGGAGGTCCGCGGTGGAGCAGATATCCGTCTGTGGCCCATGCAGGTCCATGGTGGAGCAGATATCCCCCTGCGGCCCACGGAGGACCCCACACCTCTGCCCTCCTGCGGCAGGAGACTGCTCAGCCTCGAGGGCTGGTTTGAGAACCAAACCACTGCCAGGAGCCTGCCCGGCTGCCCCCACGTCCTGCCCCCACCTCGTCGGACAGCAAGGCTTGCATGTGCCTTGCTAAATGGTTCAGCTTCCCTTTCCGACATCTCACACGTGCCCCTCTTTGGAAGCAAGCCCCGGGATCGGCACTTTCAGTTCTCCTGCGGTTACGTGGGTGCCTGACTGCAGCGAGACTTCCACAAACCGGGGCCAAGCACAGCTGCCAAGCGGCTGCTGTGTCCCGGCCGGTGCCAGCCGGAGGTAAGTGGGTCCGAGACGGAGACCCTGAGCCCTGTCCCAGGCTGCGGATGCAGCTCAGGTTCCTCTTGCCGCCCCGCCAGGATGGTCGCTGCTGCCGGGCGGGAGGGCAGCTGGGAGGGCGGAGGATGGACGCTGGGTCCCCCATGGCTCCAGCAGCGGGTGTCTGTGCGAGGAGCCGTGTTTCCAGTGTCTGGAGTAACAGGGGTGCCCTGGGAGTCACCAGGCAGCTCGTGGTGAGGAGCTCGCTGGGGAACCAGGCACTCACTTGGACCCTTGGCAGTGGCTTTAGCTTCCAGGTGAGAGCTTTACAGGTACAAGTTTCACTAGTTTAAAAAAAAAACAAACCCAAACTTTTCAGAGCCGAGCTAGAGCCTGGGCCGGCTGCATTCATGGCCGGCACACGCCTCTCCGAGCAAATAAGCCTGGGAGCCGTAGCACAGCCGTGATGTCCCCACCGTCCCTTCCTGCCACCCAGCGTGTCCAGGGATGAGGAAGGTGCCAACAAGCGTACATGATACTTCCTTGAGCCTTCTCCCAGTCTCCAGCTATTTTCAGCTCAGAGGATTTCCTGATCCAGATGCGATTTCCTGATTTCTCTGTATTTACACCCTTCAGTAGATCCCTCCTCTTTGGACGTGTCAAAAAACCTCCCTTTGGGTGCAGGCAAACCTTCAGCATCAGCACCGTCCCTCAACAAGGAGCTCCTGCCACTCCAGCGTGGAGAACCGCCTGCCGCAGGTTGGGCTGAATCTGGCTCCCGCCTCCTTCATCTCCTTCAGGCGCTGGAGGAGCTGGTGGCTCCGTCCCTCTCCAGCCTCTCCAGCCCTGAGTTTCCAGACCCCCAGTTGTAACTTCTCTGGCTGGAGGGTCCCATCCTGCTCAGATTAGGCACGTTCCTTCCCATCGGAGTTTCTCGGGGACCCTATGGCCACCTGCAGCAGGGCTCATCCACGCCTGCTGCCCCCACTGCTCCTCCCGCACCACCCTGGGTGCGTCCCAGGGGCAGGATCAGCCCCTCACCGTCCCTGCTGCCGCACCCACGGCACCCCGCAGCCAGCTCCCCCACTGCATCCCGCCCGGGGGCGAGGGGGACATTCACCATGGGGACACGGGTACGCCGTTATCCCGCAGGCTGGCCCAGGCCTCTTGGATTTTCCCTCCAGCGACGTATTTTCCATTGCATTTAAAAATAAAATCCCGGCAATAAAAGCTCCAGCTAATTTTATACCCGGCCTGTTTTTCCCAGGCTCTGCAGGATGTTCCCAGCCTTGCCGTGCAGGTTCGCCCGTAGCGCGGACGATGCTCACGCAGCGGGGTGGTGTCACAGGTGGACAGGGATGCGCGGGGGGATGGGGGGTGCGCGGGTGGGCCGGAGTGGGGGACGTCAAGCCCCGACAGAGTTTGTTACCCCCAGAGGGGCTCCTTCCTCTGTGCCTTGCTGGGGAGCCGGGAACCGAGGGGGGAAAGCACAGGCTCGGCTGGGGAGCCGGGAGCACAGGCTGCTGTGGCGTGAGCACGGACGCGGTGTGAGCATGGTCAGAGGGTGAGCATGGACATGGTGTGAGCATGGATGCGGTGTGAGCACGGACGTGGTGTGAGCATGGTCAGAGGGTGAGCATGGACATGGTGTGAGCGTGGTCAGAGGGTGAGCATGGACATGGTGTGAGCATGGATGCGGTGTGAGCACGGACGTGGTGTGAGTGTGGACACCGTGAGCACGGTCAGAGGGTGAGCACGGACACGGTGTGAGCATGGATATGGTGTGAGCACACTCATGATATGACCACGGACACGTGTGAGCACAGACATGGTGTGACCACAGACACGCGTGAGCACGGCCCCTGGACCGCCTGGCACGGCACGAGCGCGTGCGCCCGCGGTGTGCTGCTGCGCCCACGCCTGTCCCCGTGTGCACGCTAATGCAGGGGTCCCTCCAGCGGTGCCTGAATCTCTGAGCATCTGCCCGGAGCAGAGCTGTGACCGCTGGCACGCTGGTGTCTGTGCTGGCGTCTCCCCCCGGCAGCCCCCCCGCCTGCCTGTCGTTTGGGGGTGTTTGTTAGCACGCTCAAGGCGGTGCCAGAGCATCCCAGCAGTGGTCTGCGGCGCTGTGTAGGTGGCCGGGCCGGGGTGGCCATCACAGCCTGACATTGGCACATGGGGAGAGGGAAAGCCACCTCCTGGCCCTGTGGCTGGGCTGGCAGCTGGAGGGCTGGCAAAATCCGCCCTGGCCCTGCAGGCATCACCATGCAAGCGGGTGCCTCTGGCCAGTGCGGCCTCTGTGGTGGCAGCCACGGAAGCCGGGCGCCAGCCCCCTTTGTGGGTGGCAGGAGGGAGCCGGGGGGTTGGAGATCTGGGCAGGGGACCTGGGAGGCCAGATCCTGTCCTGCAGACCCACACCCCAAGGGTTTGCCATGCAAGCGCCCCGTGAGTTGGGAGAGCCACTTATCCTGCTGGGAGGCAGGAGGAGGAAAGGCACCTCACAGCCCTGGCAAAATGGTGGAAATTCCCTGGAAAAGCCACAGGGAGCAGAGATGGGCCCCGGGGCAGCACGGGCGGGTGGGCAACCGGGACATGGTGCAGCCACAGTGGGAGCCATACCCCGTCCAGACCCCACGGGCACGGCCACCCCGCAGGACACGAAGCGACCGGAGCGTTTCTGTTGGTGCCGGTTCCTGCTGGTTGAGCTGCTCCCGGCCTCACAGCCCAAATGGCACCAACGGTTTTGCCTTTTTTCTTAACCAAATAAAGTTTTGCAATACTTAGGTTTTCGCAGCTCCTTTGGTTTCATAAGACCGGGCTCCCACCAAAGGCGGGTGTTGTAGGGTTGAGCCGAGTGATGGGAGCGATGAAGGCTGAGGACCCAGGAGAGGAATAAACGCCCTCTCCTAAAAGTATTGTTTACAAAAATGTTTTTGTTTTTTGTCTCCCCACCACCCCCACCCCCCCAGTTTCATGATTTTAGGAGGGCCAGGGAGATTTATGGCTTTCTGGGAGTTGGCAGCAGTGCAACAGCCTAGTCATCAGAGGAAAATGTGAAAAATGGCTGGGCCAGAAAAACCCCCTCAGGATTTCGGATGGAGAAGCAAAATGAGAGCTGAGCCGTCCCGGTGATGCAGGGATGCTGCGGGGAAGAAGCCCCTGCAGACCCCACCAAGAGCCCCTCTGGAATCAGCCGAGTGCCGCCGGCTGCCCTGGATGCGGGAATGCCAGGGATGCTAGGGGGGTGCTGGGCTCGTCCGTCCCCGTGGGACAAGCCCGGCGGCAGGACACGGAGCAGCGGCTGCCGGCACTGACGAGCCGCATGGCCACCGGTGGGAAGGCGTTTGCATCTGCGCAGGAACATCAGCACCAGGGTGTCTCTCACAAACCCAAAGTGTTCTCTTCCTAAGCCATAAATATTAAATATTTAATGATGAAATCATTAGATTGTTTGGTTATTATCTTCCTTGGCCACCCAGCTGGGCTCTCTCCAAGCTGGCCAGGGCACATCCCTGGCGGGGGACAGGACACTGAACCCCCTCCTGGCCCGGCACGGAAGGACGTCCAATCTGCCTGTGCGACCTGGTGTCCCCCACAAAGTCTTTCATCCTGAGGACTAATGGAAGTTTTGGAAGATTTTTAAGATCTAATGAAGGTTTTGGAAGCATCCCAAAGAAGTGGATGCTTTCTGCATGGCAGAGCTCATGCCAAGAGTACCAGGATGGGGCCATTTCTCCGTGTGCTACTTAGAAATGGCTTTTCTATTACAACTGGCCCTAAATACAGCAGAAGGAAAAGGAAAGTGTATTCAAAAAGCCCGAACTGAACTCAAAACAATAGAAAATATTTTCATTTCGGGCTAAACAAAACCTTGGGGGCTGAGGTGATATCTGGGTTTCTTTATCTAGTTAATAGGACAAAAAAGCCTATTTCTTTCCCAGTTTAACCAGCACCACATGGGAGCCCTTCAGCTTCAGCAGGGGTGGAAAAAGCCATTGTGGCCCAAGAGCCGCTCGGTGCCTCTGTGGAAATGAAGCAACACAAAACCCCAGCCAGCCCCTGCGGACAGGAGCGTTGGGATCGCAGCAGAGCCCTCCCGCGGCCCTGGCCCCCGCCATCACCGGCCCTTCCCACCGAGCGCGGTGCCGCTCGTGGCACAACTCATCCCGAGCTTCCCTTTTCCCCCAGCTCCACACAGAGTCCCAGAATGGTTTGGGCTGGAAGGGCCCTTGCCACGTCCCACTCCCAGGAAAGAGGGAGGGTGAGTGACTTCAGATTCGTAAACTCTCAACCGTGCAGACTAAGGTGAGATAAATCTCAAGGCCCACATGGAAACATTTATTAGCTTACCAAAATGGTTAGTGTCGGTCTTCACAAGTCCACGATAAGTGGTCAGGTACATAACAAATGATGGCAAGTGGTGAGGTGTGCATCGCGTCACTGAACAACAGCTGTAGGACAACTTACGGCGAGCGGTATTTGAGGTCGTACTTAAGGTCGTTACTTCACAACTCTAACCGTTACTTAACAATTCTAAGAGAAAAGAGAAACTGAGGGATAGAGAAAGGAAAAGACGGAGAAAAAGACAGAGATAAAGAGATCACCGGCCCTGGTTCCAGCCTCTTTCTCAGGGAATCTTCCCAGGCATAAACAACTTCTTTCTTGGAAAAATCTTCCCAGGCACAACCTTCTTTCTTGGGAAGAATCTTCCCAGGCACAATCTTCTCCTTCATTTCTTCTTTGTTCCCTAGGGGCACTTATTTTCCCCTTTTCTGTTTGCTGAATCAGCACGGCCCACCCCCCTTGCCCAGGACAGCCTCCTCTGGGCTTTCTCCCTTCTCCCAGGTGATGTGTGGCACAACGTGGGTGGAGAGACGAGTGCCATGGTCATACATGTTTAGCATGATCTCTATAATCGTCATTGGCATATGCAGGGTGTGCGCTTCCATATGCCTTTCGCAGATAATGAAGCAAAGGTCACTCATCGGACACAATGGCCTTGAGAACTGAGAACTAGCGAGCTCACCACATGAGTGGCAGAACTATCCTGGCTTCACCAGACAGGTCTCCCACACTTTCAGGCGCCAGAAGCGTGAGCCTTATCGGTTCTTTGAAGGCCAGGCCTGCGTTATTTATTTCCTTGCGAGTGTTCGAGGCGTTCCACTGAAGGCTTGGAGGGGCTCCTGCCCCTCGGCAGGGAATTTACACTCCGTCTCTTATGGATGTCTCCAAAGGCCACCTCATCCAACCCCCTGGGAGGAGCAGGGACATCTTCAGCCAGATCAGGTTGCTCAGAGCCTATGGCGTCACTCCGGGGCACCCTGAGCGCTAAATACGGATAAATATTTTGCGTATGTGTGTGACAGCATGAGGGGGAAAGCCGGCCCACGGCGGTGCACGCTCTCGGCGTGGTGTGGCTGGGTTTCTGCTTCCCTCGGGCCCCTCCATTGCCCCAGTTGCCCACCTGTGGTGCTGCTGGAGGCCGTACCCAGGGACATGGCCCTGGGGAGCTCGTGCTGGGATGTCCTGCTCGCGTTGGGCTGTCGCCGCTGTGCCCGAGCTCTGCCCCGTGGGTCCCTGCTGTGGAACGCAGCGCCGTGGCCGTGGCCGTGGCCGTGGCCCATGCCCGGCGGTGGCTGCAGGATGCCTGGTGCAGGCGGCGCAGGCAGCCCTGCCTGCCGTCACGTTCTTGACAGGAAGATTTGATAACGATTTCTCTTTTTTTTTTTGCCCAGGGTAAAGGGCTGGGGGCCATCCCATCCCTACTGCCACCATGCCCCTACCCGGTGTCTTCTTAGACTTGTAGACACCCCCCAGACCTCCACCATGGGCAGGAGAGCGCTCTCAGCAGCCAAAAGAAACCAAGCCTGGACCTGTCTGAGGATGGGGTGTCCCTGGCTGCCTGTGGCGGGGGATGGAAGATTTGGGGGGGGCTCCCTCAGACCCTTGCAGGGATGCCCTGGGGGGTGAATGGGGGGGCATGTGCCCAGGAGAGCCCCCCTGGGGCAGCAGAACTCACGGATCCCAGCCCTGGCCCCTGAATACGGCCGCAGGGCAAGTGGGAGCCATGTGTCCTCTCTGCCCTGTCTCTGCTGGGCCAGGACGCAGCGGGATGTGGGAACGAATGAAGGAAAAATGCTCGGTTTTTAAAATTGCGCAGGCACGGAGCTGCCCGGGCTTTCTGCCGCGGGGATGCGCTGCTCCGTGTGCCCAGACCCTGCCTACAGCTGGGGAAACTGAGGCAGAGCAGTTAAGCGGTGTCATCGCACGGGTGGGTTTTGCTCGCTCCCTGGGACGTGGCTGCAGCCCGACGTCCAGCGCGGGCTCTCTCTGCCCATGCAGCCGTTTCTGCCCCTTCAGCCCCCGGTCCCTGCCCGCGGCATGGCCCCGCTCGGCCCCACCTCTTTGGGAAGGTGACTAGAGGTGTCCCGATGGCGGGGCAGGAGGAGTGGGCCACCTCCACTGTGTCTGCACCCTCCGCCACAGCGGGGTCCTGCAAGGGGACACTTTGGGTCTAAGGTCACCCATGCAGTGAGCGTGTCCCCCCCCCCCCCCAGGGTGCTGTACAGGACCCCAGGCCCTGCTCTGATCCCCAGCGGCTGCTTCTCTGGAGCGAGGGAACAGGGTGGCTGTCTGCCCCAGGCAGCTGCCTCTTGATGCGATGTGGGGAGTACAGTCACGGTCCCCGTGGCACGCAGCTGCAGAGCAAGCAGGAATTTGGTGAGCCGCACCCCTCCCCGTCACACCGGGTCTCCCCGCGGAGGGAGCATCTGCCTTCAATCAGCCGTACCGTGGCGGAGGCTGCGCGGGCGGCGGTGAGCGCCCGGCCAGGCTGGGGTCACGGCCGCAAGGAGCCATCAGACACGGCAGGGCCCTGGCAGGACACCGGAGCAGAGCCGGGATGCTCTGCCCCATTCCCCCTGGGATGGAGATGTTGGGGGCACCTGGCACTGCCGTGGCCCCAGCGTTCCCCCGGGAAGGAGCCGGATGGTGGGGCAGAGGCTCACCCACCGCTGCCGTCCCCTGCAGGGGGGAGGGCGGACCCGGCCCCTTGCCACCCAGGAGCCGATTTTTGTTCCACCATCCCTCAAGTACCAGCGGAAAATGAAACTCTCCGATGGGCGCAGGCGGGAAGGAGGAACGGGGACTGTTCACACCCCTGCACGCGCCGGGTAACGCTGCTAAGGCAGGAGGCGGTTTTGCCTCTTCCAAGAGGAGAAAAGGGCTGGCGAGCTGGAGCCTGGGATGCAGACAGGGCTGTGGCAACAAGGCGTAGGGAGGGTCTGGGGCAGGAGAAGACCCACAACAAGGGGCCAAGGGGATGAGCAAGAGGTACCGGGTGCCAGTTCTCAGGTCTGAGATGCACTAGGCGCCCCCTTAGGCAAGACAGCCCCGGCTCCCTGGCCCCGTGAGGACCAGCCCCAGGACCCGGGGGCTTCTCCAGGTCATCGCATCCTCAGTTCACCTCCCAGGGATTCGCACTGGCGAGAGCAGGACAGTGGGCGCAGTGTGCGTGGGCTGATAGCGTGGTGGGTGCTGGAGCTGCTGCAAACGACCCAGGGCAGTTTCTGACCATGCAGCAGGGGAGAAAAGCAAACAGCACAAAACGTACAGGCTGGGGGCCCATGATGTGGCTGTTCCTGCTGGCATTTGGGATAATTGCTCTGCTGGGACAGCAGCCCTTTTCTAAAGGGGGTAGCTGGGCATGCAGCCCAGCCTCCAAGGGCATGAGAAGGGCATGGAGCTGGGCAGGAGAAGAGAGAGAAACTACAAATAGACCTGGGTGACTGGATCCTTCCCAAACTGCGTGGCCGAGCACGCAGAGGATGAGATCCTGTGCCCCCCAGGGCAGCTTGGGGGCCGTACACATCTCCAGATTGAGCTCAGGCAAGAGCCAAGTGCACCCTGCAGCTGTTAACAGCCCCCCATCACCAGGCTGCGGCAGTAGGCCCCCCCCCCACGGTCTCACCTGTGATCAATGCCCGGTGACATGAGTGTTGCCTACGGTATCAGCACAGGCTGGGGATGGAGGGATGGAGGGATGGAGAGCAGCCCTGCAGAGAAGGGCTCGGGGGTGTGTGGGGGGGTGAAAAGCTGGCCGTGAGCCAGCAACGTGCGCTGGCAGCCCAGAAACCCCCCGCAGCCTGGGCTCATCCCCAGCAGCGTGGGCAGCAGGGCGAGGGGGGGATTCTGCCCCTCTGCTCCGCTCTGGGAGACCCCCCTGCAGTGCTGCCCCCAGCGCTGGGGCACCGACAGCAGAAGGACACGGAGCTGCTGGAGCGGGGCCAGAGGAGGCCCCGGAGATGCTGGGAGGGCTGGAGCCCCTCTGCTGTGGGGACAGGCTGAGAGAGCTTGGGGGGGTTCAGCCTGGAGAAGAGAAGGCTCCGGGGAGACCTTATTGCAGCCTTTCGGTCCCTAAAGGGGGCTTGTGAGAAAGATGGGGACAAAGTTTTTAGCAGGTCCTGTTGCGAGAGGACAAGGAGTAATGGTTTTAAACTAAAAGAGGGAAGATTTAGACTAGATATAAGGAGGAAACGTTTTGCAACAAGGGGGTGAAACACCCAGGTTGCCCAGAGAAGTGGTAGCTGCTCCATCCCTGGAAACGTTCGTGGCCAGGTTGGACGGGGCTTTGAGCGAACTGATCTAGTTGAAGATGTCCCCGCTCACAGCGGGGGGGGGCGGTACTAGATGGCCTTTAAGTGTCCCTTACAACCCAAACCACTCCATTCCTCTTCCTAATTCTCATTCTACATGGTGTTGCACCCAGGTTTGACGACGTCAAGCGCAGAGGGACCCAGCTGGGGCAGGCTGGCAGGACCTGCCTTGGCGGGGACGGGAGAGACCTGCTCCAGCTGTTCCCGGTGCGGGCCACAGCTTCACCCAGCACCTTCCAGCTGCGACCAGAGCCCTGGAGGCACGTTCACAGCTCTGGGCACAGCCAGCTCTAGGGGGAACAGAGCCTGAGGAGAAGGGAAGATGTTTACTCGCATCACCTGGTGCATCGCCTACAGCCCTGGCCACAAACCCCAGCCTCGTGGCTCCAGGCGCAGGCCAGGAGCAGTGCCAGCCCACGCAGTTAAGGGCACCGAAGCGGACACAGCCCTGACACACAGGTGAGGGTCAGGGACCCAGAAGCAGCATGGCAGCTCGAGGCCAGCCCTGCAGCTCACAGGGGGACCCCAATCCCAGCAGGGCCGTCGCTCCCCTGGCAGTGTCCCACAGGAATCCCACATCCAGGACGTTCCCCGGGGCTGGGGCAGCTGCAGGGCAGGGGCAGAGCTGCCCTGGCTCTGCACAGGGCGGTGTTGAGCGGGGACAGTGATCCGCTCTTTCCTTTGAAAGCCCTCTGCATCCAAGCAGAGTCATGAAATGGGAATCGAGGGCAATTATTGTCCCTCTCCTTGCCCCGTCTGGGACTCATGGCTGCCTAAAGCACCACTTAAAAGAGGCAGCAGCAAAGATCCCTCTGCCAGCTGTGGGGGACTTGGCTCAGGCCCCCCTCCCGACCCCACTCCCGACAGGGGCGGCTCAAGCCCGGAGGGCTCTGCAGGGTGCTGGGGGCCCAGCTCACCCCACAACCTGCAGAGGGGCAAAGGAAGGTGCCCCACGTAGAGCCCCCAGGTTTGCCCCGAGCAGGTGCTGCCCCCTTCAGCGCAGGGCAGGGGGATGTGTGCCACTGCGCTGTGACAGCGGGGTCCCCTCCGGCTGTCCCCGAGAGCACCGCGGCCACCACTGCCCACAGCCAGGGGGGCCAGCCCCCAGGGAGGGGGCTTAAGAAGAAATAAGAGGTTGTGAACTACACCAGCATCGCCAGCACGGCTTCTGGAGGAGCGGACGGACGAAGCTACAAGCACTGGAAGGGGTGCAGGTGGCTTCGCGACCCCAACCCACAGCAGCACGGAGAGACCAGGGGTCCCCAGCCCCAGAGCACAGGGAAGCCTGGAGGGAATGGGAAAGGGCATGGGAACACGGCCTGGACCAGAGACCCTCTGGGCTCCTCGAGCTCAAGCCACAGCCCCTGGGACAGGACAGTCCGAAGCAGCAGATAGGCTGATTTAGGCAGAGAGACAGAAGGATAAATTAAATAGTTCACCCCACTTTATTATCCCTACAGACAGGTGATTCTCCTCATAAAGAGGGTCACTTTTATTCAAACCTCAGGCAGAACAGGCACCGGACACCAGAGGTGGCATCATGAAAAGAGACAGCAGTACCGATGCCCAGGGAACACCTAACACCCTACTCCTGCAGGCAGGGGACACGCCAAGCCATGGCCTTGCTCCTCGTCCTCCTCCCTCTCCCCGGCTCTCTGCCCATCCCCACTCCGACACAGGGCAGCAGGCACAAGGGCAGAGCAGGGACTTGCGCCTTGCAGCGAGCTTCAGGTCAAGGTCAACCTCAAGGCCAGGAGCTGGACAGGACAGCCAGCACTGTACAGATAAAAACAGGAGCGAGAAAGGAACTGGTCGGCACGGTGCCCAGCCCAGGGCAGGTCCAGCACCTTCTGCCCAGCTCAGTGCATCGTGCCACAGCGTCGTGCCGGGAGAGTCAGAGCACGAAACAACCCTGGGGAGAAAGGTCCTGGTCTTGGAGCTATGGAGGGCCAGGCCTGTGCTCCGTGGGGATTCACAAGGATCTCCTAGGAAAGTACCATAAACACCACGTACCGAGCTACAGTGGAAGACATCACTCAGCCCAAGCACCACGGAGCTGGGCGGGAAGGAGGAGGTATTCTGAGATGCTCCAGTCTAACAGGACCCACACTCAGACCACCCCCACTGCCCCAAGAGACCTGCAGAGGGGTGCAGTTCGCACTCAGGATGTCGCCCCGGGGAGCCGGCACCCACCACCAGGAGAGGCGAAGCTGCCATTTCTCCACGTGGGGATGTGCAAAGGAAAGAGCCCATCAGCCTCCGCTCCGTTGCCCACATCCAGTTAAATACAAAGCCTTGTCCTAAAGCCCATCCGTGAAGTCAGGCTCGCGTCAGCATTCTCACGCTGTAGGACATCACCTCTCCTTTTGAAGTCATCACGAAAAAACATTATAAACCCGGCAGTGATAAAGAAACATTTGCCAGGCCAAGCCAAATAAAGGGATGCAGAGGTGTCAGCCTCAACCTGCAAACAACCTGAAACAGCAGCTCAGAGGTACCGTCTACCTCGTTTGGGTCTATGGCTCATTAACTACAGGAGCCTGCAGACGTGTAAACAGCGACTATGGCATCACTACCACAAACTGGGAAGAGGGATTACTCCAGGAGGAGCATCAGCTCGGGCACTGCTCTAGCCCGGGATAGAGTCCCTGGCAGTCAGAACTCAGGCGGCAGAGCGCAGCCAGGCGTGCCCCATCGGATTTTTCAATCTTGTCCTCTGACAGCGGGACAAGCCGCCCTTCAACGGCCAGGCTTGCCTGGAGATGCCAGCAGGAGCGTTGAAGATGCATCATCTTTTTCTAAGAGTGGCCAAAATTCAGCCTAAGGCAGGCCGAGGGCACAGCAGCTGCCCCCCCACGCAGGCAGCACGGGCAGCGGCCGTTTGCCCCCGGGCGTTGGGGATCACAGGGTGGGGGTACAGTCCCTGCAGTCCCTTTAGAGACAGAAAAGGAGCAGCTTGAGAGCAGCACGGCTGGAAAGCCCAGCAGCAGAGCAGCGCAGGGATGCTCCCCAGATGGGGTCAGAGAAGTGCCTTCCCGGCTCCCTCCCACAGAGATGCCACCGGCAGCACCGGTGTCGAGGTACGACACCTGGAGTAACGGGTGCAATGGGTTTTGGGCACGAGTCCCACGAAACCCCCGGGGAAGCTCAAGGACGGGGAGCGGGGAGACAGGCGCTAGATGAAGGTAGAGTCCAGCTGGCTCGTCTCATGGTTATTGCGGGCGCGAGCCTCGAAGAGCTGCTTGATCAGCGCAGACTTCTCCTGCTCCAACTGGGTGATGCGTTCGCTCTTGTCAGTCACCTCCTGCACGGGACAGAGGAGGAAAATGCTGCTCAGAGAGGAAAACACCGGCATTTGGTGCTGGGATGGGAACCCCAGCAGTGAGCCCAGCCCTGGCAGGGGCATGGTGGGTGCCCCTTCCCCAGCAGCCCTGCTCCCAGACCCCAGCCGCCGCGTCGGCACCCGCTCACGACCTGCAACGCCTTTTCCCTCTGGCAGGGATGCCCCATCCCTGCCCACGGATCCTCACCCAGCAAACAGGTGGGCACAGCTGTGTGATGGGGGGTCTCTAGGTAGAGCCCACACGCTGGGATGACCAAGGGTGGCCAAGCTGAAGGAACACTTTCCACTGCCTTGTATTCCTTCCCCAGCCTCATCCCCCCGCTCCTTCTACCCCAGCCCCTCCCCAGGGGGATCTCCTCCCCCGTACCCCCACTCACCTTGGTGAGAAGCCGGTTTTGCTCCTTCAGCATGTTGATGGCTTGCTGGGAGCCTGCTGAGGCTGGGGACGCCACAGGGACCAGCTTGCTCAGGGCTGAGGAGGAGTTCCCTGGCTGGAAAGAAGACGAAGGGCAGGGATGAGACATTGAGCTTCCTTCCCAGTGGTCCTGCCCAGGCTTTCTCCAAGGCCAGAAGCTGCTTCTGTGGCACAGGGGGAACTGAGAGGCACAGCACTGGCCTGAGATCCCAGCCCAGGCCATCACAGGGTCTCCACCAAGGCAGGCAGAGATGGGAAGCATTCCTGGTGGCGTGCCCAGTTCCTGCCAGGAGCCCGGCAGAACAGCCAGCTCTAGGAGGGCTGACTCAGCACCTCAGCAGGATGGTTTCCTTACTCACTTGACAATGGCTACATCTTTTTGGGGATCTCCTTTAGTCCCCCAAATGCCTTGAGCGTCCTTCAGCCCAGCTTGGCACCAGCTGTGCTGTCCTCTTGGCCATCCCCCATCTTGCTCAAAGAGCCAAGTCACCTCCCCAGAGCCCAGGGCAACTGTGGCAGCTCCAATGTCAGCCCAGTCACCAGCATAAGCAGGGGACAGGATGGGTCCCAAGCTCACAGAACCAACCACATGCTGCTAATCTGCTGATCTCACCTTGCCGGTGGTGGAGAGCAGGTCACCCAGGCAGCGGTTCACCTCCTGCAGCTTGGGGAGCAGGCATCCCAGGTGGCTCTGGCTGCCCTCAGGGAGGAATTCCTGAGGATGGGGAGGAAGAAGAGGCTGGGGGTTATCATAGGGCTGGCTCCAGCTCCGGCCAAGTCCCAGCCCAGTTCTCCAAACCCACGGAGCAGCCCCAGACCCACCCCAATAACAAGCCCCAGACTCACAGCACTAGTTTTGTTCTTCCCCAGGAGCCTCTGGCGTTCCTGCATGAACTGGATGTGCTGGTGGTACCACTCCCGGGCGCGCTCTACCAGCTCCAGACCCTGCAGCAGGAAATCCTTCTCCTGCTCCAGCTCCTTCATGTGCTTCAGCTGCAGGACAGAGCACACAGAGGCGTCACCCCCTCCCCACCAAGGCTCCGCCGAGCCCCAGCAGCTGGCTTCTTCACGAGGCGCAGAGGGATACGGAGACAAGCCAAGGTCCCAGCCCCTCTCCCCACACAAAGCCGCGGAGGAGTGAGATGAGGGACTGCCTGATGCTGCTCTGCGGGAAGAGTTCTCCGGTTTGGGAGAACAACTAAAGCAGGCCAAGGACAGTCCACCCTCCTGCTCCCTGCTGCAAAAGCGGGTTTCTCCACCTCGGATGCAGCAAGGGCAGGGCCTGCAGCTGCTCCCCAAATCCCCCGATTCCCCCCATCAGCCAGCAGCACAAACACACACGGCTTTCGGCAAGCAGCCAAGCTAAACGTGCAGACTGGAAAGCCAGGGGGAAACGTATTGCCCCGTTTCACCAGCAGCCTGCTCCCTCCTCTGCTGCACCCCCGAGGCACCCTGGAGCTGCCTGCCCTGCTGCCTCTGCCACAACGCAGCCCGGCCCCCACCGCTCACAGCACGACTGGGCTCCAGGAGAGTCTCCTCCGGGCACCAGTGGGACTTTGATCGCCCAGAAGCTGCTGGATGCTCAGTAATCTCTCCTGCTGCTTTGGAGACCATCTAGAAACGGGCAATTCAGCTCAGAAGTGACCCTGAACGGATCCCCACTCCTGGGGACAAGTGAGACCGCACCAAGACCTTTTTCAGGCTACCAGCGCTTCCCCGCTCCCGCCGCCAGCCCCGAAGCCACCCCACCACGCCACCCCAGCCCCGCTTTACCGTACCCACAGAAAGAAGCGCAGAGCCTTGGTGCTACGCAGGCTGTTGCTGAGGGGCATGAAGAATGTGCTGTATGTGGCAAGGACCCCCACCCAGCTCGGGCTGCATCCGGCGGCTGCCTGGCCTGCCCTGGTCCCACCAGGCTTGCTGGCCAGCACCGTGACCGGAGGAAGAGGCAGCATCCCACAGAGCAGTGGGACATCGGCAGCTCCGCTGGGCGCAGGGACGGATGGTATCTCACAAAGGATGGGATGCTCTGGGGGCAGAGGCAGCTTCCGGGGCAGGAGGGAGACAGGGCACTGGACTTCACTGGTGCTCCCCGGGGGAGAAGGGGAGGGGACAGTGCCGTACCCTGGCCCGCCTGCAAATGAAAGTGCTCAGCCTCTCATGGAAGGTCTCATCCCAGCTACCCCCTGTGGCCACGGGGAAATCAGGCCGATCGATGATGGACTGTCTAAAAAGCACCAGCTGAGCGGACACCAGCTGTGGTAGTGCAAAAGGGCCTGGGGCTGCAGCACAGCCCCCGCTTCGCTGCCCAGAATGAACCCATCCCAGCGCACCCTGGGATTCGGGATGGACACGGCCGCTCCCATTCCCCTTTAGCCAAATTAGCCTAATTACAGCTGAGTGCCTTGTCTCTGGGGGACCCAGCATCCTCCCAGCACCAGCAGGGAGGTCACAGCACCACCCTGCACAGGGATTCAGTCCTCACTGGACTTAAGCCTGTTCCAGCTGTCTCTGTGCGGGCAGAAGTGGGGTCAGTACCCAAAGGCTCCTGCCAGGGAAGGCTTCTCACCTGGGGGCGAGGGACAGGGACCCTGGGGGAAGGAGCACACGAAAGGCAGTGCATACATGAGGAGGGGGAAAGAAAAGCAGAGGACCTCCCTCCCACTGCCCCCACCACAACTTGGGGAAGCAGAGGCAGGGGCAACACAAGCCCAGGAAAAGAGCGCCTGCGGCAGTGCTGAGGAACAGACCCCAGCTCTTGACGAGATGTGCTGGCCACCAGCTCCTTATCGCCGGTACCGGGCAGCACCTGGAGCTCCTGGCAGTGATGGGCTCCAGCCTGGAGCTGCACGCGCAGGGAAGAGCCTTGCCAGGGAAGGAGAGACCTTCCCCTCTTCCAAGCAGCAACCCTCAGCCACCAAAACCCTGAGAGCCAGAGACCCCCCCATTCCCAGATGCAAACCTCTACATTTATTACTCCTTGCCAGCACCTCTCAGCAGAGACCCCTCAGCCAAAGACCACCCCAACCCTGCGCATGGCTGCAAGGCCAGCAAACCGTGCGTGCACCAATTCCCCTCCCCAGGCCAGGCATCGGAGCATGTTACATCCCCTGCGGCCAGCACCAGGCTGTCATCCATGCTGCCCGCGCCACCAGTCAGCCCTGCTGGCCTCAGGGAGCCGGGTGACACCAGGGCGCGAGGAGTGGAAGTGCAGAGGTGACAGTCACAGCCTCAGCAGCAGCTCCGACACCCGCCAGAGCTCGTCCCACCAATCACTCATCCTGCAGGCCGGGGCCTGGCTCTCTTCCCAGGAAAATTTAGCTTGAGCTTGTGGGCAACATGCCCAGGCAGCTCCTCCATCCCACTTGGGAGCAGTGCAGATCCCTTCATCCAGGCAATCTGATCCAAGCCTCTCCACCCGGGGATGGAGAGGGGAGCAGACCCCTCCATCCTGGCCTGCCCAGCTAAATTCGATGTTGATTTCTCTGTATTACTGGCAAAAGGTCTCTTGGGAGCCAGGAGGATCAGCATGCTTGAGCCCTGCCCTCCAGGGAACATCTGGCAGGGGACACAGCCCAGTACCACCACTCGCCAGCGCAGAGCGTACCCAACCGACACTGGAGTGCTTGGAAGGCCCAGAGACCCACCTGCTCCTACACCTACACGTCTGCCTTTCCCTGCCCAAGTCTTTGCCTGGGGGAAGGCACCCACGCAGTCAAACGCTGGCGCCATGGGCTGACCCCGCTCCAGGGGAAGGCAGGGGAACACGCGCCTCCTCCCTGTCTAGCACTATTCGGGAAAGAAAGCGGCTCAGATGTACCTTCACATATGTCAGTGGAGCTTTGTATCCAAAATATCAGGATGTGCCTGACACCACACAGCTCACACATGCAGGGTGGGGAGACGGCCCAAACAGAGCGGGTGTCACCAGAGAGGGACCCCTGCAGCCCACCTTCCTGCAGGGACCACGGGCCCTTTTGCTGGAGCCCATGACGGGGCTTTCCCCTTACCATGCTGAAGTCCACGCCATTGGTGATGGTGTGTCTGCGGTGCTCTGCACGTCCCCTCTGATGCCTCCGAGTGTCCCCAGCTCCTGGATGGCTGCCATCTCCCTGGGACTGCGCAGCAGCCTTAGCATCACCGCCTGTAAGAGAGGAAAGCATGAGGCCACCAGCTGCTTGCAACAAAAGCCTCCCCACGGCCACTTCTATGGGACAATCTGCAGGGTGGGCTCGCAAACAGACCCTGCAGGGAGCAGCTGAGCAAAGCACCGGCCCGAGCACCTGCTCGCGTCTTTGTACGGGCAGGGCAGGCGTCAGCAACGGCTGACTTGGCTGCACCAGGCTGGCAACAGACCTCGGTGGTGATCTTCTGCAAAAAGCAGGCAGCTTCCAGTCAACTCAACCGCAAGTGATAATGCCTCCCCTCCTCCTGTCCTCACGGGACTCCCGCTTGGATGGTACAGGCTCTGCCAGGAACCCGACTCCTCCTGAAGGCAGCTCCTGCTCGCTGATGCACTTGGCCATGCAGATGTCCATCCCGTTCCCCACCCCCCCGAAACCCCCGTGTCTGTGGGCTAACCATAGAGTAAATCAGGCTGTAGGTTTTTCAAAGTCCTACTAAAATTCCAACATCCTATCCTGCAAAAGACGGACCTACTACAAACACATGACGCTGGTGCAAATCCATGCATAACCTATTTTTGCAGATTAAGTTCATACGGGCAGGTTTTAGGCTGGATCAGACACCCCCTGCCTGTGCCGCCTGTACACCAAGCCAGGTATTGGCTGGGCACCTGCGGAAAAGTCAGCACAAGCCCCGCACCGCCCACCCGGGCAAACTCGCCAGAAACCCAGCCCCGGCCGAGCCAGCTCAGATCCCCACTTCTGGCCGAGCTCTGCCTTGCCGCCCCGAACCGCGGTGCCCGTGCAGCTGAGGGTGCAGCCAGCACCCTCCCCAGACGTGCCCGGGCAGCAAACCTGCCGCACCTCCCTTCTTGCCCCGGTCCCCTGCCGAGTCCCCAGCAGGCCCTGCCTCCTGCTTCCCCCCTCGCGCTTGCGGCTCACCCCACTCTCTGAGCACAGCTTTCCTCAAGAGTTTCTTTCCCACCCCGGCTTTCAAACAAGAGCAAGCGAAGGCAGGCAGTGAGGCAGCTGGGGAAAACATCTCCTCCTTGGGACCGCTCCCCACGTACCTGCCAGGCACCCCCACCCATCTCCACGTCCTTCTCCCATGGGCTGGGCACACACTGGCTCCCAGGCGCCAGAGCTGCCTGGCACAGGTCTCGTCCGCTCCCAGCTGTGCAGGCACAAAGGGCTGCGAGTCCTGGGACAGGGCACACCGCCGCCTGCTCCTCCACAAGTCTCACAGACATGGACGAGATGGGAGATGAGGCAAGAGATGGCAGCCATGGCCGCAGGAGCCACCCCTCACCTTGAAGGCAACGAGGTCTGGGGGAGCTGCCCCACACCGGGGCTGCCTGCGCTGCCGCGTTTGCATCTGTTCTGCAACGGGAGCTGGACTCGCAGCAGGGAACGCTACGCAAGCGCCTCGCTCAGCCTGCCACTGTGTGCCGCTCCTTCTTGTCCATCACAGCATCCCACTGCTCCCACCAGCAAGTGGTCCAGCATAGACATCTCCAGTGCGTCAATAAACGCAAAGTCTTTGCCATCGCCCACTCATCTGTTTTGCCAACTGTCTTCGGTTTCATGTGCCCATATCTACCTGGGAGGAACCCAGCAAGACCGGTGCAACCACATACATGTTCTCCTAGCAGACCCGTAGCACATCCTGCTTGGGAACCTGAGGAACAGCCCCAAACCCAAGGGTAGCTTCAAAAGGCAGAATCCCAAAGCAAAGCCAGGAGCATCTCTGGGAAGAGCTGCAGGGTAGAAACAACACGTTAAAAAGGTTTTTGCTGCTGTTACTTGGAAATGCCAGGCTGGCCCAAGTTGAGCCTGTGGTAAGAAGGTGCTCCCTGGTCAAACAACTGAGCTCTGTGCACCTGAGCTGACGAGGTAGTAGCTAAAACAGGACACCGCTGATGAGCTGGGATCAGTTCTTCTTAGGCAAAGAGCAGGACCAGCTCACCGGAGGTGGAAGTGACCCTGCCACAAGATATGGGCTGGCCTACTGCCCACCAGAGCTTCTCTGTCCCTTGCAGGGCCTGAGCCCAACGTTCGCCAGCCAGAGCAAGTGCCCAGGACCATGACACCTCGTGGGCATTTTACACGTTTATATCCCTGTCCTTGGCAATGGTCCAGACAATAACAGCTACCTACAAACCATCCCCTCCTCCTGCCAGAGCCACCAGCTCTCCAGGCAGCTGCTAGAGCCAGGCCACCCCAGCAGCAAAGCCAATGCTGTGCTGGGGGAGAAGGCCGTGCCCAGGTCCACCACCGACCTCCTGGGCAAGGCACCTTCTGCTCTGTGTCTTAACTTCCCCAGGTCTCAGCTCTCAGGGGAACCATAAGGGTAAAGATCCCCAACACCTAGACACTCAGACGCTGCCATGACGGGCCACCTAGGCACCAGAGGTAGGGAAGCCATCATGGTGACTTCCGTGTCCGGGCTCACCGCACTGCCCTTGCACTTGGTGGATGCTGTTGGCTCCCCAGCAACTGAGGCTGGTGCCCACCATCGGCTCATGGGCTGCTCCAGCACCGCCAGGCTGATGAGAACTTCTGGAAGCTGACTCTGAGCAGGGACTTATTCAGAAGCACTTCTGCCCATAGGCTAGTGGAGGTTAGCAGGGAAGAGGGGACAGAATCGCTGTCCCACTGGCTCACTGCACCCCTGGATACACCAGGAGGATCACCTGGCCCCAGCTTCTGCCCTCTTGCCACGATTCGCATCCAAATCGCCTCCGACGCGTGCAGATGCCCCCCTGGACCGGCAAGCAGAGCTAGGGTGGCATCCTGTGACCACCTCCTTCCCCCAAAACACAGGCAGGGAGTCTACTCAGACTCTTTGCAGCTGACGAGCACTGATACACCATCTCCCTGCCCTTGGTTGGGTTCTTACAGAAGCTACCTCAGAGCAGCCTCGAGCCCAAACGATGTAATCTTAACAGAGACAGGGATTCCTGGACCCCCGGGCAGCTCTCAGCACATTTCTCCACAGCGAGAAAGAGCCGTGTCCTGCCACGGCGGTGCCCAGCTCCCTCGCAGCCAGCTGTGGAGAACATCTACCCCTTCAACCGCTCCCCAGGAAACCCTCCGCGGTGGCAGGGCGCACTGGGCAGCTGTGCAGGATCTGGAGCTAAAAGAGATAGAACAAGGGCTGAGTTATAACGTTCACTAAGCTGCTGAATCAACCTGAAGTTCAGGCCTGTTGCCAGAATACTGCCCTGCACTGCGGGAAGCTGGCAGCAAGGGCTGAGGCACTAACCCTGCCCGCAGGCTCCAGACATCAGCATAACATCAGCCTACAATGGAAAGATCTCAGCAACCAGAAAGTTGCTGTAGTCATCTGCTTGCTCCTTTCCAGGGCAGAGCTTTCAATTTGTTGTTTATTTACCAAGCAGGATTTTTTCAGGTTTTTCCAGATTTACACTCTTGACGACAGAAGAGCCAGCCTGCTTAATAATATTCCCTTAGATGAAGCTCCAGTGATTAGTCTGGAGGCAAAACAGAAAGCAGAGAACCTCCACCACAGTTTCTTCTCCACCTAGCAGAAGAAGGGACTGGGAGGGAGCGGGTGGGAAGGGAAAGCAAGCCAGCCCAGACAACTTTCCCAAGGCAGAGGAAGTCATCACGCTCAAGTGTTGTAATAACAAGCACCAGCTCCTCACACGGACCTTTGTGTCCGTAGATCTCAAAGCCACAGCTCTAGATAAAGAATTATTACCTACACCAGATAAGTCCAGAAGCCTGGTTTCCTTATAACGTCTCTGACTGCCCAGCCACAAATCAAGATGCGGTGACAGTCTCCCCTTGCCAAGGTCAGCGTGGTACCCGGGGGTAAGGGGGCCTGGCAGACCCCGCACAGGGACCCCAGGTCCCGAGGAGGGGACAGAGTCCCCAGGGACCTGGTGGTGAGCTCTGCAGACAGAGCGCTGGCCTGGCCACCCAGACAGTGCTTGGGGACAGCAAAGCACATCTCCCTGGTGCCGCTTTCCCATTCAATTGTTGCTTAATTATTTGTTATCGTAAATAGTGCTGCGGAATTATCCGAACAGCCCTCGCTCCGGTGAAGCTGCTCAGCTCTCGGAGGCCCCGTGAATCCCTGAGACCACCCACCCCCGAGGAAGGTCACCTACAGACTTTGCACCAGGGGACAACCACGGCCACGTTATGGTAAAGCCCTTAATTCTTCTTATCACCACTATAAACAGCCAAGCACCCACACGAGGAGATGCGAAGGGAAGCACAGACGGGAGCCGCACGCTCGCCGCCCTGCGTTACCCGCGCGTCGGCTCAAAGCCCACCACAGCCCAAGCCAAAACCAGCAGGAACTTTTGGGGAGCTTCACACCAGGCCCGCGGGAAGAGCTTGCTGCTGGTTTAAGCCCAGCGGGGGGAACAGGGCTGCGCCGCCGGGGGGACCCGAGCGAGCCCCCGGCCCCCAGCGCGCCTGGAGCCGCCGGCGATGGCGCTGCCCGCGCCCCGGCGCTGCCCGTACCGAGCCGGGCAGGTTCCTCCCCGCCCCCGCTCCCAGCTCACCTCGGCCGCGGTGCGGGCCGTGCCCCGGCTCCCGCTGCCCGCCGCTCTTCCCCCGCCGCTCCTCAGCACCCCGCGGGTTCGGCGGCTTCTCCGCGCTCCGCCGCCCGCCGCCGCTCTCCAGCGGGGGGTCGGCACCGGGCAGGGCAGCGCGCAGCCCCAGGACGAACCGCTCGAAGGTGAGGTACCCGCTGGCCGGTGCCGCCCGCCGCAACCCCTCCATCACCCCGGCGGGCAGCTCCCGGGCTTCGGCTCCCCGCCAGCGGGACTCGATCTCCCGTAGGTGCACGTAACCCCGCCGCCGGTCATCCAGGATATCGAAAAGAGTCCGCAGGCTCTGCAGGAACACCCGGGGGAGCCCCTCGGTACCGGTGGGGGGGAGCGACCGGTCGCCGCGCTCCGGGGCCATCGCCGCCGCCGCCGCCGCTCCCGAGCGTTACTCGCCGCCCCGCCCTCCCCGCGCTTCTATTGGTTGGAGGCGGGAGGCTCCGCGCTCTCATTGGTCGGTGTCGGGCTGCGGCGCTGGCCATTGGCTGAGGGGCAGGACGGCGGTTTGAGTTCCGCGGCGCCCGCCCCGCTCTCGGCCGGGCCGGGGGGCGAGGGGTCCCTCCAGAGGGACCGGGACACACACCCACCCCCACCCCGGCCGAGAGCGGCGCCGGCCCATGGAGGTGTCTCCTCCTCCATCCCGCCGCCATCCGAGCCCTTGCACCGCCGGTAACGGCTCGGTGACCCCGGCCCGCGGAGCGCCGCGCTGGCCGATGTCCATCCCCAGCCCCCTCGGTACGAACCCTCCTTTCTCGCAGAGCCCCTTCTTTACCGGCAGAACCGCCTGCGATGGGTGCTTCTGCTGCCGGTGGTGATAACCAGCCTCGGACAGCTGGGTTTTGGCCCCTCGAAGAGCCGGTAACGGTGCAGAACGGCAAGTGGCTCTCGTTAACCTGCAGACCTCACACCCCTATATCATAGAATCACAGAATCATCATAAATGTTGTAGTCAAACTGATATTAACTAGAAAAATGAAACATAACATGTAATTGAAGCAACCAAGGGAACCTGCCGCTGCTGCTGAAAGTCCTCTAGACAGCCCCAACGCCATTTGATCATTTATAGAGAAACAGCAACGAGACATGATTGATCTAAGATTAAATTAAGGCACTAACTACTAGACAATGTATCTGTGTTGATAAGCAGGACGTCCCTGTCGAGAGAGCGTTGAACTGTAGGCCTGGTCAGCAAACCGAGAAAACCACCCGGAACTGCCAAGATTAGAAGAGAAGTAGGAAAAAGGTAATTTTGGCAGGGAGAGGTGGTGACCACCAACTCATGGACAACCGCCCCAAATGATACCACCTACTCCAAAGAGAACAACGGAAGAAGAAAACAGAGTCTGCACACTAATTTACATAGGAAGTGAAGAAATCTCCACCTGTCATTAAAGAGAGTAACAATGATCATGTATTAATTGTTAGAATATGTAATAATTGGTATTTATAAAATATATATATATATTCCCAATATAAAAAGGGAAATTTTTGAAGCTAAGGTGTGCTCCCGTTTTGGGACGAGCACCCTTCCTGCACGTCAGACATTAATGCAACAAACTTGGAAATACCTCTGCCCTGTGTGCTATTGGCTCGCACAGCAGGTAAAGAACAGATATGGGACAACATAAAAACTCCAGAGCAAACGCTGTTAGTGAACGGGAACAAAACAAACCCCCCGAACGTGGTGTTCGCTCTCGCTGCCAGCTTTGCACACTGCCAAGAAGCGTCCGTCCAGCCCCTCTCCCCGGCAGCATCCCCATGGGAGAGGGATGTCCAGCTCTTCTGCGTCAGCACCAAGAGGTCCTGCGTGCTTGACTTGTCTGGTGCTGTGGGGGAAGTGGGTGCTTCCAGTAGGAATTGAGGCCGGGCATCCCAGTGCTGTGGCTGGTGCCGCACCAGCAGCCACTAGCCAGCAGGAGCTGGACCCAAAGGAACCATGGACATGGAGAAAACAGGAAAGAAAAAGTACCAGTGTTGGCAAATGTGAGAGAAACAGGATTTAGATATCTCTTATAAACTTAGTATGAACTGGTATTCATACTATGATGACACCAAGCTGAGTGGTGCAGCCGATGTGCCAGAGGGACGGGATGTCATCCAGAGGGACCTGGACGAGCTGGAGAGGTGGGCCTGAGCCAACCTTATGAAGTTCAGCAAGGCCAAGTGCAAGGTCCTACCCTTGGGTCGGGACAATCCCCGCTATCGATACAGGCTGGGGGATGGCGGGACAGAGAGCAGCCCTGCGGAAAAGGGCTTGGGGGCACTGGTGGGTGAAAAGCTGGACAGGAGCCAACAATGTGCACTCGCAGCCCAGAGGGCAAATCGCTTCCTGGGCTGCATCAAAAGCAGCGTGGCCAGCAGATCCAGAGAGGGGATTCTGCCCCTCTGCTCCACTCGGGGGAGACCCCACCTGGAGTGCTGTGTCCAGCTCTGGAGCCCTCAGCACAAGAAGGACATGGACCTGTTGGAGCGGGGCCAGAGGAGGCCACGAAGATGCTCAGAGGGCTGGAGCCCCTCTGCTGTGAGGACAGGCTGAGAGAGCTGGGGGGGTTCAGCCTGGAGAAGAGAAGGCTCCGGGGAGACCTTAGAGCCCCTTCCAGTCCCTAAAGGGGCTCCAGGAAAGCTGGGGAGGGGCTGTTTGCAAGGGCAGGTAGCGATAGGACGAGGGGCAATGGTTTAAACTGGAGCAGGGCAGGGTTAGATTAGCCATGAGGAAGAAGTTCTTTACACTGAGGGTGGTGAGACACTGGCCCAGGTTGCCCAGAGAGGTGGGGGAGGCCCCATCCCTGGAGACATTCAAGGCCAGGCTGGATGAGGCTCTGAGCGACCTGATCTAGTTGAAGATGTCCCTGCTGACTGCAGGGGGTTGGACTGGATGCCCTTTAGAGGTCCCTTCCCACCCAATTCTGTGATTCTGTGTGATTCTGTGGTATTGTTAAGAGAATGGGTTTCTCTAATTTATACCGAAATTTGCCGTGTTTGTTAGATGCAGCAGCACATTAGCCCTAGGGAAAGGTGCTGCCATCTTCTGCAAACTCCCTCTGTCAGATGGTGCATTGCAACAAAGCAAACAGCAAAGCCCTGGTGTCACCATCCCCTGCCACAGGCACCGCTCGAGGGCCCTGGGCAGCCACGAGCCGGCACCTCCAGAGCCCCCATCCCGGTTTGATGCTCATGGTGCTGAGAGAAGGAGCGTCAGGGAGTGAGTGTGCTGGAGAAGGGTGATGGCCAGAAAGGGCGATTAGCCATCGTCCAGGTGCTCAGGTTGTGAGGCTGCCTGTGCCACGGACACCTCCCCGTGCCAGGGGTGATTCCCTTTAGCTCTGAACCGGTTTCAAAGGGAGAGGGTGTCAGACGCTTGGCCCTCAAGCCCTCCCATCCAGGTGGCCCTCACTGTGCTCCCCTCACCATCAGTTTCCCTGTCCGGGACAGGCACTGGGACTCCATCCCGGGTGTCTTCAGCACCATGGTCCTGCAGGCTCCCGAGCCCATTCTTGACACTTCTCCTCTCTGGAGTTTCTCAGCCGCGTCAGCCGCGTTAGGGAGGTGGTGGAGTCACCATCCCTGGAGGTATTCAAGAAACGTGTAGACATGGCTCTTCAGGGCATGCTCTAGTGCCCAAGATTATTGTTTGTGGTGGGGTGTTGTGTGTGGGGTTGTGGGTGTGGAGTTTAGTAGGTGGGTGCGCTTTTTTTTTTTTTTTTTTTTGTGGTTGGACTCGATGATCTCAGAGGTCCCTTCCAACTACTAAGATTCTGTGATTCTGTAATTCTGTCAGACCCAGGCTGCCAGGTAAATCACAGCAGCCCCTGGAGACCCTCATTGAGCTCTTCTCTATCAAGGACCTGCTCTGGCTGGTCTCCTCTGCGCTACGGTTGGGCTTTTCGCAGCCTGCTTTTCTTTAAACCATTTATTTTCATACATTTCCCAGACCTGTCCTACCTGTTTTGACATCTCTGCTTGGCTTTGCCGTGTCTGACTGAACAGGTTCACACCTGCGGAGGATACAGGGAGAAGGAACCAGCGCATCATCCCTCCCCTTTTTGCTCCAGAAACAAGGCACTGAATGTGACACTGCTCAGGTCTTGGGCTGTTTTGCTCAGCGAAGGCTAAATCTGCAGGAAAATGAGGTTTTCCCTAGGTTCCTCCCACATCTATGGGCTTGCTGGAACAGCCAGGAATAATAGGGAGAATTCAAAAGGACCTTAATGTCACTTGTCCCGTTTCCCTGCCTGGCAGGTCTATCCCACCAAGAAAACAATCCAGAGGTATCCGAAAGAATCCCTGGCATTGACTGTGTCTGGTGGTTCAGCCGAAATACTCTCGCTCCTCCATGTGGAGCTTTCTGCTCTGGCAACAGCGAGCTGGGATACAGCCGCCCGGTGCAGCTCCGGTCTCACCGCGCTTTCATGGCAAAGTGCCCTCAAGAGGCTGCCGCGAAACAGGTCAGTGTTTTCAGCCTTGGCACGGTGGGGTGAACGAGGTTTGGGAGATTTTGAAAATTCTTGGAAAAGGCTTTTTGGGGGTTGTTTTGGTTTGGGTTTTTTTGGTTCCCCCCCCTCACTGAATAGTTTATCTTGGGGCCAGCCCAGACTCCTCTGATTGACAGAGCCATATTTGTTTTTTTATAACATAAGCAACGCAGTCGTTCAGTTCTCCTTCCTCCAAGCTACCGGGAAGGACCAGGGGCCGTTCAAGCCTGGCCCAACTCTCCCTCACTGCTGGCCCACAGGCACTGGCGGTCATGGCTCTGGTGTGGTGGCACCCAGGGCACAAGTGCCCCTCTCTGGGGAGGGCACGGGCTGTCTGATGTCCCCTGGAAGGCTGGTGTGTCCCACCAACCTGCGTTGCCTCCCTTGGAGGAGAGGTCACAGCAGACCACTGGACCACTGGGGGAACGGGGTGCTGCTGGTGGAGACTGGGGCACCTTCCTGCATGACACTGACCTTCTACGGGTGATGCTGGCTGACTGTGGCAGCAGATGAAGCCCCGTGCTGACTTCAGCAGCACGCAGATGTTCACATGTGAATCTTGACTCTGCAAGAGGACACATGGTGGCTGCAGCCGTGAGGTTTTCTCCCGGTGACCCCATTCGAGCAGCTGCTGTGAGCCCCTGCCGCTGTGTTCTCCTGGGGGACAGCAAGGTCTGGTGGGGAACCAGGTGTGGGCTCAGTGCCTGCACGCTGCTGCCCAGCACACAGCACAGCCCGCACGACACGGCCCGCCACTGCCTGTCACGCTGCCGGCCAAAGCAGTGCCACAGCCAGCGTGGGCTTGTTCCCAGCCAGCGCAGGTTTCCAGACCATACCCAGGAACTGTTGGTCGGGGCTCGGTTAAAACCAGACCAGGAGCTGTTCAACCAACAGTCCAGATGCCAAGGTCTGGTGCTACCTACCCGTCACTGTCCCGTTCATCAAGCGCAATTGGTGTTAACCCCTTCCTTCAGCCCCAAAGCTGAGCGGGTGCAGGGAATTACTTCCAGTGGGCTACCAAAGTGTCAACCCAGAAATGCGTCTGTGCCCAGGAACCCTCTGGGCAGAGGCTACAAACGGCGTGGGGATGTGGTCGGTCAGACGCAGCGGATTTTCCTTCGGGGAAGGGCTATCTTGTTTGATCTTCCCAGCTCTGAGATGCCATCCTGTTTTCCATCTCACTGCTTACGGGGCCTCTTGAGGACGTGCTCTGTTTGCTTTGGAGGGGGCCGGGCACTTCCCACAAAGTTACTTTTCTTTCCTCCAGACTGTTTTTTCCCTCACAGGCCGGTGAGCAGGAAGCCCGGTGGCCGCCTGGCAGCTTGCTGGCTGTCACGAGGGCTGGGAGAAGGGCGGCGGGCGGGAAGCTAAAATAAGCTGTCCGGGGGGTGGTGGGTTGGTTTGCTCGCTCTGCGACGTGCCTGGGTCTGCAGAGCAAGAATCTGTGTTGGTTGGAAACAGCAGTCACGCCGTCCAGTCTCAGCTCCCGCCCTTCCAGCTGATGGGGTCTCAGCACAAGGAGTTTAAATGTAGGGGCTTAAATGGAAGTGTGACAGATGCTGCAAGTGCTCCACTTAGAAACCATCCAGAAATTGCTCTGTCCTGTTATAAATTCCCCTCTGCTGCTGCCGATGACAGCTATCACAGCAGCGGCTCAGGGCAGCGTGTGGTAACAGTCATGCCACAGCCCTAAACTACCCAGCCTTTCATCTCGTCCAGGGAATGACTGTAAAACTGCATTTCTCTGGAGAACATATTGGTGGATACTTATGTATTGAAGTCTGAAGTGGGGCCCTAAAAATAAGAAGCTCTGCCTCTCTCCTGGTAGCACATCTTACCCCGATGGAGCAGTCTTTGCTGTGCCTCCGCTTTTGGGATGCTGGAGCTTTTTTAATGGTGAATTTGCTGTTCCACCTGCACATTTGTGTTTACTTTGGCCCACGCATACCTCCTTCCTGCTCTTCCAGGTTGTCCCGGTATCTGATCCAACCTGCCATTGTTTTTATCGCTTTACAGAAGGAAATTTCTCCCCACACCGGGGCAATGGGTTGTGGAATTAACCCCGGGGGACCCTGTGCAGCAGGACAAACCCGTTCTGGTGGATGGCTGGATTTGAGGGGTGGGAGCGCGTTCCCCAGCAGCAGCATGATTCACTGTGGTTCCTCTAGGAGAGCCGCGATCCCATGGCTCCAGGATCCCATGGCTCCATGCTGGGGTTCCCTCCAGGCGAAGCAGCAAGGGCTGTACAAGTTCTGCAGGAAAAGGCAGGGCTGGATTTGTAATTTGGATCTGACAGAGCCTTTTCTGCCAACCAAGGGGCGATGGTTACACAGGCACCACGTGTGTGGAAGGACCTGCACCCATTTGCACACCGGGCAGGCAGGGAATGCCACCATGGCAGGGCAGGAGTTTGTGTGAAGGGGAGCAGAGCAAGACCCCAAGCCTCTGCCCAAGCAGCAGCTGTGTTGAGTCACATAAAATAGGAAACAGAAGCTTTGACAACCATCAGGGATTCTTCCTGACCTGATGGTCACATCCGGATGGGGTCCAGCTCCCCTGACTCCGGTCACACACCTCCCTAGGTAGGCCTGTGTCTGAGCAGCCATCTGTCTGTCTGTCTTTTTGTCTCCTTTTGCCCATCCATGCTCCAACTGCAGGCAGGGGGTCACAGACACTGGCCAACGGCAGGGACAGGGAGTTAGTGCCATGCTGCCCAGTGGCAACAGGGCACTGAATATACTGGGGGCTCGAGGGCAGGAGCGTAGGGCATTGCACCGACCCTACTCTTGGCAGCCTGTGACCCCTGCAGGGGCTGCAGACACTCCGTGCCTCCTGACACCCCCTGCCTGGCCCAGCCTTGGTCTTTAGGGTTTTGCGTCAAGCGACTTCACCGCTGCCGGTGCTGCGTCTCCGCTGGGCAGCTGGACTTGGGCTGGGGGCCCTGAGCCTGCAGCAGGCGTCAGGGCTGAGGTGGGGTGGCACGAGCTGTGCTGAAGGAACCCCACGAGCTTCCCCATTCTGCAAGCGCGGGCGCAAGAAGGGGCATGAGACTTTCCCGGGCAGGAAGGTCCCAGCACCCCTGGGGTCCCCGTCAGGTACAGCCCAGCAGCCAAACAACATCTCCCACCGGCTGGCACAGCCCACCGCGGGAAGGCTGCGAATTTGGCCGTGGGGGAGACGCTGCGCCGGCCGAAGGCAGCCCGCCTCGCCGGGCAGGGCAAGGGCCCCGGGCAAGCACCGGGCAGGGCAAGAGACAAGCTCCGGACAGTCCCCGGGCGAGCCGCGGGGGGGCCTCGGGGCGGCGGAGGAGCCGAACTCGGGCAGTGCCCGCCCCGGCCTCCATGTCGCGACCCGCCCTCCGCGCCCCGCCCCCGCCGGTCCCTGCCGGCGGCGAGCGGAGGCCGGGGGCCGGTGGCCATGGGGCCGCCCGAGGAGGCGCGGGCGCGGCTGGCGGGCTGCGGGCAGAGCCACCTGCTGCGCTTCTGGGCCGAGCTGGGCCCGGCGGAGCGCGGGGCGCTGCTGGCCGCGCTGCCGCCGGAGCTGGGCGAGCACTGCCGGCTGGCGGCGGCGGCCGGGGCCCGCCAGCGCGGCCCGCCGGAGCGCCTGGACGGACGGATGGAGCCTCTCCCCGCCCGCCTGCTGGGCAGCGCCCGCCGCAGCGGCCCCGCCGCGCTGGAGCGCTGGGAGGCGGAAGGTGAGCGGGGCGCGGGGCCGCCTCGTCGGCCGCGGGAGGGGGCGCGGGGGGGGCTCCGTCCCGGCGGGCTCCCCAGCGCCGCCCGCCCGCCGTGCCAAAACCGCTGAGGTTTGTCCTCGAAAACCACCCGGGGCTGCCTGAAGCCCGGCTGGCCGGGCCGGGCCGGGTCCCTGCCCCGGCGCGGCAGCCACAACCGCCCCGCGGAGCCGTGGCCGGCGCGGGGTCCCGGGGCAGGGCCGGGCTGTGCGGCGGCACCCGCGGGGTGGCAGCGGGCTTGGGGCCGGGCAGGGGGGAGGCCAGGCGGGCGGGGAGGGGAGAGATCGGGGGTTCCGGCTGTACCGGGCCCTGAGCGCGGCAGGGGCTGCGGCGGCACTTCGGGGCTGAGGCGCTGGATTTCCGCTCTCGGCTGCGAAATCCCGTGGATGAGGCCCCGGGGAGGGGGGCGCGGGGGGTCCCATCGCTGCCGAGGCCGGGGGCTGCGCGGCGGCACAGGGCTGCCCTCCCGGAGCGCTGACGGGTGCGAAGGCAGGTGCCGTGTTAGCGGCTGGCACGGCTGGGGATGGCACGGAGCCCCATCCAAGGGGGCAGGGAGACGGGATCTGGGAGCAGAGCGGTCGGGCAGTGTGGAAGAAGCCCAGGAAAGCCCAACATCCTTGGTTTTTGGAGCCCGGTGGATGCTGGCGGCTTTTCCTGGTCACCCCGTGGGCGAGTGAAAGATGGGGGTGATGGGGGAGGTGGTGGCTGGGTGTGGGGGGCTGTTCTCCCCCCGCAGCACGTACGTCTTACACTGACATCCTGTGCTTTTTTCCAAGTGCACGCTCTATTTCATTTATTTACAAACGTTCAGATGTGTCTCCCCTCCTTCCTTGTATGCTGTTAAAAAATAATCATCATTAAAAAAGGGAAGCCAGAAAAAACGCGCTGTGGTTGGAGAGACGCGTGTGTAAATTGTGGCAAGTGTCTGCACAGCCTTGACCCAAACCTGCCAGCAAAGAGGTGGGGGGATGCGTGGGGCAGGGGAGTAAGCATTTCCAAACAAAAATAGAAGCGGCAGGGGAGCTTTTCTTCCGCATCAGACTCTGCTCCTGGGGCTGAGCGGGGATGGAGGGAGCAGGAGGAAACTCTGGTGACCCAGAGGCCACGTGTGCTCGGTTAAACCAGTATTTCCAGCGGCTGTGCTGACATCTCCAGCCGAGCAGAGGAGGGTGTCAGTGCCCTGCCGGTGTCGTGGCCGCTGCCCAGCCCTAAGCTGGCTTTGGTAGGGGGCCCGCTCGGATGGTGGTCCCTGCCTTTTGCTTGAGGGTGTTGCAGTGAGGAGGAAGGGAACCCGTGTATTCTAGTGGCTGGTGGGTCTAGGTCAGGGCTGCACAGTTAAATTTAAGAATTTTACCAGACTGGGTCCTTCATCTAACGCCGTGCCAGGCCAGCAAGGAACCAGCGTATCTGCCTTGTGCTGCCGTCTGCAGCAGGGAAGGGAAGGCAAACGGGGCCGGGCTGGCCTCACTTGCTGCCAGCGGTGCTTGCAGGAGTCCAGAAGGTCCAGCGTGGTTGGGACCACCAGCACCACGCACAAGTCACCTGGCCCCGATGTCCGGCTGGCCCCAAGCCACATCAGTCCTGCAGGCAGCGTTTTTTAATTTCTACCAGGAGAGGGGGACACGGTTCTTCTGTTTCCCTTTGGTTTGTTTTTGTGATCCATTTTAATGCTGGAGATTGGAATTGGCCTTTGGTTTTATTTCCCAGGGGAGGACAATCAGGAGCGAGACTTTGTGCCGCTGAACCCGGGCAGCGCTGGCGTGTCCCTGCGGATGTGGCCTCATCCCCGGATGCGTCCCTGTGGCCCTGCATGGCTTTTCCCAGAAGAGCCGCTGGCGGTGGCACAGGCTTTGTGGGGATTGTGGGCTCCTGAGGGATGCAGGCTCCAAAGGCTCTCGGTTCCAGCGAGCTGCTGGCGGTGCCGAGCTGGACGAGAGCAGAGGGAGCGGTCCTGAGCGCTGCTGGCCGTCCCCGAGGCTGGGCAGCTGGGAGAGCCCTCGGCTGCGGGGCCGGGGTCTCCCCGGGGCTGAGCTCGACCGTGCTCTGCCCAGGGGTGTCTGTGTTCCCAGCGGCTCCCACCTGCAGCGCGTCCTCTGCAAAGACTGAACAACCGAAATGACGCCTCTCCCTTCCCCCTGCCCCCTTTTTTGTGATAAAAATGGTGGTTAAAAGAACCAGGCAACTCAAAACTTAGTCTTGGCAACATTCAAGGTATTTTTTAATTGTTAAAAAAAAAAAATAAATAGCATTATTATTGTCTCTGTGACAGTACAGCTCAGCCTGGTCAGATTTGCTTTCAGATCTTAAATAGAAAAATTAAGCAATCACGTTTTTGTGGGCAGCCTTAGAGGTGATGTTGTAGGTCAAGCATAGACACTTTTACATTCTGTAAATGTTTTATTAATGAAATCTTAACTCCTGGGCGTGGGCCGCAGTGTAGCTCCCGTTTCATCAGAGCATTCGCTGAGCCGTGCCGGTTAGCCGACTGCCCTGAAAAATTAAGGATTTTGGGTTTTTTGCTTTATTCTCTTGCTGACTGCTGTTGTGATATCGGGCTGATGCAGGAGAATTCCGTCTGTTCTTGCAAGATCAATCTGTTCTTCCTGCAAAATCTATTTTTTTTTTTTTTTTACTTTCTATGCAGAATAAGACTTACTGCAGCATTGCTGGCTATCTAACAGCCAACACATCTTCCCTTTTTTGTTTGGTTCAGCTGTTCGGATTTCTCATGCTGCAGAAAATAAGGTGCGTGGTTTTTCGAGAGGGATACGTATTTCCATTTACTGCAGGAACGTGCAGCAAGATGAGTCAGTTGTTATGAACTTTAATTGTGAATATTAGTAGTTTTACAGCTGGTAAGTCAGAGCAGACCTACTTACTCAAATTTGGGGGGGATATTCGTTTTCATGGGAACCTAAGATCAGAACCTTGGAAAAACTCCCCGGTAGTTGTAGGGTTGCATCGTAAATAACAGGGAATGCCATAAATGATGGGAAGGAGAGTTGCCTTGCTGGGTTTTTCACGTGTGCTGTGGTCAGCCCTCTCACGCGAATACAGCCCCCGTCAGGCTGCTGGATTTTGGGAAGAGAAAAAGAGAATGAGGCCGTTGATGTTATCAGTGGCATTGCTTTGGACTCGGGTTCATCCTGCTTAGGTCGAGGTTTCGTCCCCGCAGTGAGAGGCCCCTCAGGGAGGTGGGTGTGAGATGCCAAGTCACCATTGGGCAGATCCCATCCCAGAGAGTTGTGATCAATGGGGTGAAATCCTCTTGGCGGCCGGTCACCAGTGGTGTCCCTCAGGGCTCAGTTTTGGGGCTGGTTTTGTTTAATATCTTTATCAATGATCTGGATGAGGGGATTGAGTGCACCCTCAGTAAGTTCGCAGATGACACCAAACCGGGTGGGAGAGTTGATCTGCTGGAGGGTAGGAAGGCTCTCCAGAGGGCCCTGGACAGGCTGGATCCATGGGCCAAGGCCAACTGTGTGAGGTTTAATAAGGCCAAGTGCCGGGTCCTGCATTTCGGTCACAACAACCCCAAGCAACGCCACAGGCTCGGGGCAGAGGGGCTGGAAAGCTGCCCGGCAGAAAAGGACCTGGGGTGCTGGTGGAGCCAGCTTAACATGAGCCAGCAGTGTGCCCAGGTGGCCGAGAAGGCCAACAGCATCCTGGCTTGTATCAGGAGTATTGTGTCCAGCAGGGGCAGAGAAGGGATGGTGCCTCTGGACTGGGCACTGGTGAGGCCCCACCTCGAGTGCTGTGTCCAGTTCTGGGCCCCGCTGTACAAGAGGGACACTGAAGTGCCGGAGCGTGTCCAGAGGAGAGCGACCAGGCTGGTGAGGGGTCTGGAGACCAGGGCATATGAGGAGAGGCTGAGGGAGCTGGGCACGTTTAGCTTGGAGAAGAGGAGGCTGAGGGGAGACCCCATTGCCCTCTACAGCTACCTGAAAGGAGCCATCTCTGGGCCAGCCCCATTTTAGGGGAGCGGTGCCAGCCCTGACACCCCTTGAGTTGCAGCCAAGGATCCCAGCGGCTTGTGCTCGACGCTGCGTGACAAAGTGGGACCTCGCAGGCTTTTTCGATACAGCGTTGGCTCCAGAGCTTCACGGGAGTGATGCCCCTTGGTCACAGTCTGTTGCTGTGCGTCAAGCTCAAGTTGGAGATGGGTGGGATGTGGTCCATTGCGCTGGGACCAGAGCGTGCGCGTGGGCGCCAGCCCGGCGCGGCTGCAGCAGGGATGGAGTGGGGCGAGCGCCTGACTTGGTCCACTCGCACCCCGCAGCAGCGCTCCCCGAGCTGCGGCAGCTGAGACCAGCAAATGCCAAGTTCAGACCTCAGACAGCTTTGTTTTAAATCAATGTGAAATACTTTAGCTCAAGCGATTTCTGTTCTAGATTATGCAGGGTTTTTAAAATGTTTTTATTGCCTTTTTGAAACAGAACAGTTTGGAAGTGTCCCGCAGGGGATTTTTTTTAGATCTTTTTTTGATCTCCATAAATCCTTCTCTTCCTTAATTTTTTTTTTGGGTCGGGTTTGGTGGAAGGAGCCCACCAGCCTGGCGCAGTGCTGCTGCGGCGCTGCCCCAGCCCTGCGGTACGGCCAGGCTCAGGTAAGGGTGAGCACTGCGGAGCGTGGGGCGGTGCTGTGTCCAGCTGTAAGGGACGGAGTGCAAATTCCCTGCCGAGGGGCAGGAGCCCCTCCAAGCCTTCAGTGGAACGCCTCGAACACTCGCAAGGAAATAAATAACGCAGGCCTGGCCTTCAAAGAACCGATAAGGCTCACGCTTCTGGCGCCTGAAAGTGTGGGAGACCTGTCTGGTGAAGCCAGGATAGTTCTGCCACTCGTGTGGTGAGCTCGCTAGTTCTCAGTTCTCAAGGCCATTGTGTCCGATGAGTGACCTTTGCTTCATTATCTGCGAAAGGCATATGGAAGCGCACACCCTGCGTATGCCAATGACGATTACAGAGATCATGCTAAACACGTATGACCATGGCACTTGTCTCTCCACCCACGTCGTGCCACACGTCACCTGGGAGAAGGGAGAAAGCCCAGAGGAGGCTGTCCTGGGCAAGGGGGGTGGGCCGTGCTGATTCAGCAAACAGAAAAGGGGAAAATAAGTGCCCCTAGGGAACAAAGAAGAAATGAAGGAGAAGATACTGCCTGGGAAGATTCTTCCCAAGAAAGAAGATTGTGCCTGGGAAGATTTTTCCAAGAAAGAAGTTGTTTATGCCTGGGAAGATTCCCTGAGAAAGAGGCTGGAACCAGGGCTGGTGATCTCTTTATCTCTGTCTTTTTCTCCGTCTTTTCCTTTCTCTATCCCTCAGTTTCTCTTTTCTCTTAGAATTGTTAAGTAACGGTTAGAGTTGTGAAGTAACGATCTTAAGTACGACCTCAAATACCGCTCGCCGTAAGTTGTCCTACAGCTGTTGTTCAGTGACGCGATGCACACCTCACCACTTGCCATCATTTGTTATGTACCTGACCACTTATCGTGGACTTGTGAAGACCGACACTAACCATTTTGGTAAGCTAATAAATGTTTCCATGTGGACCTTGAGGTTTATCTCACCTTAGTCTGCACGGTTGAGAGTTAACGAATCTGAAGTCACTCACCCTCCCTCTTTCCTGGGAGTGGGACGTGACACCAGGCAGGGGGTTGATGGAGGTCAACGATGAACGTGCTGCAGCTGCACCGTGCCTTGCTCTGCCCAGTCAGTGTTATCCACGCAGTGTCCCCACCTGGAGCGGACCTGAGGGGGATGTGGCTGGGCACGTTGATTTTACTAACCCCGTGCCTCAGCCTTCAACACTCCAAGGCTGTTCAGATCGTTAGAGAGTTTCAGGTTTGCTTTCCTGGGGAACTGCCGGTTGTCTTGATGCTGGAGGAAGGTTGTATGTTTCCTTCCATGTTGCTGCCCTGGTGGCCCTCCACACTGGTGCCCTGGGGCACTGGTGTGGCACAACTGGTGCAGCTGTGTGGTGCAGCCGGGTATCTGCTTGCATCCTGAGGAGCAAGCTGGAGCCAGCTGAACAGTGACGTGTATATATGTATATGTATATATATCTGTCTCTCACCACCTTAGGTCTTCTGCCCAGTAGGATGCACTCACTGGGCTTGCTGGGCCTGCGCAGCTGCACGTGGTGGTCTCACACTGCCGTCTGGTGGTACTCATTCAGCCTTGGGCAGCTGTGGCATGATGACATTGAGTCCTTCCCATCACCACGTTTCCAGGACCGTGTCCATCTGCTGTGGGTTTTAAACACAGTTGGGAATCACTGGGAAAGTGACTTATCCAGTGTCATCCTTGCCCATGGGAATGACAGGAAGGACACTCTCGCCAGTGGTCGTGGCCAAGGGCTTTTCTTTGCTCAGACGCTGCTATTTATCTTGTTTTAGGAGAGACATTGCGGTGAGAGGCCAAGGCTTGCTCAGGCGTAGATTGGCCAAGTGAAATGCATTTCCTTGCGGAGTGGTGAGTCAGCTCCCCGTGCTGGTTGAGCTCAGCAGGACTGTGACAGTTGTTATTCCTTTTCCTGGGATAAAGGAGGGGAAGGGAATGGGCAGGATCTGTGCAACCCTGTCCTCACTCGTGGTAGCACTCACTGCTTCAGCTGCAGCTGTGACTGTCCTCTCCCTGCCCTGCCGCAGGACAGGGGGTGGCTGCCACAACAGAGTGACCCAAACTGAAGAGTTTGGCTTTCGTTTCTAACCGCGATCACTTTCCCTTCCTCTCCCCACTGGTGATTTTGTCATCGCTGCTGACCCCGCCACTGGCCTGTCATTCCTCCCTGCTCCATCCCCCAGCTGTTGCTCCAGGGCACGGCGATGGTGGGGCTGGTCCTAGCAGGGATGTGGACCCAAGAGCCAGCTGGGTGCTGAGCACCCCCAGCTAGCCTGGTGCTGGGCTGGCTGTGGGTTTGCTGAAACTGCGTCTGCGTGGGGAGGAGAGAGAAGGGAGGGGAGAGTGGCCTGGTGGGAAAGGATGTTTTCCCCAGGTTTGTGTTCCCGAGGGCTGTGTGGCTGCCGCGAGCCAGGCTGGTTTGCAGGGCGCAGGTCTCACCCGCGCGCTTCCCTCCTGTGCCAGTTTGTGCCTCTTTGCCAGGTCTCGGTGGGGGACAGCCACCACCCGAGCCGGTGCCGGGAGGCCTGGAGCCACGCTCCGGCAGCCCCTTACTCGGGCCCTTCCCGTGACGGAGCTGTGCTCTGGCAATCACCTGCCGAGCAGGTGGCGGCAAACCACGGCCGAGGACCGGGGCAAGTACTAGTGCCGTATGTCATACCTTAGAGCCCCTGCTCTGTGCCGTAAGTCTTTTGCAATGGGAAGTTCAGTAAAGGTGCAAAGGAGCTGCTAACTGCTTGGGGTTTGTTGTGTAAGATTGTGCTTGTTTTATTTTCATCGCCGTACAGCTCACCCAGTGCTATCCTCTGTGCCTTTTAAGTTTAGAGCCATACAAGCTTCCCCCTCTATCTGAGGACCTCCTGAAACTTTGAAATCCCAGGACTTCCACCTTTAGCACAGGTTTCCCCCTAGAGAGCTCTCCTAATCCCACTGGGAGCGGGAGGGTGGACTGCAGGTCTCCAGAGGTGGCCCTGTGAGCTCACAGGCTCTGCAGGGGAGCGACGGCAGGGCTGCCTGAGCGGCTCCCTTCGGCGTGCCTGGGCAGGCGTTACCGGCCTTTTAGGCAGAAACATGGTGTTACTGCTGTGGTGGGACTGAAACTTGTAAGCATGGGGAGGTCAATAGCGTTGCTGCAATGTCATGGATGGCTGATGTCTGTTTTTATTGCTGAAAGCTAGATTTTTGAGCAGAATTAAAATCAAGTCAGGTTGTTAAAGCAGAAATTGGTATTTTCCCTCTATTGCTTATTTAAACAGCCAATTATTTAAAGATGAGCATGAAAACAATCCTGCTTGTCTTCTAATTTGGTATCTGTGGTCCCTGTGTCTTTCAGTCCAAGTCAGGAATTTTTTTAGTCCCAGATGTGGTTAAAAGTTGGGTGTTTGTCCTCTCCCCGGAGGTTGGGGTGAAGCAGTGTCAGGCTCGGCCATGGGGTGTTGACTTCTTGTGTTGGGTTGCAAAAGGCTCTGAGAGCAGCAGCAGAGCTGCGGCTTTTGACCTGGGCAGTCCCAGAGCTCGGTACGTTCCTGGAGGAGCACAAAGTGTTCCCTAAGGTGTTCTGGTTTAACACCAGCACAGGTTTAACTAAGCACCACGCAGCCGCTCGCTCACTCGCCCCCAGCGGGATGGGGGAGAGAACCGGAAGGGTAAAAGGGAGAAAACTCATGGGTTGAGATTAAGACAGTTTAACAGGGAAAGCAAAGGCTGTGCACGAGGAAAGCAAAACAAGAAATTCACTCACTGCTCCCCATCGCAGGCAGGTGTTCAGCCATCTCCAGGAAAGCCGGGCTCCATCACACGCAACGGTGACTTGGGAAGACAAATGCCATCCCTCCGAACGACCCCCCCTTCCTTCTCCTTCCCCCAGCTTTCCATGCCGAGCACGATGCTCCACGGCGTGGGACAGCCTTTGGGCAGCTGGGGGCAGCTGTCCCGGCCGTGTCCCCTCCCAGCTTTCTGGGCACCCCCAGCCCTCGCCGGTGAGAGGCAGAAAAGGCCTTGGTGCTGTGCCAGCACTGCTCAGCAATAACTAAAACGTCCCTGTGTTATCAACGCTGTTTCCAGCACAAATCCAAACCAGCCCCATACTGGCTACTATGAAGAAAATGACCTCTGTCCCAGCCAAAACCAGCACATAAGGAAAAATCTTTCTCGTGGTTGTCAGTCGTTACTGTATTGCTGGCTTGAGAGAAGGCAGGGAACAAAGACAATGAGCTGGGTGTTTATTACGTGGTCTGGTTCTTCCCCAAGTCCTGGATTCTCCTGGTTTGTTGGGAGAGATGACACTCTCTTTAATTAGATTGTGGGAGTTGTGGCTTCTGCAGGCTTGGCTGTGTTAGTCCTGACTGCAGCCAAACAGAAGCTGAAGCACAAGTAGAGATAGTTGATTAAGGCAGATTCCAGAAGTGCCCACGGTTTACTGAAAATGATGAGACTTTGCCTGTTTGGAATGTAGAAACACTGGTGATAAGGGACCTCGGGAGGTCTGTGGTCCAACCCTGATTTGGAACAGGACCGTACCTCGCCCTAGGTCAGGTCAGCTGTGGCTTTATCCTTGAAGGGACCTTTAAGCCTTGAAAACCCGGAGGGACATTCCCCACTCTCGGACAGAGGAAACTGCTGCATGGAAGAGGTGAAATGAATTTTTTCGTATTGCGTGCAGCGTTGTATTTCTCTCTGAGCTGCCAGCAGCAGACACTGCACTGGCAGCTTCTGGCTGTTGCCTGAGCTCTGCAGAAAGGCTCAGGAGAAGAGCACGGGGTGTTGATTACGTTTGTGGTTCTTACGTTCCCTTGGGGTTCTTTCTCCCATTTAGGCTTGCATCAGATCTCGCAGAACAAGGTGGCAGTGCTGCTCCTGGCTGGAGGACAAGGAACTCGCCTGGGAGTGAGCTATCCCAAGGGCATGTACGACGTGGGGTTGCCCAGTGGCAAGACCTTGTATCAGATCCAAGCAGAAAGAATCCGCAAAGTGGAGCAGCTCGCGGGCCAGAGACACCACTGCAAGTGTGCCGTCCCCTGGTAGGTGACCTGGAGCCATAGACCTACTGTGCAGGGCTCTTTGCGTCACAGTCTTGCCCACGTCGTCTTCTAGAAGCACTTTGCTGGGTGCCGTATGGAGACATGTCAGGGGAGAGCCTTTTGTCGTCAGGATGTGCGATGCCAGCAGCTGGGGGAGGGTGCGCAGGGGTGGGAAGTGACGGGTTCGTGTCTGCAGACCTGAGGGTCCGAGCACTGCCCTTGAATGGCTGACCACTACCCTCACTGCTGCACCATGCTGTCTTTTCAAGAACGGTCCGTGACAACACTATGAACAGCACTTCCCGGTGCCTGTTTCAGATGCTTTGCAAGGGTTTTCATCCGTTTGTGCTGTGCTTCCTCAGATTTCTGCATGGAGGGAGAGATTGCCTAGAGCTCACCTTCCAAGGCCCCCTGCCTCCCCTTGCCTGCAATTTCTGCTGCAGCAAAAAAAGCTCTTCCCCTCGCAGCAGTAAATGCTTGTTGTGCTCCATTTTCAGGCCACCTCCTGCTGTTGTTGTTTACAGCTCTCTGCTGTCTCTCCTGGCCGCTCCTAGCTTTCAAAAGCCTTCAGGCTTCAAAAGAGACTAGCTCTGTGCAAGGTGCAAAATATGAATTCCCGATGGGATGTGGTGGGTGAGAGAGAGGAAGGCGCTGGGACAGGTTGCTTGGAGTGTTTTCGGCTAAGTGGTCTTCGTTAGACTACAAAGAGATACCTTTGTGAAATCACTGTCTGGTCTGAGCCAGGCTGGGGAAGAGTGAAAGAGCAGGTGTCAGAGGTCTTCAGGGTAGCACGTTGTTTTACAAATTGGAGATCAAAGGTGATTTGAGTCCATGTTGTGTTTCTTTCGGAAGCCATGCATGCATGGCCTGAATTGCAAACGCACCATCTCTGGTGCTGCTGGAAGCCAGGATTGGTGTTCGCAGGGTACAACATCTGCTGACGGTGTTCCTCTCCCCGGGCTGAGGGGGCAGGTGGCTGCTACAGTACACCAGAGGCCAGGCTATGCTGTGCTGCAGAGGTGTAAATCAGGGGGAGCGCGAGGTCCAGGCTCTGCTGTGCAAGGGAGCGATACCCCTGGCATGCTGACGGAGGACCCCTATAGCTGTGCCAATAGCTGCTGAAGTGCTTGCCGGGTAGATGATGAAGATGGCCCTTAGCCACGGTTGAAGAAGGAAAATATTGGAGGGAGAGAGAGCAGCAATGGAGCTGGAAGAAGAGGAGGAAACAGAGAAACTTAAGAGAAAAACAAACCGTGCAGGCAGCATTTGAAAATGCGGCTGTTTGCCTTGGCACAGAGGAGGTGCTGGCAGACTGAGCGGCTGGGGTTTCGCAGCTCGGTCTCGGTACCTCATGCTGGTCAATGCTTCTTTAAGCTTAAGAAACTTAACATCAGCTCGAATTTAGGGTGAACGAGGCTGTCGTAGTGTCCTTTGCCTTGTTTTCCAGCTCATTCGTGTATCCAGATGTCATTCACATTTAGGGAAAGGCTCTTCTGTCGTGGCTGGAGCGAAGCCCGGGGGTAGAATCGTGCACAAGACCCTGTGCAGCCTTCCTGTGGGATGAGCGCCGGAGGAGAGCTCTCCGGCTCGGTCGCATACCACAGGATACTGCAGTGTTTCTCATTTAACACTTTCGGGTTTCCTCCTTTTTACGTTTCATTTGTAGTTTTGTCTTTTGCTTGTGCTTTTCTTGCTCATCGCTCAGCACCCGTTCCTTCCCAGGTATATCATGACGAGTGAGTTCACGCTGGGGCCGACAGAGGAGTTCTTTGTAGAACACAACTACTTCAACCTGGATAGGTCCAACGTGGTCATGTTTGAACAGAGGATGCTGCCCGCCGTCACCTTTGATGGGAAGGCCATCTTGGAGGAGAAGGGGAAAATTGCTATGGCTCCAGGTACCCTGCTGTTCCCTCTTACATGGTACAGTGATGGAATATACGTTGATAATTGTTACTAGCCATCAGCCAGCCTCGGCACGTGGAGTAGTCAATGGAGGTCAGTGTTAATGCTTCTGATTAGCGTGGGAGGGTTCAATTAAGTGTTTCAGGCTGGTGATCAATAGTGTAGCAATCTCTGGTTAGTTCTTGCTGGAGATTTGCCCAGGGCACCTGTTTTTTGTGGAAGCCTGGGAGTACTGGCAGGATTAGGAGTGGTGCAGGTTAGGAACAATGCGCGTCGGCAGGGCTGTGCGCGAGGTCCCTGGGGGGCTGCCTCCCAGGGGTGAAGCTGTCAGGAGCCGGGCTCCTATTTGAGGCTGGAAACGGGTAAAAAAGCAGCAAGAAGATTTACTCTAGCCAAAATGAATGGCAGTGTCTCACCAAGTAAAGTTCTCGTCTTCTCTTAATCTGGACACCGTAAGAAGCTCGGTGGAGGCAGCCTGGTTGGGGCCGTATTGCAGTGATGCGGTTTTGTGGCTTCAGAGTGGTTTTCCTGAGCTGACAGGGGTGTCAAAGGAGGAACCGTGAAAGGGCGATCTGCGATGGGCAGACGTGCAGGTGTCTTTTGTGCAGCTGCAGTTCAAACCTTTAAAAAGGCACTGGGAAGTTGCAGGGGGGAAGACAAACAGAGAATAAGATTTTTTTTAGTCTCTTTCTCCGGGCTGAGTTTTAATTATGCTTTTGCTCTGCACTGGAAGAGAAGAAATGTAACAAGCTTTTCCAACCCTCTGCGTAATGTTTTGCCCTTTAGTGTTCACCTTCTGAGGATAAGGCTTCGTAAAGTCCTGTAACGCTTGTCTGTGAGGCCGGTCCCCACGGTCCCACGCTGCAGGTGAGGGAGCTGGGGCCTGCAGGGGACCAGCCTTGCCTGAACTGTTTTGCAGAGCGGGAAGTAGAATCTGGAAGCACTGACTCTTGGCTAGAAAGCATTCCCTGCTCTCCTGTTAAAGAAAGTTTGTTCAGGACTTTCAGCTTTTGCTCTTAGCTGCAAAAAAACCTGCAAAGTCACTAATTAACCGGGGCTTTCTCTTTTCTCTTGCATTGTAGATGGCAACGGTGGCTTATACCGTGCTTTGGTGGATAATAAGATCTTGGACGACATGAAGCAGCGTGGAATCCAGTATGTGCACGTATACTGTGTGGACAATATCCTCGTGAAAATGGCAGATCCAGCCTTTATAGGCTTCTGTGTTTCCCAAGGGGCAGATTGCGGTGCAAAGGTGAGGTGGTGCTAAGCTGGGCTGTTTTCCCACCGAGGGTTAAGGTCTGATTACACTTGGAAGCTGCTGGCCGGGGTGAGCTTAGAAGAACCGGGGTGTTCGGCCCTCTGTTCCGCAGCACACTTCAAGCGGATTTAGAGGAGCCGCTTGCTGCCTGCGTTGCATTCAGAATCCCTGCCTGCGGGTGTCCTCCTCCCCTCTTCCTAGAGTACTGCGGAAAATAAACTTCAATTAGAGCAGGGACGGTAACTGCACAGGAAACTGCAAACTGGAATTGCTTCCCCTTTGTGCCCTGCCCGTTCTGCAAAGGCACTTGGGCTGTCTAGAAGCCATATTGGACTGGGTTGTGTTTTATAAATGCACCTTCAAGTCTAACGTAGGCATTCCTTTATGCCCCGCTGTGGAAGGTGGGGAAAGCCAGACCAGCCTGGTTTTGTCATCTGTCCTGGTTTGGGCTGGGCTGGACACTAAATTGGTTCTGTTTTGCCTCAAACCAGGACATCACCCTAAAGCAGCAGGTGGCTGAGGAGAGATTTATATTACTTTAATCAATAACAGTGTTCATACAAACAGGGAGCTGAAGGCTAACAGCTGCAAACATTTTTCATTTAACGCCAGGTCCCAGTCCTTGATAAGAAAAACGCCCCACAGTATGCTGGTTTCTTTTAATTGCTTTGTCTTCTGAGCGTCTGTGCAATTTAGCGGTCGAGTACTGGGTTTTAGTCCCAGTTGTTGGGCACGGCGTGCCTCCAGGCTACTCCGTACACCCAGCACTGCCTGTGCTCCTGAGGTGCTGGAGGGTCAGCGTGCACCAGTCCTGGAGGGTCGTTTGTAAGCGGGAGTTGGAATAGTGCTGATGTTTTCTTCCTCCTTGTAATAGTCCTCCGTCCCGTGGCTGCAGGTGGTGGAGAAGGCGTACCCCACAGAGCCTGTTGGGGTGGTGTGCTGTGTGGATGGCGTCTACCAGGTGGTGGAGTACAGTGAGATCAGCCTGGAGACTGCACAGCAGCGGAACCCTGACGGGAGGCTGACGTACAGCACTGGCAATATCTGCAACCATTTCTTCACGGTTGAGTTCCTGGAGATGGTGGCCCAGTAAGTTCCAGCAGACCCGCTGGGCAGCCGCGCAGCCCAGAAACGCCTCCAAGAGGGGGGGCGTTCCCATTTCCCACTCTGTAATTTCAGTTATAGTACCTCTTGCTCTGCTCTTCACCTCCCCTCTCCTCCAAACAATTTGAAACAGCGGTGTGCCCCTTCTGACAGCCCCAGCATGCTCTTCAGGCCTTGCCCAATGAAGCGGTTGCATGCTTTGCTGTAGCTAAATCGATCGAGCTATACCAGCGCGTGACCTTCCCGGGCCTGCAAGGGTGAGCAGCCGTATGGGCAGCAGTGTGGTCAGTGACGTGGGCAGCGATGCAGCCCCACACTGAGGATTTTCAGTGGGAGCGTCACCCAGGCCATCCCTTGGAACAACGGAGCTTGGGGGAGAGGGTGAAACTGGGGCAGGACTCTGCACCTTGATGTTGGGAGACGAGGATGTGATGCTGGGGATTCAGCGAGCAGGGACACGACCTTCCTGAAGAGCTTGATCCACCCTTGTGAGAGGGATCTGCTCTGCTCTGTTGTCATCCTGGTCAGATAACAATTTGGGTTACCTTTTTTTATCTCTGCCTGCAGTTTCAGCTCGACACTGGGTCCTCCCTCTCCTCTTGCTTTACCCTGTCCCGTCCCACTGGTGCAGGGGGTGCGGCTGGCTGGGCTGCTCTGCTCAGTGAGGTGTTCCCTCGATGTGACTTGGATCGATTTGGAGAGAGCAACGCCCACAATAGTTGAGAGATGACCCAGAGCAGTAATAAACCATCCGCTTCCCAGAAGAGTACTCCTTTTTTCTAAATGGGCACAAAGTAAATGAACTTGTTACTTCTCCTTTTGCAGGAAATACGAGCCGCAGCTGAGGCATCACGTAGCCATAAAGAAGGTGCCCTACATTGACGAGGAGGGAAATCTGGTAAAACCGCTAAAACCGAACGGGATAAAGCTGGAGAAGTTTGTGTTTGATGTGTTCCAGTTCTCTAAGTTAGTGGTAGACATGATTTTATTTTTTTCTTCCCTTTCTCAATGTTTGTTTGAATGACTCGAGGTTGTAACAGACCTTGCCAAGGGAGTGTGTGGTTTGTGGGTTGTTAGAAAGGCTGTTGTATCTACACCAAGCTCCAGCACAACATGCTCCCAGTGCGGTCACAGAGCGCTCGGCGGCAGCCACGCTGCTCTGACCATGCTTCCAGAACTGTTTGTTCCACCAAGGATGTGTTGGCTGGCCTGGCCTCTGCCAGCCCTCTGAAAGAGGGAAAAAAAAAAAAAGGAAAAAAAAAAAAAAAAAAAGAGATGAGGCGCAAAGCCAACATTTAATACAATTCAGACTCACAGAAATCGGGTCTTTCAGGATTGTGGCTTCCATGGCAACTGCAGCTCTGGTTTTCGGTGGGTGTTACAGAATCCCAGGCTGGCGGGGGTTGGAAGGGCCCTCTGGAGATCACCCAGTCCCACCCCCGGCCAGAGCAGGGTCACCCAGAGCAGGTGGCACAGGAACGCGTCCAGGCGGGGTTGGAATGTCTCCAGAGACGGAGACTCCCCCACCTCTCTGGGCAGCCTGTGCCAGGGCTCTGCCACCCTCACAGCAAAGAAGTTCCTCCTCATGTTGAGGTGGAACTTCCCATGCTCAAGTTTGTGCCCGTTACCCCTTGTCCTGTCCCCGGGCACCTCTGAAAAGAGCCTGGCCCCATCCTCCTGACACCCCCCCTTTCAGTATTTATCAGCGTTGATAAGATCCCCCCTCAGCCATCTTTTTTCCAGACTGAAGAGACCCAAATCCCTCAGCCCACGCCCTTTGTGCTCCAAAACCAGGTTGCTTGAGCACTGTGGGGCCGAGTTACTGTTGCTGTGGGGAACTGTCAGTGTTGACTTGCCAAGCTCTAAAACATAGCTGGGAGCGCTGTGACGTAGTGTTAGCGCAGTCAGGGGTACTTAGTGTTTAGGGAATGTGGGACTTTAATAATTTAGGAATTTAGGATAAGTGCTCTTATAAGACCTATATTCCAAGGTCTCGAATTCAGCAATAAAGTTTCTGGTTTAGGCTTAAATAAATGGCAAAAAGAGACCGCAGGCAAACTGAATTATCTTTGTTTGGGGATAGTAGTTTTCTTGTTAGAGGATTACTTTAAGGTAGAGAGCTCAAGGTTTGAACTGGTCTCCGTTTCCTGACATACGTTCAGTAAAGAACCAAAGGCAAAAAACCATCGTGATGGAAACAGTGCTGAGTTCTGAGCTTTGAGAGGGCTCATTTGCAAGCGGTGATTCCTTGTGCTTTTTTAATAACACTGCAAAACCAGCTTGGCAGCTGCTCTTCACACGTGAAATGCAGAAACGCAGAGATGCTGCTGTGGCATTTTTGATTGCATTCCCGTTTCTGGTAAACAGCCGTACCTAACATTGAACTGCGAATCCTCCTATATTGCATATTCATCCCTGGGAACTGGTGTCCTCGGTTGATCCTTGCCTACAGGCTCCCAAGCGGAGCGGCTGTTTCTTGGAGCAGGGCTGCGGCGCTCTGACGGGAGCCGCACAGCTGGGCGCTGGGTCCGAGCTTCAGGCATCGCTGCTCTCTCCAGCTTGCCGTGTTCTCAGCTGAGGCTCGTTGCGCGTGAGTCTCCTAGTGCCTGGGGAGGTTTCTGGGGGATCTCTGCAGAACTCTCGCTTTTCCTCTCACCTGTGCGCAGCTCTGGAGGGTCATGAGGCTGCTGTTAGGTTCCCAAAGAGACCAGGCTTCTTGTGTTTTTCCATCATACAGCCCTGGTACTTCTTCGCTCTTCAGATGGGAGGTGGGCTTCCCTTAGCTTGGCTGTCCCAGGCTGCATACATCGATGCTCCCTAAAATATATATGAGCCTGTCCCCATGAAAGCTGTTGTATCAACAGGGCTGATGGCTAGCTTTGTTTTTCGTTATCACTGTTTTCTCCCCTTTGTCGGTAGGAATTTTGTGGCATTTGAAGTTTTGAGAGAAGAGGAGTTCTCGCCACTAAAAAATGCAGACACAGCTGACAAAGACACTCCTACCACTGCTCGGCAAGCCCTCCTGGCCCAGCATTACCGCTGGGCTCTCAAGGCTGGGGCCAGATTTCTGGATGAAAACGGTTGCAGGATACCAGAGAAACTCAGGTACGGAGCTCTGTGACCTTCTCTGCAGCTTCTCTGCCTGTGGCTGCCCAACCGTGCCAGCTGGGTAATGGCATGTACTGTGCTCTACGAAACCAGGCATTAGTTTGATCACAGGGTGACTTGGCATGGTTTTCATTCAGCTGGCCTTTCTGAACATGCAGAGTGATGTCCGTTGCAGCTCCTGCTCCATCCGCGATCGTGAGTGCTCTACACAGTGCTCTGGAGTTTATCTCTGGCAGACATTCCTGCCCTTGGGGTCGTGAGTTGACTCCTTCTATAGGAGCTTGTTAGGCAGGGGCAGCCTTTTCCATCATTCTGGATCTGGCCAGCCCAAGGAATTGTAATTTGTAGTTCTCGCCAGCTTTTCTGAATATAGCCCCAGTGCATAAAGCCCAGCAAGATTCTCAGGTGGGCTTAGGGATCGGCTATTACAGCAATTACCAATTCAGATTCTTCCTGCATCACACTGAATGAAGAAGCTGCTTTTACTCCGTGGGGCTATTACTTCATCAGCTCATAGTTTAATAAACCCACAAGCTGTTCATCTTAACTTGAAAAGCACCTCTATAAAAGCGATGTTCTTGTTTTGATGAGAAACGTTTGGGAGCTGCTAATTCTGTTTTATATTCACACTTCGTGTTCGAATAATGTCTGGTGCATGTGAATATATCAAATGTCTTATCCTTCTGGATATCCTGTTCTTGATGATCTTTTGAAGAAGATGCCCTGTTTTTTAAGCGTAGCAAGAGGTTAATCCTGTGTTCTCTTCTCTAGTCTCTCAGGAACTGAAGACCCTCCAGCTGTGTGTGAGATTTCTCCGTTAGTGTCTTACTTTGGAGAGGTGAGAATAACTATGGAGGTATTTTTAAGAGTGTGCAGGTATGCATCTGATTTCCTTCCAAACACGACGGGGGATTTCTTTAGCCTGGGCTTGCTGGGAAGGGTAAGATCAAGGGAACTAGGACTCTGAGTTCTCTTTGTGGTTCCATTATGGTTTACTCTTCATCAGTTTGTTCACTCTCAGTTTTAGCCATCTGTAAAATGAGATTTGCAACAAGGCTGCACAGTTTCATTGAGACTCACAAATATTTTGAGATCTTCTGAATAATTCAACAAGGGCAAGTGAAGGGTGCTGCACCTGGGGAGGAATAACCCCCTGCACCAGGACAGGTTGGGGGTGACCTGCTGGAGAGCAGCTCTGTGGAAAGAGACCTGGGAGTCCTGGGGGACAACGGGATGCCCATGAGCCAGCAATGGGCCCTTGTGGCCAAGAAGGCCAATGGCATCCTGGGGTGCATCAAGAAGAGTGTGGCCAGCAGGTGGAGGGAGGTCATCCTCCCCCTCTGCTCTGCCCAGGGGAGGCCGCACCTGGAGCACTGGGTCCAGTTCTGGGCTCCCCGGGCCAAGAGGGACAGGGAACTGCTGGAGAGGGGACAGCAAAGGGTACCAAGATGCTGAGGGGACTGGAACACCTCTCTGATGGAGAAAGGCTGAGGGGTTTGGGTCTTTTCAGTCTGGAAAAAAGACGACTGAGGGGGGATCTTATCAACGCTGATAAATACTGAAAGGGGGGGTGTCAGGAGGATGGGGCCAGGCCCTTTTCAGTGGTGCCCGGGGACAGGAGAAGGGGCAACGGGCACAAACTTGAGCATGGGAAGTTCCACCTAAACATGAGGAGGAACTTCTTTGCTGTGAGGGTGGCAGAGCCCTGGCACAGGCTGCCCAGAGAGGTGGGGGAGTCTCCGTCTCTGGAGACATTCCAACCCCGCCTGGACGCGTTCCTGTGCCACCTGCTGTGGGTGACCCTGCTCTGGCTGGGGGTGGGACTGGGTGATCTCCAGAGGTCCCTGCCAACCCTATGGTTCTATGATTCTATGAAAAGTGACAAATATTCAAATTACAAAATCCATGGGGTCACTGTATTCAGTTGTGTGCTAATTTGTGTCCGTCTCCCGTGGTGAGTGAATGAGAAGTGATGTGTGCATTGGCTTTAGAGAAACCACATCTTAGAACGGGTTTCTCAAGTTTGTCCCTCTGAAAATAATTGGTCCTGGGAAAGCTGCTGCCATTCAGTAGTGAGAAGAGGAGCTTCCCTGTGTCGGACAGACAGGGTGAGAATGAGTTGCAGGAGGATGTGGGGGCACCGTGGGGAAGAGTGATCATAAAACATTACATTTTTGCTAGGTTTGTGCATGCAGGTAGCAAACTCATCACAGTCAATTGTGATGAGTTACGACTGGGTTGTAAGAACGAAATGAAAACAAGGCAATTTAAGTTGACATTTCTCTGCTAGGATTATTCTAACGTGCGTTAAGGATGCGCCTTCCCATGCCTGCCCCTCCCCCGGAAGCTTGTTTGAGATCCGTTGTTTTATGGTTCATCGGTGCTTGTCATGAACCCCAGGCTTGGGGCTGAAATGCTTTCCATCTCTGCTCTGGGGAAACTCTTGCTGTTGTCTGTCCTTCCCAAGACCATTTAACTTTTGAGGACATTACGTAGACTTAAAAATACTGCGGGTAACCAGTCTGATGCATTTACCACCTAACGGTACTGTTTTCACACGTTCTCAGGGTCTGGAGGCGTACATGAAGAACAAAGACTTCCCTTCTCCCTTTGTACTCGATGAAAACAAAGCGGAAATGCTAGGAAATTCTTGAAGAGCAGGGAGGCCTTTCCCCCTGAAATCAGATGTCTGTCTGTCAGATCCATTATAAGAACCGACATTACTAAAATGTCGGTATGAAGTGCGCTATTAAAAAAACCACATTGCTTCGCAGTGTCAGATTGATGCCAAATCCTTGCAGCAGCTGTGTTTACACACACATGCGTGCTCACCAGTTCTGTTTGGTAGCTGTGAAGGCTATGCCTTTTACCTCCGTCTGTTTTGTAGACTTGGATGTGAATGAAGATGAATACCTTGCAGGTACCAAACGGATTTTATATTTCTTCTTTGCTGTGCATACAATTATGTAAAAGAGCCAGTCATGGCCTAATAAATCAGCTTTGCTTTCAAGAAGATTAAATCTCTTCAGTGCCTTGTTAGGTATCTTCTTTGTGCTGGTGGGATTGAGAGTTTTTTTTGGTTTTATTTTTACATTGTGTGCACAACTGAAGAATCAGTTTGATCCGTCTTTCCCCTAATCCTGTGCTGGTTAGAAGATCCAGTCCAGCAATTGCATCCTCCAGCCAGCTCGCAGAGAGGGTCTGCTGTAGGTGGGGATGGTGCTGTGTGTATGCGTTGCCTGAGGTGTTTTTTCCCAAGCAGAACAGTCTGGTTTGTGTGTCTAGGCTCGCTGGTGCCATTCCAAGAAAACATAAGTAAATATGCAGCTTAGTCTGATTGCTCTTTACAGCCGTAGTGACCTGTATTTTTTAATTAAAAAAAAAAAAAAGAAATAGATGATGTGAATTTTTTTCACAACAAGCCTCTGCTCTTCCTGGCTATAACAAACATTTATTTTGCTTTTCTGTTTTCTGTTTAATGTATACCATAGCTCTCAAAGGGGGACTCTTTTTAAAAGTGCCTGAAAGTAATAAGAGGTAGAATTTAACGCTTAACCAAAACCAAAAAAAGACTTAATCTCAGCATAACCAGCGTACACAGTAAAACACCAGCCTCTGCTTCTACAGTTTCCGGCCAGTTAGTTTTCCACCATTCTTTCACTTATGAAATAATTATTTAGGTGCCTTCCTTTTAAATATATTATTAACTGTAATGTAAAGTGTCAGCTAATTAAGGACGCTAATTGCCAGAACATTTCTAGCTTGTGAACTCATCCCTGGCCAAGAGATCCCAGGGTGGCCGTGATCCACAGCTGATTGTTCCTGTTCAGCCTTTGGATGCCACCCCTCAAGCTCGTGCCAGGCGGGCGCCGGCGCTGGACACGCCAAAGCCCTTCCACCCTTCCTGAGGGTACTCTGGCTGGGCTGCCGGGCGGCCTTTGCTAGAGGAGCACTCTACTTTTACCCTAAACCAGGCGTTAAGGAAGGTGTGGAGGAAGGTGCCTCACCTGGAATGTTGTTATTTCATGCATCTGCCTCTGCAGAGGAATTGCCAATGCTATTTTATTAAACGTAAATCTTTTGAATAACTTCTGTGGCTTTCTGTAATTCCTGACGTGAAGCTGTATACAGAATGTTGGGGAAGTATAAAAATGGCTTTGAGGGTAAACACAGTTTTTAAGTAGGTGCATGTTTGCCAAAGAAAGCATCTAAATGTCAATGGCAGAGTTTTCAGGTATCGAGTGTATCTGCGTGCACCTAAGTAATGAGCCTTTTGCACATGCACACCAGCTAATGACCGTTCCGATTACCTCATTTTGCATGTGCTCCCAGTAATTCCCATTTTTAGTATAAATTAAGTGTTTCTCCTTGACACTCAGTTCTGTAATTATTTTCGCGCAGTGTTTTATGGGTCATTCCATTCCTGTCAGTCGGGTTTTATGTCTGAGAACAAGCTGTGTTGTATCTTTGTGAGTATTGCTCGCTGGTACAGGTGCACGCTCATTTTAAATTGCACTGTGCTATAAAGAAAGGATATTTCTTTTGCTCTTTCTAAAGTGCTTTCTCTGTTGAAACGTCAGTTCCAATGTGCTTTAATCATGTGTATGCTGAGCTGCTGACGTGGTTTTTAGAGGTTGTTTTCAAGGAGAAGCTGAATTAGAATGCTGAATGCCTTGTCTGTTGGGGGTTTTTTCTGTGACTCCTCACATTTTAAACTGGAACACAGAAAGACTCTTGAGAGAATGTTAAAAAAAAAAAAAAAAATCTGTCCTGTATGTAACAAAATAATTCTTATGCATTATGAAATGAAAAAAGTACCTGAAACAAAGGGAGGTCCTGTTGTACTCCAGAAACTCTTGGACATTAAGCATTTTTACAATAAAGATGTTACTGTGATTTCTATGTGTCTGTCTGTGTTTCTTGTCCATGAGGAATATAGACTTGTTGTCTTTGTGCCTACGTGTCATGGGTGTTGTCACCACAGCTGCAGGACACTGAGACAGTGTCGCTGATGGCGTGGCTGGAGGCTGCAGTGCCCACGCTTCAGGTGTGCGGGGGGACGTGGGATCAGCAGAGGGTAATTCCTGACGGGGGTTGACACTGTGGGATGTATTTTTCATCAGAAAACAGAGATTCTGTTCTTGCCTGCAATCCTGTTTATTTTTTTTTTCCCCCAAGCGTTTCAACTGAGTTTACTGAGGGGAGTGGTGGGTGGTGTGCGGTTTTCGTTTATTTAAAGTAGATTTGAGTGATCTGGATCTGAGTCAGGCTTTCGCAGCTGTTGTGTAGGTAACGAGCACTCGCTGTGGTGCAACTTTTGCTTGGCTTCCCATTGACAGGCACTTTTTGAACAGGGTTCTATTTATAGAACCATCAGTAGGGGAAGTTAGTAACTTTTCGCAAATGACAGATTGTCCTTTCTTTTGGGGGTTTAGTGCTCAACCCAGCAAAGGTCAGAAGTAGATATTCTTCCTTCCTTACCTGTTTCACCCCATGTTTCTCTCTTGGCACCCATATGAAAGCTGCTGGGGTTTTTAATGTGTTTTTAGCCTACATGAGTCAGTAGTTTCCTGTGATAGGAAAATAAATATAAAAATTGAATGCATGCTTCAGGCTTCTGTTAAATTTGTTCCTCAGCTTTTTTGTGTGGAGTGTTCATATCTACCAGAATTGTTTGCTTGCTTAGTTTTTTTAATCATTAAATGCTCAGAAAAACACCCTATTTTCATTTTTATCTAGAAATCTAGTGCGAGGTGGAGTCCAAATCTAAAGGCCTAAATGATGCATGTTCAGCGAATAGGCGCAGCTGCAGGTGAATTCAGTACCAGTACAGCAGTAGTCTTAAAGCAGCTGCTTCAATGCTTTCTTTTTCCTGTTGGATGATGGACCTGGTCTAGAAGTAATGGTTATTACAAAACAACAGTCCCTGAACGTGTGTGTACATCACCAAACAGCGCTCTTCCCTATTCCTCTGCGCCCACTGATGACGTCCCTCCGCCGCCCCAGTGAAGATGCAGAGAACTGTTGGCACAGGCAGTGACAAAGGGCTGGGGGTCACTGGAGAAGCGGGTGAGGGAAGGAATTGTGTGGGACGAGTGGATGCTGCTGAGTACCAAAATTCAGTGCTAGATCTTAGGGGTTTATTTACACAACCCCTTAAGTTGCTTTTCACTCGCTCACACACATCCTCTCACGAATTTCAGTTGTCTGCTCTCAGGCCTGTGTTCCCGTGTTGTCTGCCCGGGACCGTGTGTGTGTGATGCGGAGGAAGAGGGATGCCGGCTGCCAAATGTGTCTCTGTGGTTCTCACTGGCAGGTGGCAATGACACTGGGCAGCTCTTCTCTGTCCTCTTGGAGTCCACATTGTTTGGGGTTTTCCTTGGCTGTGCTCACCTTCCTGGCGGCAGTGTCTGTAGTGCATCCTCCTTTTGTCGGGGCACAGTGTCGTCTGCTGCCTGGCTGGTGCTTTGGCCTTACCAGCGCGGTTCTCCAGGCTGGTGGGAGCCGCACCTTCCCGAGCTCGACCGATGGGAGCGCGCAGGCCCTTCTGTTAATTGTCATTGAGCTGTTTTCCCCAATGACCTCTCACACGCACGTTTCCATTTATGTTTCTTTCAGGCCAATATTTCTGTGGCTGATCTCTATGTTATAATCTCACAACACAGAGGAAAAGTGATCGCTCCCAGCGTCTCCTTACACCTCATTTACTGTGCGGGTGGTGAGCCCCTGGCCCAGGTTGCCCAGAGAAGCTGTGGCTGCCCCATCCCTGGAGGGGTTCAAGGCCAGGTTGGACGGGGCTTGGAGCAACCTGGGCTGGTGGGGGGTGTCCCTGCCCAGGGCAGGGGGGTTGGAACTAGATGCTCTTTAAGGTCCCTTCCAACCCAAACCATTCTATGATTTCCCACAAGGGCCAGTAAAGTCCTTGCTGGGCAGGGACTGGCTCTGTGGTGAGAGTAGGTAAAGTGAGGGCCAGCAAAGGGAAAGAGCGAAAGAAATTCAGCCCTGAACCACCCCCCGCTCCCCGAGGTGCCGGCGCCAGGAGGACTGGTGGCTTTGCTCCGGCTCGGACCAGGCCCACACCGACGGCAGCGTCCCCCCGTGTCGTCGGCGGGTGCGCGGTGCGGGGCCCCCGCGGCACTAGCGCTGCATGAGGCGGTGAGGGCCACGGCTGCCGCTTCCCCGCCCGCGGTGCGGAGGACGATCCCCCGCGCTCCCGCCGGGCCTGGCTCCCCGCGGCGGGGCCGGCGCCCCCCGCGGCCGCCGTTGCTAAGGCGCGGCGCGGCTGTTGCTAGGGGCGCCATAGAGCCCCGGAAGTACTCTCGGGCCAGAGTGGCACCCGGAAGCGGCCGCTCCGTCGCGCTCTGTGCTGGCCGGCGCGGGATGATGGTGGCCGGCGCGCAGGGCGGCGGACGGGCGGGCTGCGGCTCCTGAGGCGCCGCCATGTACTCGGCTGCCGCCGCCGCCTCGCCGCCGCGACGGGACTTCATTTCCGTCACCCTCAGCCCAGAGGAGGCGGTGGGGGCCGGCGGCTACAATAACAGCAAGGCGTGGAGGCGGCGCTCCTGCTGGCGGGTGAGGGCGGGCTGCGGGCCGTGCGGGCACCCGGGGGCTCCGGGCCGTGAGGGGAGGACGCGGCCTGGAGCGGGTGGGGAAGCTGTGCGGCAGTGACGGGTACCCCCGAGCTGGGTGCGAGGTACCTGGCACTGAGGGAGCGCTGTTGGGCTGGGAGAGCCGGGCTGTGGGGAGAGGGGGATGAGGGATGGCCCTGGGTGCAACTGGGGTGTGTGCTGGGGTCGTGGCTTGGCACCCCCCGTTCCCAGCTAGAGAGGGGGCCCAAGCCGCGGGCCCTCGCCGATGGGGAGGGGTGGCCCCGGGCTGGGGGTTCTGCTTTTGGCTGCCTTCGGGTGGCAGCTACCCACCTGAGAGGGGTTTGTGGAGTGCAGGCTACTTCAGGGTGCTGCCAGCCATATCTTAATTTTGTGAGCAAAGCTGGGGTGGGGGGATGCGGAGTGCATTCGAGGGGAATCTTGGCCTCTAGTAGTGGGCATTTTTGGGGCGGCACTGTGCTCTCTGGGCAGGGGCGGGGTGGGGATTTGGTCTTAGTCCCTTTGCCCTTTTTTATGGCTTCAAGGAGGAGCCCTGTCCTCTGCCCTGGCACAGTAAAGGGAACGGTTCTGCTTTCTGTGGGAAGGCTGAGTGTGAGAAGAGGGGTCTCCAGCAGAGCTGTGTGGAAGTGACCTTCGCGTCTGCTTGGCAGTAGGGAGTGGGCAGGCAGCTTTACTGGGGGTGGGAGTCTTGGGCTGGAGAGGCAGGGTGCGAAAGCGTGGGTCAAAGGGACAAGATAACCCTTGTAGATAGGAGATGAGGTGTAGCCACCTATAGAGGCTTTACAGGTGGTCAGATGAAGCGTATGAAGAACTTGTTTAGGGACGCTGTACGGCAGCTTCTCCCTTACTAACAGATAGGGAAATGTGGGGACAGGGCACAAGATATTTCACCCTTCCTTTTATCCTTATTCTTTGTCAGAAAAAAAAAAAAAGTAAGATGGTGGTGAATGCCCTCGTGTATTCTTGAGCCTTATTCCTACCCATCCCAAGACACCACAGTCAATGCCTCTTTTCCCATTCTACCCTGAGGAAACACAGGGCTGCTGGGTTTCAACCATCCTTCGGCAGCAGGGAGATGATGATGCGGTTGGCTGTGCAGGTGGAGCCAAAGGTGAAGGAGTGGGATCAGCATCTTGCGGTGTGCATAGGGAAGGGTGTACGGGATTGCTGTACAGGGTTACTGTACTGTCAGCGGTGTGGGAGGAAAACAGGAACCGCGTGCTGGGGCTCGGCAGTGTGGGCACATTGACAGTTCTTCACTGAAACATTTGCAGCCTCTGGTTGTTATTAAGAGGATGAGGGCTATGGGAAGTGTAGAGAGGTTTGTGGGAAACTGCAGGTTGTTCCCAAGTGTAGCACTGGCACTGAGGCGCCCTCTCTGTACACCCAAACAAGTAATTAGAAGCAAAATGCTGCTATGGTGAATTTTGGTAGGACTGCTAGAAAACTAAAAAAAGTGATCATTTAGCAGTTAATGTTTAACTGCAACTGCTTTCTCTCCAAATGGAGGAAGCTTCTCTCTCAGGTTAATAGAGCATTTGCTGTCTGACTTTTAGTGATTTTGTTCTATATACTTCAGTTTTAAAAACACATTTTTGCCCAGGACTAAACTTGAAAAGACTGAGGTTTTGTCTTGTTTGTTGTTCTGTTGGTTTACTTAATTTTCATGTTGCTGTGGGTTGGTGACTTTTATTTGTGGTGGCAGGAACTATTCTGTGTGACAGTTCCACATGTGCTAGTCAGAAGCGGGATGCCCGGCTTTTCTTGTCCAGTGACCAATACTTAGCTTATTTTGAGCTTTTCTTTTTTGCTGCAGTAACATTTTTAGTTTTTCTACCACTTTCTTCTATTTCTTATGTTGCATGTGTGTTCTGCAGTACCTCCCCAGTCAGAAGGGAGGAAAGAGGCCCTTGATTTTTTTCCCAGTTGACATCTGGGCAGATGCACAGGTCAGCCAGCGAAGGTTGCGATGAAAGTCAGTGCACAGTAGTGCTCTTTGGGAATCTCAGCACTTGGCAGTCTGAGGTTCTTGCAGCAAGTGTCTCTGATGTTTCTCTCAGCCTGCTGTGCCATATGCCAGCATGGTATGTTTCTATTTTCTCTGTCATCAAAGAAAATAAGCATTGGATATCTGCAGTTGGAAACAGAGGGTAAAATTAAACCTACTCGGTTCTGTGTTTCTTGCGCTGAATGAACTGGTAAGAGTTTATTTTTGACTGAGTAGGCTCTTAATGTCATGCTAAATGTTCTTCCTTTTCCTATTTTCTCTCCTAAAGAAATGGAAGCAGCTGTCTCGACTACAGAGGAGCGTAATTCTCTTCCTGTTTGCCTTCTTGGCAGTCTGTGGAGTCATTTCATACACAAGCATGGGGGAACCGTGGAAAAGTATGTGTTCTGTATAGCTCAGAATTACTGGATTGCGGTGTTCTATTTAAGAAGTTGTTCTAATTCTTATAACTAGTTTTAATTTTTATTGACAATGATGGGGTTTGTTCACTGAAGCGCAGTTGTGAGGTGATTTTATGTGACATGTTTCAACGACTTGTTTCTGCTTAATCAGAACTATTTTTCATATGCCTTTTTGTTATTTATCTTGACTAGAGCAACAGTTTGTTCTAGTTGATTAAGATTTGGAGACTGTGGGATTTTTTTGTTGTGTTTGTCTGTAGATATTGGTAACCTAAACCTAAACAGTAGAATAAGGTAATCCTCTCTTGGTTTTCATTGTCCATCAGATTAGAAATTCTAATAATTCTACAATATGAAGGCACATGTAACTGTGATATTATCTTACTGCCTGTATTGAGAAGCTAAAATAATACCAATTTTAAAAAAGCATGTGCCTTTTAGCAGGCACGTTGTATATTAGGGAGGTCGTTAATACCAAAAGGAGCTTTCTTTCTAACAATTAGTGTCTGTTTATCAGTGTTTTGGAGGTGCATCTAGTATATGAACGCAGCAAACTGTTATAAATTTCTAGATGGAGCCTAAACTGTTGATTCCTTGTGCTGAGATGTTTTGCGTGTCTAGGTCTAACAAACAAATCATTGGATGATCAGAGAACGGAACCAGGAATTCCTGGATTAAAGCTGGCAAATCCAGCTGTTCTACCAGCACCCCAGAAAGCCGATGCCAACCTTGGAGACTACCCAGAGCTTTCACCACAGGTACTATGAGAAGAAATGAATTTTATAAAGCTCCCAAAGAGTTTGTGAAAGCTGCAAATAGCACTTGGTTCCAACAGTTGTTGAGGAGAAAGGAGTTACAACTTGCCATAAAAGTCTGCTCTGGGTGGAATGCTCTTCTCTCAGGAAGGGCTTTGGTATAGTATTTCTTGGCTTTACCTTTTTTATTTAAGTGTTCAGTATACTATTTCTTAATCACGGATTAGGAGTGCCAGGACTTTAGGTCATGGTGACCTCTTACTTGAGGCTTCACTTTCCTGCTATGATTAATTTGTTTGGACTTGGAGTACTCTGGATGTCAGTCTTGCGGTTGTGAGGAGCCTAAATAGAGTCGTGCCTGAATACGAGCTGAAGGATACGGTCAGTGTCACACTGAATTGGAGTAGCTTTTAAAATAGAAGCAAACAAACAGATGTTACTAGATTTTGAAGGGTTACATTTGTGGGGGAAGCGACAGGAGAGAAACATGAACTGACTGTGTACATTAGTGGAATAGAGGAATACTGGTTACTGTACATACGCCTATGTTGCATCTCCAGTTTATGAATAGGGAATTTTGTATTAAATCTTTCCCTCATTGTGCACAAATGTACATGCATTACTGCATAGTAATTCTTGGTATTACCTAACTCTGGCATTGTGTAAGCTTTTTTTTTTTTTTGCATGCTTTTTGCTAATTCTAGCAAAAATTTGCTGTGCCTAGTAAAATGGAATCCAATATCTTTACAGTCCTTTGGCAGCATCTTGTGTTAAATTACTGTTTGGTATCAGTAGAGGTAGTTTAAAAGTAATTTATCAATGTCAACTTAAAAACTGTATAACTTTACCAAATGTTTAAAACAAACAAAAACCCAAGGTCTTTAAGCGTACCTTCCATTCAGGGCAGAACTTGCATGCTGATACGGTATCGAAATAAGATTTATCTGAAGTTATGTTTAACACTGGAATTCTGTTGATTTATGGTTTGAAATTTTACCATCTCTGCAACGTACCAAGCACTTTTTTTTTTTTCCTTTATTTTCTCAGAAGCTGCCAAAACTGCCTCATGTTCGGCGTGGTCCTTCCAATCTTCAGATCAAGCCACCACGGAGGGATGTGAGGCTGAAGACCCGACATGGTACCAGCAGGGTCGTAGAAGAGCCGGTCCAGGCTGATAAAGAAGAGAAAACGGAGAAATCCGTTATCAGGTAGAAACGTTTTCAGCAAGTTACAGTGCTCCCCCCCGAGATCCACTGCATGTTGGAGTGAAAATTGTAAGGGCTTTTTGCTGTCTGTGCCTGAGGTTGATTTATTTCTTTGCATATATTTGTTCTCAGGTCTGGCCTGACAGCTGTTGATGTTCCTAGGCCAATTTATTTAATTTCGGGGAATGTGCGGCTTTTCTGTTTTTACTGTTTTCATCATAGAACTGTAGAGGCTTTTGGAGCCCTGCAAGGCTGTCTGTATTTCTAATGTGCTTAGACACTTAATGGTCAGGAGAATTCTCAGTATCTGTAGGTTTCTGCTGTTTGTTTTGTAGTAAATATTAAAGTACCAGTATCAATGCAATAATGCTGTCACAAGTGTCTTTGTCCTGGGCCGGACTTGGAAAATTATACCAGCGTCGGCGTTGGTTAGGGCTATGATGCCACTAAACACACTAAGCCCCAACTGAACTGGCAGAAGCCATAGACGCGTATGTAGTTGTGTGCACGTTTACTCCTTTCTTCTAAAAGATTAATCATACAGTTCAAAGACCCCTTTTGCAGACATAGTAGTATCTTTTATGGAGGGTCTATGCTGCTGTTTTTATATCTATACGAAGTTATTCCCTAATTGACTGAAATATTTTGATTTGGGAATTACTGAAGGGATGTGACTTGGATATAGAAAAGACTGCTACAAGTTCAGCAGAGGTTTTAAGATTTGGAACATTAGGCTTGAGTTGTTTTTTCGTGTTTGTGTCCTTTTCAGCACCAGCACAGCTGAGCTGATCGTAGCATCAGAGCTGTGCCTGCATCACCATTTTGGCTGTTGGTATTATCTGAAATCTCTCAGAATGACTTGAAATGTTTTATTCCTGTGCGTCCGCTATAACTTGTAGAGTTAAATGGGTGGTAACAGGAAAACTTAGGAGAGCAGTGAAAGCATAGTGAAGACTAGTTTACAAATTTAAAGAATAAAAGTAAGAGATGAAATGATGGGATTTACGTAAGTCATAAGGTATGCTGACTCTAAACAATATAAACTTTTAAAGGTCCTGTTAGCCTGGTTCCCTTAGGGGGCATACCATGAACTCAGAGGCGACATATCTGTACATTAAACAACATGGTTGAGATTGTTTGATCTTGGGATGAACTTGGCTTGACTTGAAGTCCATTCTGGAAGACTTCTCCTTCAGGAGATTCTTAATAAAAACCTGTAAAAACTGATTTATACGTCTGTGGTGGCAGGGAAGACTTGCATACCCCTTGGTAGTAAAGCAGGTACTTTAAGTGTTTAGTCCTGTGTGCTTACTCGTGATTTTTTAATGATCATTTGTGTGGTACTGTTTGGTGTTAGAGGCTCCTATGATCATTTTGGAACTGGTAGATAAAAAATACTTTTAATGCAGCATTCTCAGGTGTTTTAGTTATTTTTAGAAGTTTTTCTTAAATTCCATTGCCAAGATATTTAATGAAATTCCAGAAGCGTGTATGACATTTCTTAATCCAGTAAAATTTCTCTGATGAAAAGTACTCTCTTTGAACAGAAAAATTATCTAGTGCACAACATAGTTATTTTGATCTTTGATACAAAATCCAGCTCCCGTCTTATCGAAGTATTGTGAGAAAAAGGAAATGTAGAGATAAGTCTCCTTCATTTGCATGACTCTCTGTGATCAAATTAAGTCTTAATTACAATCCCTTGTATTTGCAGCTGGAGAGGAGCAGTGATAGAACCTGACCAAAGCACCGAACCTCCATCTAGTAAAATAAAGGAACCAGAAAAACCTTCATCTGTGGAAGATGTAGACCAGAAGGAACCAGGTAAAAGTACAGATAATAATACCTGTCTTTCTGTTCGCTTTCATAGTTGAAGTTGTGCAGTTCCTCCCCACACAGTTCTATTTTATTTATTATTTATTTTAATTAAAGGAAACTAAAAGCGTACGAAATATTGTTTACCTAGAATATCCAAGCCTTTCAGTGTCCTTATTCCACCATGACAGCCTTCACGCTTATTAGACTTCAGAATTTTCACTGAATTTCAGTCTCAGTTTTCAGTATTTAATAAACTTATGTGATGTGTCCAACGCCATGGCAGGAAACGGTTTGCAGTGGCTGTAACGGCCGGGTACTGTGTCAGTGGGTTGCAGAGCGTATGTTATATGCGCTGTTCCTCGCAGCTCGTTGCTGCCTCTGTCCTCTCCTAAAGTGCACGTGTCTGCTTCTGGAAAATGCATTGCGTGTCCTCTCTTAGGTGCTACATGAAATATTATCGGGACTGTAACTACCTGTCGTGGTTTTGGCCGGGTTGGCCAATGACAAGATGACAGATGCTCTCCCCCACCTCTTTCTCCAAGGAGAGGAAGAAGAGAGATAAAGTGACTTATGAGTTTTGAAAAAAACTAAACTACTCAAATGAAATAATAATAAAATAAAAAGGAAATAATGAAATAGATGCAATATCTACAAATATACACAAAACCATATTAAGCTCCCAGGGAGATGTCACTGGCAGGCACTAGGGAAGTTCCAGACTGGACTCAGTGACAAATAGGAAGGCAGACATTCCCATCTTTTCTCTGGGAAAGGGATAGTCTGAAGAGAAAGGGCTTGAAAGGGACAACTTCCTTTTTCAGCAGTGTTTTTCCTTTTGTTCTGCAAATACAGGGAAAGTGACTTCCTCCCTGAATTAAACTGAGTTATTTTTAAGGCTCCCCAGAAAGCTGTAGAAGTTGTTCTTGCAGTTGCTGTCCTTGTGGAGTAAAGAACCTGTTGTCCTGCTTTCTGGGATCATACCAGGAAGTTCTGATATGATAAAGGCGGCATATTACAATGTGATGTATTTGGCTTTTGCTAGCTTAATATATATGGGGTTGGTTATGCCGCTTGGTGCTTCCCACTCTAGAAATCTTGGTTTGTTTATAATTTTGCAAAATTTTAGCTAATGGGCTTGAAATTTTTCATGTTAGATGTGTAACGTAAGCTCAACTTTATGGCAAACAGCAAGCAAAAGTATCAATAGAGCTGTGGAAAAAGACATGGCTTTCCAAAAAGATGGAAAATGTAATTTTTCTTCCTTTTTCATATTAAATGAAAAGTTCAAAAGAAATAATTTTGTATAACTGATTTTAAATTTAGCAGAAAGCAATGAATAAGACAGGGAAGATGAAGAAAAAATGGTATGTGGTAAATTAGCCAAGGATTGTATTGTTAAGCATTATGCATTCAGCAGCTGAATTACAGTTGATTTGAGCAATCTTAATTCTGGTATTTCCTGACTTTCAGGTCTTTGAGCTTTAGTGATACTTATCTAACAACTGTGCCTGTGATTATTTTAATGTTTTATTTGCAGAAGTGACTTTTTTTTTTTTTGCCAGGGAGAGATCTGTTTTTGCCAGGGAGAGACTGGTGGAAACAGAAACACTGACTGGTTGTTCTGCAGAGGAAAGGCTGTCCTGAAAAGAATGACCTGAGGATGGTTTTTCCATTACACTGATCATTTAGTTTGGAAGAAAGTTTATTTGGGGTAGAACGCAGCAAAATGGGGCTTGGTGTAGCTGCGTAACTCCCCTGCAGAAGTCTTGAGCAAGGCGCTGTTTTCCTCTTGCAGTGCCCATAAACGAACGTCAGATGGCTGTGATAGAAGCATTCCGCCATGCCTGGAAAGGATACAAGGATTTTGCCTGGGGCCATGACGAGCTGAAACCTTTGTCCAAGTCCTACAGCGAGTGGTTTGGACTTGGGCTTACCTTAATTGATGCCTTGGATACCATGTGGATTTTAGGCTTAAAAGAAGGTAAATTTTTTTTCCTCATCCATTTTTTCCCCTCTAAAATAATTCCTTATTTTCTCTTCAGGCAGTTCAGTTCAGAGTTCTTTGAGGGAAACATTATTACACGTGGCCAGTAAGTTTAGTTTTCATGTGAGGCTAAATATGCATAGATATATATAAATAGTATGTATAAAAATAAATATAAAATACCCCAGCTATATTAAAGGACACCATTTTTCTTGGAATAGAATTTTGAGCCAGAAAAATATACTCTGCTGTTACATATAATGATGGATATATCTGCTAGAAACTGAGGAATGTATTAAGAAACTGCCTGATTTTTGTTTCTGTGCTAAAACCCTAGTGCTCTTTATGCCATTATATGGCCACTGTACGCCTTCCACCTTGCTTAATCAGTATTTAAGAGTTTGTAGGGTTTTTTGGTGGTGCTTTTTTTTTTTTTCAATGGTATTCAAAAATTTCCGAAACTGTATCTATTTAACCTTGGTAGATAGCCACCTTAGTAAACTTTTATCAATCTTGCAGGTTTTTGTGTCAAGGTAGGAGGAACAGAGCTGCTAGTAAGGGGACAATAAACAGTCTTTAATGGTTTCGTCTCTTCTGCCTTTGAAGTTTGTGTAAATTATTAAGTCAAACAAAAACTCCATATCACGCATTTGCAGTTCTAGGCCTGAGCAGTCCATCTTGAAGTTTCATCAAGCTGACAGTATGCTGTTTTTTTTTTTTCATAAAACATTAATTGTTAACTGCATAGAGCTTTTAAAATAAATTATTAGTAATTTAGATATGTTGAAAATGAGTTCTCGGTGCAGTCGTCTTCATATTTTATAGCAGTTCTTTTGCTGATTCCCTTAGAAAGCTCCTGGGGTTTCTTCTGAATAGCAAATGTTATACAAATTAAAGTTCTGTTTGAGGTTGCCAATATTTCATACAAGCTGATGGATGCTAAGGCTTCTGTGAAAGCGGGCCTTACCTCTTCTGTTGTACTGCTTGTCGCTGTTTGGCCTCAGACGGCAACAAAAGAACCGCATGCCGCTCGCTCGGGCTTTCCCAATACGGGAAGAATCAGAAGAAAAAGGCCAAACTAGTGGGTTGAGACAAAGGCAGTTTAACAGAACAGCAAAGTGAACAAGAAAAACAACAATAACACGGATGGAGGAATGTACAAACACGATTACAGTCCCACCGCTCACCAACCGGACCCGGGACGCTCCAGCCCGATCCAAGCGGGGACCTCCTGCCCCCTCCCCCGGCAGCTCCCGGCTCCAGCCTGGACATGGCTCCCATGGCATGGAATACCTGTGTCCCTGCCGGAGCCTGCGGAGAATTAATCCTATCCCTGCTGGAACCACGACACTGTTCGATGGCACTAAGTTCTGACGGCCGAGATTTTTCCGTTTTTCTTCTCAGTCTTCCCAACATCGAGATGCTTTTTTTTTTTTTCTCGTGAGGATTGAGAAACATCCTTTTGCTTTAGAGTTAGTCTCCTGTGGAATACCTTCCATTTCTGGGAAACTGGTTGCTCTTCCAGGAACTCCTGCTTGTCAGCAGGCACAGAAGGTGTGAGGTTCAAGTTGGCTCGTGTCCCTGACAGCGAAGGCTGAGCTAACTCACAGGCACCGTGGAGTTAGACCCTCTGCAAAAGCAATCATTGAGTTATGCTGCTGCTAAGGTGGCTGGTGAATCTGAAATGGCTGTTTTTACATTCCTGTTCAATTAGTAGTGTGATAAACAACGGGTTTTGTTTCTGGGGAAAAAATTGTGGACTGTTGGGATTTCATAGATTAAGTGCTGGAGTAGGAGGCAGGCTCCCCGGGACATTGCTGGACTGATGGCTATTAACTGAAAATGTTACCTGTTTTCTTCATGGATAACAGCTTTGGTTTAAAAAGATTTAATTAAAAAGCTCAGAAGGTTCTTGTGGAAGTGTGACTAATGTCTGATAAGTCAAATGCAAATGAATGGAATTAAAAGGTCTCCATTTCTGGACTACTTTAATAAAGAATTCCTCAATTTCTTCTTTTTTAGACTATTGGGAACCTTTTATTTTGCTGGGCGTTTCTGTGTGTATGCATCAGTGGTGCGTGCTGCATAAGAATTAAGCCAAGGGTAGTCAGACTGCTCCCAGCATATACTCTTCATTTTAGTTTTCCACCTAAAATTATGATCTTTGTGGACAGATATAAGTAACTGCCATGGCTATACGGAGTCCTGATGTCTAGTCTAGCTGTTGGGATATGCCAGAAGTTCATAACTGAACTACCTTTTATACTTTGCAGAGTTTGAAGAAGCAAGAAAATGGGTAGCGAACGACTTAGTATTTGATAAAAATGTGGATGTGAACCTCTTTGAGAGCACTATTCGTATCCTGGGGGGCTTGCTGAGCACCTACCATCTCTCCGGAGACAGCCTCTTCTTGGAAAAAGCTGTGAGTGACTACTCTTACAAATGAAATCGGATTATGTATTCCATATTGGACAAAGTTGAGGGAAGATCCATCAGGAAGTTAAATGCTGATGTTTTTTAATAGTTTCATGTTGGAAGTGGTGGGAAAGGGATTTACCATTAATCTCTTAAGCCTGTGCTTCTGTTTGCTCTCTGGATAACCTCAGAGCCCTGCTGTGCCTTATCAGGTATTCTTTTATGTCTGTTCTTCTGTTGGTGAAGAGCTGGCCATAATAAAGTTCATGAAACAAAAAAGGAAAGAAATGGTTGGCAAAGAGGAATAGTTGCCTTTTGTCACCCTTTCTATGTGTCTTAATAGCACCAGCCACCTCCTTAGATGCGCTAGATGCAGTCAATGAGTTCAGAATTGCATCACGTCGCGTAGGGACTGGAGCCATAAAGGCGGCATGCAATAGTAGTAACGAAGCAGAAACTCTGTACTCATGTATAAATCTGTGACCCTTTTTAATTCTTCGCTTTCTTGCACCATCTAAAACGAAGCTGCTGTTCACTCTTTTTCTGTCTGCTTGGTGAAAGAAAATCTGAAGGGATGTGCGTGTGTGTGTATATATTTATTTTTTGGTTTGCTTGTTGTTTTGTCCTGTGCGTTTGGGTTTTCTTTAGAAAGAAATTGGGAACAGGCTTATGCCAGCATTCAAGACGCCCTCCAAGATACCATATTCCGATGTCAACATTGGCCGGGGCACTGCACATCCACCTCGTTGGACATCTGACAGCACCGTGGCCGAGGTGACCAGTATTCAGCTGGAGTTTAGGGAGCTCTCTCGTCTCACCGGCGATGAGAAATTCCAGGTATGGCACTACCAGTCGATGTTTTTCTGTTTTTCTGCTTTTATGGCACTACCAGTGACTCTCCATCAACACACGCCGTCTCTCTAGTCTCTAAGTGACATTAAATGAGTTGTGAAACTCTAGATGAGGGAAGGAAAAGAAAGTAATTCCAATTATTTTCTTAAATACCAAAAAGTAGTAGTGAAGGTGAATAATTATTTTCCCCCTCAAAAACAGCTTTTGATTTAAAAAAAACCCAACCGAACCAAACCCTGTCCTCCCCCAATCCCCCAGTTTTATTATTGACATTTTTGTTTGACACTATGTTATCAGATTTTGAAAAAAGTATTAAGCTAAACAGGGGACTGTGAAACTGCGCCTTACTTTCATGTTGTTAGAATTCTGTTTGTGGTTTCTTGATGCCATTATCTGAACACAGAGAACAAAACCTTGCTGTTGCCCTCCAAGGAACTGAAACGTGGCTCACTAGAGAAGGATCTGACAGCAGGTCACAGTGTGAGGAGAAGTTAGTTGAAATAAACATAATTCCACAGAAAAGAGTATTTTCTACTCCTCTTCTTGTTTGGAGAAGTTGTTTTATTGTTTTAAACTGTATTCACAGCTGAAAGTTTTGAAGAGTGTAGTTAAATAAAGAAGTTTTAGCTATTGCGTGATTCGTGTAGTTATTTTAGCTGGACTTCTACTTTGCAAATATGAGTAAGTCAGATCATGGTCCCCTGCCATGGTACTGGCTTTTGAGTGGCCTTACTTGAAGGAAAGGAAATAGCTATAATTATTTCAGCGTACTTAAATGTACCCAGAACATCATGTTTTGAGAGTCAGAAAGCTTGAAATCCTGTATTTAATATAATGCACGAGCTGAACTTGATGTCCGTGCTGCTAATTTGAGGATGGATAAATATTTGTTATCGACCTGAAGCTACTAGCCACGGTTTTGCCCATCATTTATACCTGTAACTTATGTTTGCTATTTTCTTTCTTTTAGAAAGCTGTAGATGAGGTGATGAAGCACGTTCACACCCTCTCAGGGAAAAATGACGGACTAGTGCCTATGTTCATAAACACCAACAGCGGGCAGTTCACTCACTTGGGTGTCTATACTCTGGGAGCCAGAGCTGACAGCTACTATGAGTATTTGCTCAAGCAATGGATTCAGGGTGGGAAAAAAGAAAACGAGTAAGTGCTTTCCACTTCTCATACCGATGTGAAAATTACGTGAGCTGTAAAACTTTCTGTTGTAGTTTGCTGCATAAAGAAAAATAATTTATGTGCCCAACAGCGAGCTGAAAATATCACTGTTTTTAAAAGCAGGCTAAGCAAGCTGTGTGGTAATTCCATGTAAAAACAGCATGAGGTTGGGCTTAGTCTCCAAACTTCTCTTCCTCAGAAAACCTTTCTTCCTCAGCACATCAGATGTGAGGAGCGTTGCAGACAGAAGAGACTTAAGTCTTTGCGGTAGATACGGAGCATAATTAGACACTTCAGAAATAGTGATGATACTTCATTTCACCATCGATGTCTGTCCCCTCTGGGTTTGTTAAGGAAAGGTGAATCCTACAAGATGGTTGAGGTGGGAGATTTAGTTCATAAGGAATAACCGTTCTTGGAAAGAAGGACAGACTGAGTTTGATGTTTGTGTAGAATTTGCCTTAAGTCTCTTACATAAGTTTCTCTTATCTGCACTGGTTAAGTGGAAGAGAATGTTTGCAAGGAGCAGAGGAATTAGAGATGTTAGAAAAGAAGGTTTCCTCCAAAACAAGACAAAAAAATCCAAGCAGCTTTTGTCCGCTTATAAGCTAATTGCGTTGGACCTGTTCATGTCGAGGGGTTTAATGCATACAGTGACAGTGTGCCTCGCTGAGGCGTTTCTTTACATCAGAGCAGGCGCGTCTCTGCAGAGAGAGTTTGCGTGACTGCGTTTTCCAAGCCATACTTCACTGTGAATGGAGAACCGTTGCCTTTGGGACCGTGAACGATGGCATTTTGTGAGCCTCAAAATGAAATTATTCAAGGGGGTTTTTTCCACCACAAAGTACTTTAAAACAAGGGAATGGCCAATTAAATGCTGTGAAACAATGTTTCACAATAAGAGTGCTCAAACATTGGAAAAGATTGCGCAAAGTCATTGAATCTCCACCTTTGGATGGAGATAATACCATACCTCTGGATGGAGTTACTATAAAATTGCTCAGATTTTGATTAAAGTTCCTCAGGCAACCTGATCTAGTTGAATCTGCTTCAGAGCAGAGGGTTGAGGTAAAGACCTGCAAGAGGTCCTTATGAACCTACGTTTTCTGTGATTTGAACTACCGTACTTCTAAGGATTCCTGAAATAAAACTGGTTACTGCCTAGAAACAGAGTTGGTGTTTTCTGTAACGCTTAAATTCAGCTACATGGTACAATATTGCTACGTGGTAGCCACGACTAATTAACGTGCAGTTGATGGTGACAGAGGTATTTTTGTCAGTTTTCACATTTGATTAAATGTTGTTCTTTAGGCTGAAATAACAGCCTCCAAAAGGATTGTGCTGAACATCAGCTACGTTTCTTGCTGTGTGTATGGGAGCCAACTGGGAATTATTTCAATTCACAGGCTGTTGGAAGACTACATGAGAGCCATAGAAGGAGTGAAAAAGCATCTTCTTAAGAGATCACAACCCAAGAAGCTTACTTTTGTAGGAGAGCTTGCTCATGGCCATTTCAGTGCCAAGATGGTAAGAAGTACAACTGCATTTAAAAAAACAACCACAAACCAGAAAAATCACCACCACACTGCGCCCCCCCACAGATGCTGGTCCATATGTGGACCAGCAAATGCTAAGCTCCTGTGCTGTCTTTCCCGCTTCCCCCCTCCAAAGAAAAAAAATATCAAACCAACAAAAAACCCCAACAAAACAAACAACAACAAAAAACAAGACTGAGAAAGCCAAGACTCTACATATATAGCCAGCGCGGTGGCAGTACTGAGTAACTAGTTTATAGATACTAGTCACCTGTGCAAACCAGGGGCCTTCTATTTAAGTCACTTGAGTAAATTCATTTATGTTCCTGCAAGACTGAACATTTTGGTGCTGGAGCCAAATTTTCTTTCTCTTTTTCTTTTTTTTTTTTTCTTCGTTTTGGGCATAAAATTCCAGTGCCTGAAACTGTCGAGGCACTGCCTATTTTATATATTATTTATCTTCCGTAATTCCAAAATATATGTGGACGCTTGCTCACCTGGCTTTTCAGAGTCGCCTTCAGAAGAAGCAAGTGACATAATATTGTGTTACTGGGTCTACAAAAAACAAATCTGGTAATTTTGGAGGGTGCTGTCCATTCATGACATTTATTTCTTTTCCTACACGTAGGGTTAGTGAGTAAAACACTGTAGGGAAGATTGATTGAGCTTAACTCCCTGCTCTTCATTTGTGCATTTGTACTCTTTAACGTGTATTTTAAGATCTTTCAGTTACATATCTCATGCAAGCGTGTGTGGCCTTTTTGTGTGTTTGTTTTTTTTTTTGTTTAAGCTTAGTGCTGTATTATCATAGAATCACAGAATGGTTTGGGGTGGAAGGGACCTTAAAGCTCATCCAGTGCCACCCCCTGCCCTGGGCAGGGACACCTCCCACCAGCCCAGGTTGCTCCAAGCCCCGTCCAACCTGGCCTTGAACCCCTCCAGGGATGGGGCAGCCACAGCTTCTCTGGGCAACCTGGGCCAGGGGCTCACTGCCCTCACAGCCAAGAATTTCTTCCTCAGATCTCATCTCAATCTCCCCTCTTTCAGTTTAAAACCGTTCCCCCTTGTCCTGTCGCCGCGGTCCCTGATGAAGAGTCCCTCCCACGTACGTTATTAATACATGTGTAGCCTTACACATACTTTTTCAATACCTGAAGTGAGCTTTAGTGAATTCTTTGACCTGTTTGGTTACTTCTTGTAGCATTTTTGAGATGATCAGCTCTGGTTTTCAGTGTGTGCTTCTTGCATCTGAATTTCCCAAAGGCCCCCCAGACCTGCTGTGAGTGAGGCTGGAGTCTGGGTTTTGGGTAGAGGGGGGCTCCCCCATCCCAAGATATGACAGAATTGAATTCAGACAAATAGTTGTGGCTTAGGTTTCTGTATGTGTCAGTAAACTTGCTTCTATTCCGGGGAGTCGTTTTTGGTATTTAATTAATTATGAAAGGCCTGACAGGTACCCCGGCCAACTGGAAAAGTGAGGGATGTTCATCTCCTTTGTCTGTGCTGACCTTCACCACCCTCAACCATTTCCTTTAGGACTGGGCAAAGCTTTTAAAGGTCCATACGGGTGCTGCTTGTGCACCAGAGTGTTTTTATTATGTTTTTTGGGTGATGATACCTGAGCTTTGATTCTGAATGGTAAGAATAAACTGAAATTCCATCTGTGACATTAATCTGTGTTCTTACCTTCACAATATCAGTGGTGGATCAGCCCCTGAAGGGGGACAATCAATCTAGTATTTTTAATTGAATTTTGTTGGAGATGAATTTTGGTCATTTTTTACAATCTGTTTTCTGATGTTTTTGACTTTTGATGATCGAGCTTTCTTGGAAAGTTAACTAAATTAATCTTGATTGTTTACAGATGTTGCACAGTTCTTGAAGTAATAGCGCACTTCCTTTGAACAAACTGTTTGCTGTAGCTAGCAACAGCTAAGACAGAAATGTCCCTGCAGTCCTTTCATTGCTGGTTCTGTGTCTTGGGAAAGCAACCAGGAATGTTCTCCCCACCGTCACCCTCAGGTGCCCCTCTTCCATATGTACACGAAGAGCCGGAGATGTTTTGTTCAGGGTGCCTGGTGTCTGTGGCCTTCAGCCGGCTGTAAACACGAGAGTAAGTCTAGGAGAGCCTGCGGAGGCAATTTGAGCCAGCTGTATCCCAGGCTCTGGAGAAATGGTGCTCCTGCATCTTTAGTGCCCTATAGACTTGAGGGGTAATAGATTTTTGTTACCCAAATAACAAAGTTGCAAGAAAGGGGCAAGCTTTCAGGCAGAAGTATGCTTGGAAGCTTATCTGCGTTTTCCAGTTCTACCAGTGGATCTAATGATCTCTGCAGATGTTGTCTCTCGTACAGCGATGCTAAGGTGATTATTTCAGAAGGATGAAAATCTTCATCTGACCTCTCCGCTTCTCCAAAGCTTTGTTTTCTGTGGCTGACTCCCACCTCTGTTCCATTTTAAGTTTAAAATCAAGTTCAGATGATCAGTTTGTCCCTTACGTTGTCCCTTTAGGTGTCTCTGTTGAGAAACCTTGAGGTGATTCTGCCTGCCCCTCTCCGTGAGCTGGTATCAAACGTACACTTCTGGGAAACCAAAAGACACTCTCTTCCCCCTTGCCCTGTCCTGAGACCTTTTTTTTCAGACACTTGACATAAAAAGCACACAGTCTTGTACGTTTTCCAAATTAGTGGTGTCCCTGTAATAGTGCTGCCTGCCTCATGCTGCATGACATCAGACTATTAAAAGGTTATCCTCGAGTTCTTGGTACCTTAAATGTGTTTTGAAGAAGAGAAAGAAGCGGGGGGGAAGCAGAGACACATACATAGGGACACAGAGGCGCACACACACGCACACAAATACCCGTATTTATTTTTCCCCCCCCCCCCCCAGTAATAGTTGTCTTGTCTTGCAGGATCACTTGGTTTGCTTTTTGCCTGGTACTTTGGCACTGGGAGCTCACAATGGATTGACTGCTGATCATATGAAACTGGCTGAAGCCCTTATAGAAACCTGTTACCAGATGTACGCTCAGGTAGAGACGGGCCTGAGTCCGGAGATTGTACACTTCAATCTTCACGCACAAAAGGGCCACAAAGATGTGGAAATCAAGGTGAACAGCTAGCTGGCCTGAACCGTAATTTGATTATTCTTCTGTTTCTCTGTTCTGCTGGATGTTGGTGATGTGCTCTGTTGTGGAGCAGCTTGTTCTTTTGCTGCCTCGCTTTCTAGGTGTACCCTAGCCTTTGTTTTTAATTACCCCTCTAGTGTATTTAGAAGCTGAGATATGCATAATAAGCTCTCTGGGGTAGACGTAGATGGGAATAACTTTTTGTCTTCCTGCACGTTTCCTTGAGGAAATTCCCTGTCTGAATTTTTCTTGCCTTTTTTTTTCTCTTATAGCCTGCAGACAGGCACAACTTACTGCGACCGGAAACTGTGGAAAGCCTTTTTTATATGTACAGATTCACCGGTGATAAGAAATACCAAGACTGGGGCTGGGAAATCTTGCAGAACTTCAATAAGTACACACGGGTAAGGTCAGCTTGTCATGACCTTGTTTCGGTCAGGACCGTATTGGCTCACTTGCCCTCTAGCAAGAACTTTGGAAACCTGCTGTCTTGGAAGAGTCATCAAATACCTGTGGGGAAATTCATCAGAACAAACAGAAAAGTTCAGTTCATGCAGTGCCTTATGGGTTGCGATACGCTACTTGGTACTTCCAGGGAAAGGACTTGTATTGCATTGATTAAAATGCAGAAGTTGTGTGCAGATTGCTAAAGTGTCTCTGTGTCTTCTTGGAAGCTGTAAGATCTGCTACGACCTTCTTAGAGTTCAGAAGCTGAGAAGGACCTGGCTGGATGGAAAGAACCCTTTGGTTGAAGTTGCAAAAAAAAAAAAAAAAATTGCCACAAAATGGCATTATCATTTTAATAGAGGGGTTTTTGTATTCATTCTGACTCCAGTGCTGCCGGAGATATCACTCCGATATGCTGTAAAAGTGTGGCCGAGATGCCAGTGGTCATGAAATATCCATGGTCTGTTCGTAAGAGAACAAGCATGGTACTTTGATGAATTCTCATGTAGAATTTGCACTAGTTACTTTCCGTACCTTTGTCCAGAAACTTCAAGAGGATGTTCTTTGTGATACCTCTTTAAAGTAAGCATAAATAGACATTTTGCTTCATTTTATCCTTATGGTTTCTTTTAAAATGCCATGAGATTTTCTTTCATAACGGGAGTTTTATGTGTAAATGAAAAACATGCCGATCTGTTTCTTGGCACTTATTTTCTCCAAGTGCATCTGGATGATAAGAAGTGAAAATAATTTATTTTAGATTATCGAAATATACCAAATTTCTGCTTTTTTTTTTTTTTTTTTTGTCACAGGTTCCTACAGGTGGTTATACTTCCATTAACAACGTCCAGAATCCCAGTAATCCGGAGCCACGAGATAAGATGGAGAGCTTCTTCCTTGGGGAAACACTCAAATACATGTTTCTGCTGTTTTCAGATGACATAGACTTAATCAACCTTGACAAATACGTATTTAACACGGAAGCTCATCCACTCCCTATCTGGGCACCAGCATAGACTGGGTGCCAGTCGACCTTCCAATGGTGGCGTTTTTATCTTCGAGTCACTTTACTTTTCAGGGTTTGAGGAGAGATGCTGTATTGCACCTTTTTTGGCTTAAAAGAAACAAAACCTTTGGGAAAGCATCTCTGGTTTGCAGAAGTCATGTCAGTCTTAAATCTAATCCCTGGTTCGGGGATGGACAAGCTGTGCCATACTGAGCTGCTTTTCCTGGTATTGATGATGAGGTTTGGAGAATAATTGTAGCGTGGACCATGACATCCACTGGGCTCTGGTGAACCAGAACTCACTCGTGTCAGTCTTACTAAACGCTCATTAAATATCGGGAACGCAGCACGTTGTCTTACAGCACGGGATTGTCCCTGGAGATGAGGAATAAGCCTACAGGTTTCTGGTTTACTCTGGATTCGCTGAAACACTCGGTTACGGCGCCATCCGTTGTAAGAACGTGTAGTGTTTCAGGTGGGAAGTGGAGCAAACAGAGAACTGTAACGTTGTCCCAGGTAGAAGCAAAGCTGTCAGTATTGCTACTGATACTCTGATCTCATTCCAGACTGCCGAGCGATGCTGCATCACGGTAGGAGAAGGAAGTGGCAGCAAAGCCTCTGTTGTACCGTGTCTTAGTTTTATAGAGCACTTTGAACAATCTGTTCGAGCTGTGGCTGAAATGAACGATGGAAAAGAATTTGCTGCTGGTTTGGCTCAAAGTGGTATATAATTTTGTAGAGGTATTGCGGTTTTTTAACTTATCTGCAGGAATGCAGGAGATAATGTGAAACGCAAGCGAAACTACACGTGCATTTTATATATTATTTGCATCAGTTAGACTCAGGTATTCTGACTGAAAGCTGCTTTCTGAGGTTGGGCACTGGGAAAGCTTGTGAGCACGTATGGTATAATTCTGAGTCAGTCTCCTTCTGTCCCCTCCTGTCCAAGTACTGCATTGTAAGATGTTTGTTGATTCAAAACAAGCTTACAGCTGTATACAGCAAAGTTCACGCTATTCATCGTAGTTTAGACCGTGGAGAAATTGTCAATTTTTTCTTTTTCCTTGGGAGTACCTTGGATGGAAGTATTTTCATTAGTAGTATTAAAAGCAGACGGTCTAAATGTATTACAACAATTCCTGGTCCCAATACAATTAGTGAAATCCGTTCAGTCGCTGAAGACGAAGCAGACCCAGGGTCTTTTTTAAGAGTCTTACAGGAATATCGGGATCTTTAATTTTTATATGCGCAAATAGATTTTAAACCGTGAATTTGGAAACCAGCTTTCTGTAGTGCTTTTCCGTTGGGTTTTGTAGCTACTTGGACAGTCGTGTAGTTACAGATCAGTTCTCAGAAATGTCCTTGTTTGTATTTCCTAAAGAGGTTGTTGTCCCCAAAATGTCATTTCCCCTTACGTTAATGGGAGCGGCGGGAAGTGCACAGGTGCGTGGTAGCGACTGAGGTACAGGGCCCTCTACATCTAGGGCTGTTAAATGGGACTAATTAATTCTGACTGTAATGGTTAATTTTCCAGTGGCTGAGAGGGGTTTGTGTATTTTATATTATTTGTAACCTTTGATTTGTAAATTAAGATTCATCTTTATTTGTTGTATGCTGATCAGTTCTGTTTGCTGGAGTCAGAATTTACCCTTGGGACCACCGTGTAAGTCTCTTAAAGAACATTTATCATTCCATGGACTAACGATGGCTTATGGAAATGGAGAAATTCTACCGATTATTTAAATGCACCTTTTTCGGTCATCACAGGGATCCTGGGATTTGCGAGACATTACAAGTTTGTGCAGAATGTTAATGTTCCTCCAGTTCACGTGCCACCAGTAACTCTGGAAATTAGTTTCTCGCTGGCGTGCAGCGGAGTCCGGTCGCTGCAGCCTTTGTCTGCACAACTGATTTGCTCCTAAGACTTTTGTTTTCTTTGACATACCAGCGAAGAAAGAAAATGCTGTTGAAACGTGGGAGCAAACACCTTCAGTGGTTTTGTTTGTGGAGCAGGTTCGTGTGACTGAGGAGCTGAGCTCTGGCTAAAAGCTGGAGGCTTAAAACTGGAGATTAAAAAAGAAAAAGAAAAGAAAAAGAAAAATTCAGCGAGGCTACGCGGGCCCTGCTGACTTACATTCCTTTGGCCTTGTGCCTTTGATTGAAGCCAGTATTGAACCCTTAATTAATAACTCTGCTACGGGTTGTAAAACTTCCAGAGTTTGGTGTTTGGCAGTGCTACTGAGGAAACAAAGAGATTTATTAGAAAGTGGGATACGTAACGCACGCTCAACATCAGTCTTCTGTTTTTGAAGTCTTAATGTAATCGACTCTGCAAACGGGACTGTGGGAGTCTTTTTTTTTGTCTTTTTTTTTTTTTTTTCCTTATGATTGGCTTGAGAGTAATGATCCATTTCATCGTGAGTTAAAGGAAGGAGAGAAAAATAAATCATCACTTTCCCAAACACGTTTTTGTCTTTCAGCTGAGCCTCTCGGTCCAACTGGTTTCTTTTCTGCCTAATTCTTCCTGGGAAACTGAATCTCTGCAAAGTGCGGCTTTGCTGTCCTCATCCTTGAAGTCAGAGTTCAGACTGTTCAGTTCGCTCTGCCTCCGAGAACAAATGCTTGTTTCGGACTCCTGTGTAACATGTGAAATGGCACAAACCTACATAATTTGATAAAAGCTCATCCGCTTCTTCCTGTTCTTTTGCAAAGGTCACTATAATTACGTATTTATTTTTACTTCCTTAACATAATACGTTGTCAGATGAGCCTCTGAGCTTCACAGCCCCTCTCAATTCCGCTACGTGCTCCCCCGGCACGGCAGAAGCTTTGCATGTCTTTGAGTTTTCTTTTGAGCACTTTGTGGTTCTTTGAGCCAAAGCCGTACCTGCGGGGTCTGTGATCCGTTGCGGGGTGTCAGCGTGCTGGTAGACTGCTGCTACGCTTCTGACGCTGCAGGCGAACGCGGTGGAAAGGCCGTCTCTTCAGCCAGTGATTGTGTCCTTTTGCAGAAAGAGCTGCCTTGGTTTCTCTCTGAGCTTGAGTGCCTTCCCTAATTCAACTACAACCCCCCGGCCCCACGCGGCTGCCCTGGTCACGGCCGCTTTCGTACAGAAACAGGAATGGGGTGGGCACGGCCGGGGAGCGCTGCGCAGCTGGAGGCCGGGGAAGTCTCGCGCTCGGCTTTAAGCCACAGCTCAGAAAAATAATACGTACCTGATTGCTCGCAGAAAATTCAGTAGATGGAGGGGGCTGGAGTCTGATCTCTCAACTTCTGGAGAACTGAAGTCTTGCTGCAGGTCTTAGAAACTGGCAGTTTTGCAGGGTCTATGGTACTGGCTGACAGGGGCCCCTCCGTGTCTCACGTGGCTTTCCGTTACCAAGATTTTCAGCGTGAGGTGCCAACCCCGCATACAAAGGGCGAAAGAATCCGCTTTGTTTCCTGTTCTACACCCGTGTGCCGTGGCAGTGATGAGGGATGCAGACAGGATAGGTTTTTGCAGCTAACGCGTTTACACAGTTTTGTGCATTTCTCCTGCCCTTTAGGACTGCATCCCTTCAGCTGTGCACTCCTAGAAATAACCCCACGGGCAGTTCAGCTCCTGTTTTCCAGTGCCACGCTCAATGTATTTAACAAGACCAGTAAAAGTGACGTGTCGGGGTAGCTCCATGATGCTGTCTGGCAAGCTTGTTGCTTCGACAGAAGGGTTAAGAGTTTCCCGGCTTTGGAGTCGGAAGGAGTGCCCTGGGTGATTTCTGTCTCTCAAGTATTGCTAGAACTTACTGTCAAAGGCTGGAGGCCTCAGGTTCCGCTGAAAACCAACCCTGAGTTCTTCAGAAATGAATCACTTGTGCTTGCCAGGAAAACCTGCTGCTTTGCATGCCCAGTTTTCAAGCTCTGACTTAAAGGCATGTGACCAGAAAGATGTTTCTTAATGTTTCGTGCAATGGTCCCATCTTGGTCGCGCTCCTCATGCTGGTGTGGGATGACAGACCAGATAAGTCTTTTCTCAACAACCCCACTGGTACGGGCCTTAAGCCAGCACGGGGGCTCCGTCCATGGATGGTGCTCTGGGTCACTTGCTCTCTGCTTGCACTCCATTCTCCGTTGGTGTTCCCTGACGTTCAGCCCCGAGCAGTTGGTCCTGCCATGAGCTGCCGCTGTTGGGCTCTTCCCTTCAGCTCAGGGAGCACCACACAACCAAAGTTTTCCGCTTAGATCCCGTTCTTCCTTGCCCGAGGCTTCAAAACGTTATGGGCGTTGGTGGCACTGGCTTCAGACTTTGCCACAGTTTCTGATGCCTGTTTTTGTAATTATTTTTAGGGCCGCTCATCTGTCATCTGTGTGGAAGATGATCCATCCGTGATCCATCTATGTATAGCTTGTTTATCCCTTTGACATAACCTCTGAAAGCCTTTAGTTTATCCTTCCATGTAAATCAAACCATTTGTGTGTCTCAAACTACGTGGATTCCTTTGGGGCACGTACTATCTGTAAGAGGAAAATAAGACATCGGTGACGTCCGCTGTAAGAGAACTAAAGAACTCTTACCCTTCGGGAAGGTCCAGAGACACCTGGGCCTCTGTTCACTCAGGCACAAAACAAGCCATCGGCCAAAGGCGGTAACTTGCAGATCACTTTCCAAAAGCCTCGCACTGAGCTGCTTTACTGCCCTGGTGGGTTGGTGCAGTTGGGGCTCCTGCGTGCGGGGAGCTAAGGATGCCGTTAGAAAGGTAATAAACGCAGGAGGTAAATGCCCCCTCTCTGCAGGCACAGCCACCGCTGGCAGCTTTTTTGTACTGTGGTGCTCGTCCTGGATGATTGCCGGGGTACGGCAAATCTAAATTCAGAAAAGTCGTGGGGTTCTGCGAGCGTGGAGGGTGGAGACCAGCTTCTGGCACCTCAGTAAGGCAGGAAGCGGCAGCGTTGCCCTAAGCCGCAGTTTCAACAACAACCCCGAGGCCTGACTTGAGTGTGAGCAAAAGGGCGTTGACGTTTTCATGAGCACAAACGGGGACGATACGGGGCTTACTGAGGCCGTAGTTCCACTAACAGCCTGAAAGGGTATTCCTTGGGGGGCTGGGGTTTGACTAGTCGTGGCTTCCATATGTTGTCCTTCATCTGTGCATACCTGAGAGCAGATAAATGGACTTTGTCCGTTCCTGCTCTTCCCCGCACCCCTCGGCAGGCCGGGGGGGGAGCAGAAGCTTTGGCCTTTTGTACTCCCTTTGGTACAGGGAAGAGGAAAGTGGGTCATACGCAAAACCCCCTTTTGTCCCCCCTGAATATTGTGAAATAACCTCAGTGACTGATACTGTAGCTCCGGGAACCAACCCCACGGTGACGGCAGGGAGGGCCCAGCGGCGCAAACGCTGCACACAAGGCGTTATGTTTGAGCAGCGTAACAGCCGGGGAAGCAACGCCGAGACTTCGCCTGGGTAGGCAACGTAAGCCTTTGATCACCCTGGAGGCTTCTCCTCTAACTCATAAAATCCCTGTAAATGGATCAACTGAGGCGTCCAATTGATTACCAGGACTTAGTATTTTTGCACTTACGCTGGTATTTATTCGTACGTAGTAATTCCAGTAGGCCAGAACGCACCTGTTCATGGGCAAAGATGAGTTTACTCCACCTGGGAAGGGGAGAAGTATCCTGTTTTAGCTTCTTTGGTTATACTACCAAGCCACGAAATTATATCACACGCTTTAATAAACTTGTACTTTATTTTAAAAAGATGTGATGCTGTCTCAAGTGGAAGCGTGCTTGACTGGTCACTAACATGCAGCTCTCGAGTGACAGCAGGATTACTTTGTGTAGACCGGGATTACTTTGTGTAGATCTCCAGCTCGACAAGTGGAGATCTCTTGTGCAAATTCGAAACAAAACAAACAAAGAACCCAAACCCACCGCCCTGGATGAGGCTGACATACAACCGGTCTACTAGTGGAGTACGACCCTGTGTAAGTCATGACTATACCTCTGCTTTTCCACTAGTCACCCAGTATTTACTCTTTGTCTAAAAATAATTTAGCTTCAACCTTCAGGTGCCTCCTGCAACCACACTGTTCAGGACGGTGACGATTCTTGGACACTCAGACAAGCTTTTATTATTTCCACCTTTTTTAATGCCTTCTCATTCCGAGCAGGTGAGCACAAAATCCATACAATGCGATTTTGGCTTCAGTCAGTGATTTGGCCATTTGCTTTTCTTTTGACGCTTCATCAGGGGTGGGTGGGACACTTCAGAAAGGTGAATTTCCACCGTCGTGACAGAGGAGAGGACACTTCCTCAAGCGGCGCGGGCAGAGCTCAGCAGGCTGCTGTCGCTGTGTGTCCCGGTGGCAGCCTCACACCCCCGCTGCAGGGACGGACGTGATCACAGCCACGCGCCCGCTGGAGCTCCCGAGCGCTTCTCCCCTGCTCCTTCCATCCCCGCAGATTTCACCCAGCCGTTGATGATGCTGGCTTCCAGCCTGCGCGCCGCGGTGACGGATGGGGGGTCAGCTGGATTGTGTCCGCTAGAGAAAGCAGAGCAGCGGGACGCGTCAGCGGGCAGCAGCCCCGTGCCTCTTGCACAGGGAAAGCCAAGCCAGGGAACCGAAGGACAGCGATGGTGTTTTGTACTTGGAAAACAAGTCACAGTGTCGTCCCCACCAGGAGGCTGGGAGGCATCGGTGGCTGCTGCCCCCTCTGCTCCGGGCCTGGGCTGATGGCTAATGCCAAGAGACACTGGACTACTTCACGTGACTGATCGCTACAGGCTGTCACACGCTTGTGCCAATGCTCGTGCAAGAACAAGTTCTAATGGAAGTCCCAGAGCTTAGTGCTGCGTTCTGCACAGCACGGCTTCCCTGAAGGCTGCGAGAGCCCTGCGCGGGGGAGAAGGTTGCTCTTCCGTGGTTACGCTGCGCCAGGCTGGTGTCCGGTCTGCCTTAAGTGAAGTATCTCCTGATTCTTTCGGCTGTGGCTAGCTAAGATCAAACAGCCAAGGCAGTGGGATTTTGTCAGCTAAAGGAGATTCAGTACTTACCGGAGATCTAGGTGATGAGCGCCTCCTTTAATGGTCAGGGCAATTAGTGAAGGACTGAGGCTGCTGTTTATCTGGAAGAAGGAGCAGAGACAAACTCTCACCACGTTACCAGGCGGAACCGGACATGGGTTCTGAGAGCTGGAAGATGAGCTGGGCAGGACTGAGGAAAAGCACAGGAAGAGCTCCGTGCTATGGTGGATATCGCGTGGGTGGCCATCAGCCCTAATGAGCCAAACCCCCTGCCTCAAACGAAGCGAAGGCTTCCCCCAAGACGAAAGCTGTCAGCCCGTTCCAGTACAGGCGGTTGGAAGTAACAGGCTCCTTTGAGCCCGTGCCCCCCGAGCGGCCGGTTCCTTTTGCAGCTGGGATTGCCAAGGAACTCCTGCGTTACAATCGGGAGCTAAACTACCTCAAAGCCCAGTTTTAAGTGTTTAAGTTTTTAACTAAAGCTCTGCCGCCCTTCTGAAGTTTTGTTCAATCTAAGCCAAAATATGCCCCAAGTGGCTGCTTACAGCGACCACTTGGTCTCACACAGCGTGCGGAGACTGGAAACGGCAAGGAGCGCTTGGCTGTCAGCACTGGGACCTCCCCTCGACACGGAGACGCGGCAGGTCGTGGTTCGGAGCCTGGCTGTTGGGCAGGGAGGCTCCTGCTCTGTCTGCGCTGCTGCAGCAGCGTTCCCGGCTGATGGACTCCAGTCAGGGCATCTGTTGTTAATATCCTGAGGCTCCCGGAGGGTTCACATAAACCAGCCGCTTGCAGAAACTAAAACGGGCTAAAGATGAATCACCCGTGCTGCTCGGAGAGGGAGAGGGGAGGTGTGGCACCTGGAAAGGCTGTGCTCGGGCTGCGGGAGTGCACGTGCTTACCCCACCTCCGGCCCACGGGTCCAGGTCTCCATTTGAAAAAATGATGTTGCTTGCACTTTTCAGGTCTGAAATTCAGAGAGATAATGTTTGAGAGGCCTCTTTCCTGCCCGTTTACCCAAACGTGTTTCCCACTACAGCAAACATGGACAAGTACAGAAATCACACAAGAATAAAAGAAATTCTCGGCAGTTTTTAGGATTTCCACTTTTGTCTCAAGGAGGCACAGAAAGGCCTGTTTGGTTCAAGTCAGCACAAGGCTGTGACTTTCTGCCGGGGCTTAGAGCGCTGTGCCTGTCCCCACGGAGCTCAGCTGGGCAGAGGGGGGACGGGCAGCCAATTACAGGGTAACGCAAGGGGACGAGCAGCCGGCACGACTCACCTCCTCCCCAAAAGTTTGTCTGCAGCCAGCGTGCTCGCGGCTTCACGCGCCATTTGCTCCAACAGTACTGCTCTCGCATGGCCTCTGTGAAGGGCATCGCAGGGAACATGTCAGTCACGTTGTTGCTGTTGAAAGTTAAGTTGATCTCGGTGCAAACCTGAGAGGTACAAGAGCTGTCGTGGGGCAGGGGTGTAACCAGGGCAGCAGCTGAAACCTCTTGGTGCCACCAACACCTTACCTGGTAGTCCCAGGCCTCGGCGTCCAAGCCAATGCCGCAGCCCGTAGGGTCGGCACAGGACTGGTACAGCTGGTATATGTCGTAGCACTGTGCCGAGCCGGAGGAGTTGTAAAACACCCCTGCCAGGTGGAAACACAGCGCAAAGCCAACCCGTCAGTACCTCTCCGCTGTCTCACCCACCGCCTCCCGCACAAGCCTCGTGGCCAAGACCCAGCAGAGGGGTAGCCATCCCAGCTGGGCAAGTGGGCTGGGGCAGAGCTAGCAGGGTCTGCACCAGCGTTCGATAACGATCCCAACTCTATGCCACAGCTTTCACGTGGTCTCAAGCCCGGCTGCAGGATATCCTTTGCTTCTGCTGCATCCATGGGGAGGAAGAGGCTCCCGGGCGCTCCCTGCTCGTGCCAAAAGCCAAGCAACTGGCTCACTAGCCCTTGGAGAGCCGCAGCCTCCGATCCCCAAGGCCCCCAGGAGCAGGCTGTGTACAGGACGTTAGCTGGATGCTTCAAACCGAACGGGACACGATTGCTAAGACCTTCCCACCCCCTCCCTGAAAGTCGCTGTTGTCTGAATCCATCAGAGGGCCAAGGCTGGCTGGTCACAGGCAGGATTTTGTTTGACCGTTGTTGAAGAAGGGAAAGACAGCGTGTGCAGGCTTGCCCAGATGAAAGAGCACCTGACCAGGCGGCCCAGTGAAGCGTAGCCGGGTAGCTGCCCAGGAATGAGCTGCTTTTTGTGTGGATGGGTAGTTACCAGATAGCGAGGAGGAGGAATGCGGCTACGCCCGTGGCCATCCGCTGCTGCCAGTGTCACAGCCCGCAGGCAAAATCCACAAACACTGCGGGTTTTGTGCAATAACCAGCTCCAACGGCTCCGCTTGCAAACGGCCCCCGGCGGCTCCGCGAGGCAGGCAGCGCGCGGTGCCTGCAAAGCACCAGGCAGAGGCCGTGGAGGAGGGAGGCTGCTGCAGCCACCGGCTTCTGGATGGCTCTGTGGCGTGGGCAGCACAGCCACGGCCCCCCTGAAGTATGAAGCCACCGGTTCGGCTGCGGACGCCTGCCCAGGAGATGGACTGAGCGCGTGCGGCGGAGAGTCCGGGGGCTACGCCGCATTCAGAGCAAGGCTGCTCGGCTTGCAGGCCGGCATGGCCAGGCTCGTGTCGGACACCTACCTGGCGAAACTCCTGGAAGGGCTCAGCAGCCTTCGCTCGCAGAGCGCACTGTGCGACGTGACACTGGAGGCGGAAGGGGTCTGCTTTCCAGCCCACAAGATCATTTTAGCCTCAGCAAGTAACTACTGCAAGATCCTGTTTGTTGGAAATTTGGCAAGAGCGGGGAGCCGGGATGGTAATGTCCGGCTGAAAGCCGTCAGCGCTGCCGGGCTGAGGAATGTTCTCAACTTCATTTACTCCAACAAACTAGACCTCTCATTACAGAATATTGAGGAGACCTTCAAAGCCGCAGAAACCCTCCTGGTTCGGGAGGTGATCAAGCTGTGCTTTTGCTTTCTGGAGGGTTGCTTGAACTGTGAGAACTGCATGGATGTTCTTAACATTGCTAAAAAACTCGGCCCAGCAGAGTTGAGACAGAAAGCCATGCGCTACGTAGGGCAGCACTGCCAACAGATCCTGGCTGATCCTCGGCGCTTGAAAGACCTGGACCGAGGAACCCTTTGTGAAATTTTAGACAGGACCGACAGTGAGGGATACAGCGAGCTGGAGCTGCTCAGGGCCGCCGTCAGCTGGCTGCAGCACGACCACGCGCGGCTGAAAGATGCAGCAGATATTTTAAGGCGCATAAGATTCCCTCTCATTCCTTTACAGGATCTGCACAGATACGTCCAAGAAATGCCTCTTATGAGGCTGGATTCAGGCTGCCACAGATACCTGCAGGAGGCTCTGAATTACCACTCCCAGCCGTACGCGCAGCCAGTCCTGCAGACCCAGAGCACGAGCCTCCGCTCCGGTTCCGCCGTGCTGCTCGTCACTGGTGGCAGAACCACCAACAACTGCGTCTCCAGAGAGATGTGGGCTGCGGACCAGAGCTGCAGCACCTGGCACAAGGTCGGCAACCTCTGCGTGCCCGTGTACAACCACTGCGTCGCCATCATCAATGACTTCCTCTTTGTCATCGGGGGACAGTGCAAATTTGATCCCACAGGAAAGCAGCCATCAAATGAGGTAAGACACGAGAAGCCTTTAGCCTCGGAACAACATCTGGGTGAGGGAGGGAGGGAGAAAGGGAGTCATTCCTCTTGCCCACCACAGCTCTCCCACCTCTGCATATTTCTTAGGGCTCTGTGCAGTACTGAAGGCCCTGGGGAAAACAGCTTCCAAACCCTCTGGGAAGCAATCAGGTCCTGCCCTGGTCTCACCTTGCTCCCGCTCTAAATTGTCATCCTAATCCGTACACAGCTTCCACAGGGTGGGTTCAGCCACGTCCACATCACTCAATCAAGCAACCCCACGAGTGCTGCCCCCGTCCCCGTTGCTGCCGCCATGGGACTCACGCTGGGGAGGCACGGCTGAAGCCTACCGCTTCGCTTGAGAACGGCTCCTTCCTTGGTTTTGCCCTTGAAAGGCATACCTGCTTCAGCTCCCAGGACCTTCCCCTTCTGCCGGGAGAGTAAAAAGACTTGTGCAGGGTTTTATGTTTCCCTAGACGGCTTCAGTGAGCTTGCTAGAAACACCAGCATGTTTTTCTTTCCCATGCTCCCAGGGGGCTTATTTCCGTGTGGTGTTTAGTTCGACACTGCCACTGCAAACAGCCGCTCCCTTCCACCGCCTTGGAGGCCGGAGGCAGCTCCGCAGCAGCGCAGCAGAGGACGCGGGAGCAGCAGGGACGGGGCGCTGGCTGCTGGGCTACAGCCCAAGCCCGGCACTCACCCCATGTGGTTCTGCAGATGCTGACCTGGGCTTCCTCCCCGGGACTGACAAAACAAGCTTGGGGAGGTATTTACTGCTGAGGAAGATGGGGGTGAAAGCCCAACCTTAGCAGAGGTGCTGTGCCCCTGCGGTGATGCCGCCATGGACGAGAGGAGGGGAAGCCACTCCTGCCTTCTCCTGGGCAAAAGCAGCAGGCAAAGCTCAGCTGCTCCCTTTACGACACACTCAAACAGCAGCAGAGATGCAAAACGTGCTTGTTTAAATCCCACTGAAACAGTTTTCAGCTGACACACGCAAGCTAGTGTTTGCAACAAAGGTATTTCATTAAGCCAACTTGTTTCACCTCCTGCTTGCTCTAAACTGAGAGCGCAACCTCTTCCCAGAGCTCCAGACCCGCAGAAAGGCCTAATCCAGCCTCCAGCTCCACCAGGGAGGCACTGCTGCATCAGCTGGCGGGCACTAGAAGTCGAGCCTGTCTAGGTCTGAATATAAAACCTTCTTCAGACCAGGGAGAACGTTTATCGGCTCCTGAAGCCACAGGAGACACAAGCAGGCCAACTGCCCTGCGCTAACCATCACCCATCTGCTGCGATCCTAGGTTTTCCGATTTGATCCCCGCAACGCTTCCTGGCTCCAGGTCGCCAGCATGCTGGAGAGGCGGACACGCTTCCACGCGGATGTGCTGTCTGATCGCATCCTTGCCGTGGGTGGCGGGACGCTGCTGGGGGCCCTGACCTGCACGGTGGAATCGTACCAGCCTGCCGACAACAAGTGGGAGTTCACGGCTCCGTTCCCCACACCTATTGCTGACCACGCAGGCACAACCCACAAGGGAATCCTCTACGTTTCAGGTGACAGAGCTAGTAGAAAGCAGCATATTTTCACATAGTGTCATTGATTGTTGCTGGCATGTTAACGTCACAGGCTAAGCCTGCACCCGCCCCAGTAACACCCACGGCTCCGGCGTCCCTTTCCTGCTGTGTTAGCGCAGCCTCACTGCCCTCCTGAATGGCAGGAGTTCTTTTCTTTCCCAAGACATCAACGGTGACATCATCTCCTTGCAATCCACACCCCTGCTCGCCTCTGACCTTGCAATCCTGGCTGAATCCCAAAGCTTTGCTGCCTGAAAAGGTAAAGCAGGAGCGGGCAGCCGTGGTGTCGGGGATGGGATTAAACCCCGGTATTAATCTGAATGGACGGTGTGGGACTAAACCCCACTGCGCGGCTTTGTTCGTCGGTACAAAAAGAAGTATCGTGCAGGCTCTTACCCTCTGATCCCGCACAGCTCTTGCCCTACGAGGGATCCCGTCTTTCCAGGGATCGTTGCTAGATTGCGCAGGACGTTGAACAATAAAGCAGCATGGGTTTAAGCACATCAGGAAACTGCTGTAGGATCTTTAGCTTTTGCAGCTACTAATTTGGACTTAAAAGTTAACCTTTGGTTTGTCCTAGGGAAAGAACTGTGCTGTTTGTGTTACTGCCTCTGCAGTTAAAAGCCCTGGGCCAGCCTACCAACGCCGGAGGCTCCCTGCTTTGAAAACCAGCTACGGCCAGCTGGGATCACTCTACTCGTCCAGCACGGACTAACTTCAACCGCACAGCGGCACTTCTCTGTGCTGGACCGTGCACGCGAGCCCCCAGGGGCCGGGCGGGCTGTCCTACCCAGACGCGTGCCCGCTGAGGGCAGGGCTGGCCCCCGCTGGCAGCACAGATGGATAATGGGTTCCCTGGGGCAAGGGCTGAGGCTCAGGGGCAAGTCCCTGCTTTGACCCAGCTGGCCCACGGCACCTCTGTTGGTCTCTCTGTTGGAGAGCAAGGACAAATTGCCTCACGGAGCTTCACACACCCACACCCCAGGGTGACTTGGGCTGGATAACGCCGTAGCCCTTGGGTACAAGACCTTACCTACCTATAATAATCATTTTGTTCTGAATTAGTGGGGTAACGGCAAATTTGCTGTGGCCGGCCTACAGCCCTGCCCAAGCAAACTGAAAAATTATGCCCATTACTTCAGTACCAGATTTAGACACAAGTTCCACGCAGACAAAGCGTCCGCACCCAGGTGAGCTGGGGCTTATGGCCAACCTGAGATACCACCTCCCGTGTTGGCAAAGACTTTCTGCAGGCTGGGATCCAGCGGGCAGGCAGCTGGAGGCGCCTACCCCCCCCCAGCAGCACCCTCCTGCTGCACGGGGCTTCTCATAATGCACCCCTGCAACACTCAAGTGAGTGCTTCACCAGGAGAAAAAGCTGCCACCAGCACTGGCAGATGGGCTCTGACCTTCTGTCAAAAAGCCAAAGTTCAAAGAGCTTTGAACGCTTTTCTTTCAAGCCACCATGTTGTGACTGCGCATTCTGGAAGCAGATTCCCTAGTTAAAGCTGTTCCTGGTTACGCTCGAAATACTCCCAGAGCTTCACTCCAAAATCTTCTGTGGAAAACTGTTTACAGAAGGAGCTGGAACTGGTTTGGAGTTTATTATTTTTTTTTTTCTTTAAAATACCTAAGAAGCTCAGGTTTTAAATTTCACACCGCATCACCTCTGCAGAACGGTGTGAAATTTTAAAGCTGAGCTTCTTAGGTATTTTAAAGGCAAAAAAGATCAGCTCTGCTAATGTTTGCAGAAGGTTTGCTGGGTGTCAGAGAGGATGATGGATAGATTTTCAAGACTTCTGTTTTCCTTGTAGGGGGCTTCTCAGGGGGTAAAACCTTACGAGACACTTACAGCTACCTCCCTCGCCTCCGACGCTGGATTGGCAACAGTGCCATGGCTTTTACCCGCTGTGATCACGGGATGGCTACAGTCAGGGACAGGATCTTTTGCATTGGAGGAAGGACACTAAAAGGAGTAAGTTCATTTGCTCTTATAATCCCAAATGTGCTGCAAAATGGTGTCTCTACATTGCCAGGCTCTGAGTGTTTTATTCCGACAGGTTGACCAGTAACTTCATTATTTTTGGCCTCTTAGCTGACCGGCACAGTCAGCAAGTCAGGCCAATAAGCGTATGAAAACGTGCCTGCCGTTACAGCTGTGCACGTCGCAAGCTGCCCTGTTACCACACTCCATTTGCTAAAGTACAAAGGCTGTTCAAAGGGTTGTTTTTTTTTTTTTTAATAAAGAAAACATGGTGGAGGTGCAGCCTGCTGGCACGGGAAAACCTGAGTGTAAAACTAGTCACGTACTTGCCCCAACACACTGATTCCCCTTGTTCGAGCTGAAAAGGGGCGCAACACTGGCAGACGGGAGGAGGAACGGACTGCAGGGAGGACGCTGGCCTAGATTTTAGGAAAGACGGAATGCAAATGAATTCTCTTCAAACCTGTATTTCCCATCTCGGAAAGAGGAGGGAAAGCACTGCCCAGCCTCCTGGGGAAGAGACCTGACCATGACTGAAAGACTCGCTCTAGCAGAATCCCATTCCCTGAAGCCAAGAGAACTGAGTTTTCCAAGATCATTCATCAATTCCCATTTGAAAGTGTAAAGACTCAGGGCCTGGCCCCATTTTACCACGATGGGTACGGTTTCTTTCGAAGGAACGCATGGGCATCTCAGAGTACTTAATTGCTCACTGAGGAAAGGATAGAAATCTATAAAGAGAAACTGCACATCCAGGCGGACATCAAATTCATCCAGATGACACAAACTCAGTTGTGGTCCACAATCCGATGCAATATAGCCCTCTTTAGATGGGTTCCTTCGTAATGTGTTAAATATCTAGAGAGCAGGCAGGACTTGGGCTATGCCAGTCCCAGCAGGTCCCTGTGGCACCTTGCTCAGCTCGCTCCTCTGATTTTCCAAGAAGGAAAAAGCTCCTTTAAAGCCATGACATTCTGGTGTTTTATTCAGTTTCTTTTGAGGCTCTGCTAAATTGCTAAATGCGGTCAAAAATCTGGCACCTCGAGCACCGTGGTATTCAAACAGGAGTTTGGGGCCCCTCTGTACAGGAGGGACACTGAGGTGCTGGAGCGTGTCCAGAGGAGAGCGACCAGGCTGGTGAGGGGTCTGGAGACCAGGGCATGTGAGGAGAGGCTGAGGGAGCTGGGCACGTTTAGCTTGGAGAAGAGGAGGCTGAGGGGAGACCCCATTGCCCTCTACAGCTACCTGGAAGGAGGGTGCAGAGAGGTGGGGGTTGGGCTCTTCTCCCAGGTGAATAATGACAGGACCAGAGGAAATGGTCTGAAGCTGCGTCAGGGGAGGTTTAGGTTAGATATGAGGAAGAATGACTTTACTGAAAGAGTGGTCAGACACTGGGACAGCCTGCCCAGGGAGGGGGTTGAGTCACCATCCCTAGAGGTGTTTAAGAAACGTGTAGATGTGGCACTTGAGGGCACGCTCTAGTGGCAGAGATTGTAGGGTTTTTTGTGTGTGTATGGTTGGACTCGATGATCTCAAAGGTCCTTTCCAACCATGAAGATTCTATGAGTCTATGAAACACTGGTTTCCTTTATCGTCAACCAAGCGAGCCTGACATGACAGTGACGCCCACTCGAGGTGTGATACAATGGGTGAGTGTTGGTCTGGTTCTTTGCAGGCAGAGGAATGGATTCACGTCAGTGAGACGGAGTGTTATTGTCCTGGAAGCAACCAGTGGACAACGCTAACGCTATCCCCGTTCAGCTGCTGCCAGTTCAGCGTCACAGCCCACCACACTACGCTCTACCTCACAGGAGGTGCGTCACTGCAGCACATGCAGAAAGAAGACAGTGTTTTCCTGTATGACACAGAGGGCCGGGCATGGAAGAAAGCCAGTCCCCTGCCTAAAGCTCTGGTGGATCATGCCTCTTGCATGATTAAACTGTCCCAAGTGAACGTAGCTGGTGAGACGAGGAGAGGCATAAAGTGCTCCCCCACAGGCAGAAGGAAGAAATCTACTCTCAGCTTGTTCATCACAAAGAAACAAGAGTCCCACTTTGCCTCAGAAAAGAAGTAGGATGTGAATAAGTCAAGCAGATCTGACAGTGTTTGCCCACAGTGTAGTATTTTAACAACTCTTCCAGTTGCCAGCCGAACATCTCTAGCAGTGATATGGAATTGGTACATTTTTGACTTGGTGTTATTATGGTGACATGCATAATCTGCAAAAAAAGAATTAGTTCCCAATCCTACTAAGCTACATCAAACCCATAAGAATTCCTTAAATCAATTTTTTGTCATTAAGAACCTGTTTTTCTGAATAATGACCAATGTAGAACTTATTTTCCATGAGCAACTTCAGAGATTTTATGAGGAAGTCTTCAAAAGAGCTTTGAATTCCATCTCTAGTAATTTCCTTACGAACACTGCTGGCTCACAAATTAAGTACTGACAGAGACACATATACGCAATGTATTTAAAACTGTCTTGACACTGGATTAAGACCATAGGGCACTGCGATGACAACCTTGTCCTCAACAAGCAGACCAGAAAACTTTCTTCAGTGAACATGCATTGAACCCGTGACTGCTTGAGCCAGAGTATGGGTAAACTTTTAGAAAGGAACCAAGTATCTTAGAAGTCCACATCTCACAGAGAGTCAATGGGCTAAGGGGCTGGAATGGACAAAAAACCTGACGAGGATAAGTTTGGAAAGGTGTGAGAATGAATCCATGGCCACCATGGATACCCTGATGGACAGAGCCAATATGGGGCAAACCGTCCCAGTGGGAGTCATACCAGGTGCCACGATCCACAACCCACACAGCAATGCGACAGCTCTACTTACAGGTGCTTCTAGAAAACAGGGCGCTAAATAAAAGACGAAATGGATACTGTTAACTCACCGACAAGAGCAGCCAGGCCTTGAATTGGGTCTGTGTGGGCAAGGATTTGTTCGCAGCCAACCTGGATGAGACACATTACAGGCAAATTGCAGACAGGATCGTTAACAGTCTCTGCTCTGTGGAATGGCTAAGCTGGAAGATTCACTAAAATTACCACGTAGACATTTTATGGTTCAGCAGCTTTCCAAGGGCTTAATGGTTTTTGGGGTATTTTTCCTCCCTTCTAGCAACAAAATACATAGGAACAAGGAGACAGGGCTAGGACAAGTTAAGCGGCTGTGCAGAGGCTGCAGTGATACACTGCAAGGAGCTCCTTCCTCCTACAATCAGAATATTTCAATGCCCTCCTCAAGGGCCGGGGGCGGGGGGGCGTAGAATAATTATTTCCTTTTTACAGGTTGTTAAACAGACCCTAGAAGGGAACTGGATGCCCAGTGGAGCCAGAGACAGCCCCTCCTGAGTCCCAGTACAGCGTAGCCTGTATGACATGCGCAGCACGCGTGTCGCTCCAGGTAGGACCCGAACCACAAACGCCGCAAGGCAAATGAAGTGGGGTCGGCGTGGTGTGCTGCAGCGCAGCAGAGAACAGCAGCACCACGCTGACGGCACGCCAGGAGGAACCAAGGATTGCAGCAGCAACTGGTGATCTGGGATCAACGCTGGGATCCTTCCAAAGCAGCTGCTGTCTCAGAAGTCTCTGCCCCTGAGGACCAGGTCCCTTTCCCACACTTCCCCATCTCTGACTCTCCGGAAAGTTTAGAGGTTCTCCAGTCCCAACAGCAGAAGACATTTCTCTGCGTTATACTCTGAGGTGCATCATCTCCCTGGGCAATACTCAGAAAGGAGCCTGATTTTTAGGTCTCCCTTCTCACCCACCAAGAAAAAAAAAATCTATGAAAGTGTGTTGAAGTGGGCTACAACAAAATTACATTTTTTTAAAAGCTACAGGCTTTTAGTGTTTAAAAGCTGAAGTCAACAAGCTTGCACAGGTCTTTGTGTCTAAGGTAAAGGCAGAGCAGGGCAGAAGTGGCTCCAGCAAACCCTCCCTGACGAGCCTTACAGCACTTCAAACACTGCATTCGCCCTCACAGAGTTTAAAGTGTGTAGATTTACTGCCAGGGTGGATGGGCTGCAACATCCACCGCTACTTGCCCCTGTCACCATCACCGATGGCGTGTGCTTGACAGTGCACCGAAGTGCACGGCAGAAATTGCAACTCTCACCTGTGTCCTGGTACTCACCTTCACTGGATTGGCAGGGAGGTGACCCATGAAATCGGTTTTGTAAGGGTAGTCCATCATGGCCATCATGGTGAAGGCATTTCTAGCAAACCCAAAAAGCTGGTAAACATCCTCCTTGTTAGAGATCTTATTGCATGTGGCCATTTTCCTGCTAATTTCATCGAAGGCTGCAGAAAGAAGGAAAATTGAAAGACACAAACTTCAACAGGTGCAAATAATACCAGCCTTCAGCGTCTTCTTTCACTCAGAAGTAAGACGATGCTGTAACACGCAGATGAGGTTTCTAGTGGGAAGGACACATCACATCTAAATTTACACACAGGTAGATGTTCAGACACAGCCTTCCTGTGCAGCTTCACGCTGCCGTGTGGCCCATGGTCCCCAGCTGCCCCTCGCAGAGCTGCTGACACCTCCCTGGGGAGCCCAGAGGAGTCAGCACCCACCGCGACAGCAGCAGTCCCGGCTGGCACAGCGAGAGGAGCAGCTTGGTACGAGCCCGTCCTCGCCGGTGCCCTGCCTGGCTCCCTCCCTGGGCTCTGCTGTGCCCCCCAGGGCAGCCCCCCCGGCAAGCTCTCATGTAGGAGAGCAGGGTCCAGCATGCAGGTCCCGGTGGGATTAAACAGCTGGAAGAACTGTCAGGGAAAAAAACAACCAACCAAACCAACAAAAGAGCGAGTTCCTTGGGAGCTGGGTGCATTTGCAGTAAGAATTGCCAGTGGGAATAGTCCTCACAGAGTTACAAGGGGCTCCCGAGACGAGCCTTCAAACTTCAGTGTGACGCCGAGAGGTCAGCTGGAGTCAGGAAATCCAAATTTGAAGAGATCCCTTCAAGATGCACTCATATATCTTTGCTTTTCTACTGGGGAATGCTGCTGCTTTTCTTTTCATCCTCCGCGTTTTGGCGTCACAGTTCCTGTCTGTCCCTATCGTACTCCACAAGCCGCCCACCGCAGCCCGGCTGTCCTTACTTGGAAGCCCAAGGCCAGCAACCTGCCTCTGGATACTCACTTGAGAGCCTAAGCCTTAAATATGACCACCTTATCCACCCCACTGCAGTAAGTGTGGCCCAGGCAGACCTTGAGGATCTTGGCTATTTAACGGTAACATTTGTCCTGCTGTCACCCAAAGCTAAGTGGGATTTTGGACCCCTGGCCCCTCTGGGCGATTCCAGGACGAGCTCCTGCAGCGAGGCAGGAGGCACACAGCCCCTGAGGGGCAGCACCACAGGCCAAGCCAAGCCTTGAGACAGACCAAGAACCCACCACAGCTCCTCCAACACCATGCAGGGCTCCCAGGAGATGCTGCATCGGCCCACGATATCTGCTCGGAGGCATTGCAGACATCTTCACCAGTCTCTGTCCTTGGCTTCACCTGACTGCCCAAGGTTGGAGATGAAAGAGACTGTGATGGCTGCTTCAAAACCTAGATTGCCTTCCAAATACTTCTCAGTTGTCATATGGTGTGGGTGCTGAGGACAGGCATCTGGTGAAGCACGAGGCTTTACAAGCATAAAATGCAGGTGTTTTGCACCTGCAGGTGTTTTGACACTTTGGGTGTAGAAAAGAGAGTTTCATTAACACCGTTCCAGCCCCCATATAGATACTTTCGTTTTGGTGTTGGTTACTATCTTTAATGCCAACTGAAACTGTTCATTAAATCAAAAATCAATCGTGTAAGCAGGAAGAGGCAGCCAGGTGGGCATTTGCATTGATTTAGCTGAACAACTGAAGACCTAGCTGAAGTAAAACTGAATCAGGTCTTTTCCAGGCCGTGGGGACTGCCTGCTGGCTGCCCTTGGGAACCGTCTGCAGGGCTGTCTCTCCTTACCTCCACTCAGGCACAGATCTTTAATCTGCTGGAAGGCTTTGCGGACAGCTGTGACGCAGCCAGGGCTGGACTTCTGAAAATCCTGAAGGGACAGAAAAGACACAGGATTACGGTTGCGCAGAGGAGACGCATGTGGAGGCTGCACTGGTAAGAACTGCCAGAAGTACCGGGAGATGAGAGGGGTTACTGGCCCACTGGTCAGAACCTCATCTGCGTCTCCAGGAGCAGTGATACCGGTGCTTCTGCCTTGTCCCCCAGACAATCAGCACACCCCAGCAGAAGCCTGCACAGGTCAGTCCAAGCAGCAACTGTTTCACCAGCTCTCGCTGAGATGAGCTGTTAAGACAAAACACTTCGCACTTAGTGGAGCCATTAGACTGAACATGAAGCAGCGAGGAGACACGTGCCTTGGCCAGCAAATGGGAAGAGGCTGCCAGGCTGCTTGGCCTAAAAAAATTTTGTTGTGCCTCTTTTTTTTTTCCAGACACACCATAGATTTCTTCCAACTCCACTTTGTCTATGAGAAGGAGTCATGGAGAAGTGAGTTATGCATGGGGGCAGAGCACCGGTTTGGGAACCAAGACCTGCTTTACTTCTTAAGCCTGCCAGCGACCTGCCGGGTGACCAAGGCGGCCGTGTCCTTTTTCTTGGAAAAAAACATCACCGATGCTGCAAAAGCATCCTGGCTTGTATCAGGAACAGCGTGGCCAGCAGGGGCAGGGAAGGGATGGTGCCTCTGGACTGGGCACTGGTGAGGCCTCACCTCGAGTGCTGTGTCCAGTTCTGGGCCCCGCTGTACAAGAGGGACATTGAGGTGCTGGAGCGTGTCCAGAGGAGAGCGACCAGGCTGGTGAGGGGTCTGGAGACCAGGGCATGTGAGGAGAGGCTGAGGGAGCTGGGCACGTTTAGCTTGGAGAAGAGGAGGCTGAGGGGAGACCCCATTGCCCTCTACAGCTACCTGGAAGGAGGGTGGAGAGAGGTGGGTGTTGGGCTCTTCTCCCAGGGGAATAATGACAGGACCAGAGGAAATGGGCTGAAGCTGCGGCAGGGGAGGTTGAGATTAGATATGAGGAAGAATTACTTTACTGAAAGAGTGGTCAGGCACTGGAACAGCCTGCCCAGGGAGGTGGTGGAGTCACCATCCCTAGAGGTGTTTAAGAAACATCTAGATGTGGCACTTCAGGGCATGCTCTAGTGGCAGGGATTTGTAGGGGTTTAGTTTTTTGTGTGTGTGTGTATGGTTGGACTCGATGATCTCAAAGGTCCTTTCCAACCATGAAGATTCTATGATTCTATGAAAAATAGATTTGGGACCTTTCTTTTATTCCTAACTCTGCCTTTTTGTCTGATAGTTAGGCTTAGAGAAATCACTACGGAATTTTCCACAGTTTACCTGGGCACCCCTTTAGGGGTTCCAAATCTCCTTCTGGATGTGCTTATTGATCTTCATCTACTAATGGCTCTAATGGGAGCGTGGAGACAGATCAGCCTGGGACAGAGAAGCAGGTCTGCTCTGGCTGCTGTGATGGCCGAGCTCCCCACTGGGCAATGCTGGACTGCTGCAGGGCACTCCCGGCACGCTGGGGAACACCACCCATTCCAGTTCACCCCCACAAAGCCTTACGGACCCGGGAACAGCTCAGCTGAGCTGGTGCGGAAGCAGAGGCAGGAGGCATTACAGCCATTCCAAGGAAAGCTGTTGCCCCTCCAGGCTGCCAGCTTTACTCTTGAATCACACCGAATTCAGCTGTCTAAACTGACCCAAGCTGACGGCCCGAACAGCCCCTGCATCGGTCACCTAATGGGAAGCAGGGATGTGGCTGCGCGTGTCGTACTCACACAGGGGCATTCTGCCCGACCGCGTCATACCTAAATGCCTTCTGCAAAACCAACTTTCTGCCCTCTGCTCGCTTCCCCTGTGAGCTGGAGGCTTACGAAGGAAGCTGGAAAAGCTCACTAAAAGTCACAGAGAAAGCTGCTTCAAGACAATGCTCTCTGACTCACGGGAGGAGAGCGCTCCCGCAATGATTCATGAAAGGTTTGCGTCTTCATTAGTATTAACAGCTCTCAGGGGTGTTCTCTCACCAAGAGGAGCAATTGAATTCAGATTTCAGATGCACAGATTGCTTTTATGCAAATACACTGAAGGGGGAAGGAATTACTTTGAGAACAACAAAGTGCTTGCTTAGAATCTCAGCCCAGAGGACGACTTACTGCTGCAGAGAGAATATATTTTAAAATTAATTGGAAAGTTTTTCACATGAAAAGGTCAAAGCCCTAGTTCCATGGGTGTGTAGTGACTCACAGCATATTCACAGCCGAAGCAAGTCAGAGCTATCAGCTGCACAGGCTTCTGAGAAGGAATTACTTTCAATCAGGGAAGAATTCCCACTGCAAGGCCCGTTAGATGATTGTGGTATTACATTTTTTGTTTTAAAATGTATGATTTTATGTCTTTTATTCTCTTACACACTTAAAATTTCATTTCAATGCATTTATTGTGGTTATTTTCATATGATAGACTTTTCTTTACACTTACCAGTAATGCCATCTGTCCTGTAAGTCTCTGCATTGAAATAAGGTTCTCATATATGTCAATAACAGCAAAAAGACCAGTGCTACCAGGTAGTACATTTCTTTCCTTATAAACTAAATGTAAGTCAGTTCTAAGCAATACCACCTTCCTATAGGTCCTATGTCCTCAAAATGTGAAAGCTACATTTAAATTTTGGTTTTAAGTGAGCCCAGGACACCTTGCGTATTTTTAGTTTAGCTCTTCATTGAAACGCGACCATCACAGGATTAAGGAGCTGCTGTGAACCACTGATATCAATGCAAAATACAGCATCTGGGGAGAGGATTTGAAGAATAAATTATCCAAAGGGTGTTGGTCCAGGCACAAAGGAAAACTTTCAGGCTGTAATATGGTTAAGTCACCAGAAATGGGCAAGTGAATCCTTAGTGCTACTAAAGGTGCTGGAACCGAGCTGTGTTGCTCAGCAGAGCAGCACCTTTGGCCCTGAGCTGCCACAGCCAAGGCAGTGCCCAGCCATCATGTCTGCAGCTGCTGCTTTTCCTTACAGGTTCCCATTTAATTGCATTCCCTGCCCAGCACTGATGCTGTGAAGACAGCTGTCTGTTTAAATACATAGAAAAAACAAAAAAATCCAGCCTCATTAAAGAAAGAAAATACTGCTCCTGGAAAGAGCGTATACTTACTGCTGTTACATCTCTGAAGAACTGGGTAGGGTCTCCAAGCCCAGCCACAGACAACAGAGGAGCACTGGCAGCTAATGCTCCGGCCACAATGTTTGGGTATTTCATCCTCATGTAAGCGCTCAGCATTCCTCCATAGCTGCCGCAGCATAAACAAAAGGGTTACTTCCTCTAACAGGCAGCTTATAAACACCGCAACTCAACATTTCAGGCGAGCATTCACAGGCTTACCTAACCCAAGGCAACAAGAAGCTTAGGGATATCTAGTACATGCCATCTTCACGTAAAAAGACCCAGTTACGGTCAAGGAGGCGGCACACAATGTGTTCTTACCGGCCTTTTCCCCAAATGCTCACACCAGCTCTGGTGGGAACACAGCAGCCCAGTTTGCTTCTGCAGCCAAATGGAAACCCTGCCTCAATATTTAACTCTGCACCATCCTGAGTGTGTCCTGACAGCTTCAGTGCAAAACCAAGTGGGGCACAAGTGAAGCGGTCACTATTCAATGGGGGAAGTAGCCACATTTTACATACAGGATGATAAAGTCTAGCTAGGCTCTTAGCAAAGGGTGTCCTTGTACACTACAGAACCTGCAGCCCTCTCTAGTGCTGGGAAGTGGAGAGTATTCTCCCCGGGCACCCCAAATAGCAGCTGCATAGATGATCAGCACAGATCTAGGGAAGGGGAGACATTAACAAATACCACAATAAAACTCAAAGCCACCTTGGTAGCTTCAGTGCCAGGGCCACAATCTGCAGATATATCAAGGGTTGCTAGATAAAGCCATGGTGACAAAAGTTATTCATACGCTGATGTTTGTGGAGTTACTCTGAGGTCACTCCCGGGGCTGTGACACCCCCAAAACGCAGGTAACACCCGGTGTGACACCAAGCTTGCAGGTATTCAAGTTTCCCTCCCCACAACCTCAAGTGGTTGCAGTAAATACCGGTCCCACATCACCCACATGGAAAGCAACACGCATTTCCCTAACCCTGGTCTTGGAAGCTGGCATTAGCTGAAACCTTGCCACAAGTTTGGCAAAGTTATAAGCAAGAGAAGAGGCTTTGTTTCCTCCCATGGGAAACGCTGTGCTGCTCCATCCCTGCCCTATTTCAGCGTTCTTCACGTGGTTTAGCGCTGCTCAGGGCTGTGGCAGACTGAACTGTGATTTTGATTTACACACACATGTCTAACATGCAGCCCAGCCAGCAGATTCTGCCGAATCTCTCTCCCACCTCCCCGCCCCAGGACAGTTCCTGGCCCTTTTTACACTAGCCGTGGCCTGACAGTCACACTACAAACACCCCTGAGATCAACAGTCCAGCCATCACCGCAGCGAGCTGGAAACTTAACAACTGTCAGGTCAAATGCTTCTTAGCTCACTGCAGCTGAATTAGAAGCCTGGTACTTGGTGGGAGCTTTTTAAAGGGAAGCATCCCTCTACTGGAAGCGTGGGGAGCCATTCAAGAGACAAGAACATCACATCAACACAGCTCTGAGCTGCAACAGAGCAAGTGCTTTGGGGACGGAGCTGCTAAGAAGCCAGGAGCAACCAAGCAGCAGGTGCAGAGCAGAATTACAAAGGAGCCTACAATGAAAACGGCTGGATGTTGCAGGAGCAATTTCCTATTTTCTGCAGTTCTGTCTGACTCATACACTTAAGATACCTAGAAACATCCAGTCAGCGGTGCTTCTCCAAAGCAATCACAAATCCAGACTAACTCTTGATGGGATATCTGACTGGGACCTGGTGATGAGCTCTTGGGAACTCATGCACAGGCACATCTGCTCTCTATCAAAGATAGCTTAAAGCTCTGCCTTTAAGACTTACTTGAGAGACAAACAGATCTGTGAGAACAGCACAACTCTGGCTGGGAAAGGATGCAGAGAAGGGAAGGAGCACACAAAACCTTTACCTGCCTCCAAAAGCAATGACAGGGCAGTCCGCAGCACCATATTGCTGCTTAAGCTCAGTAATTAGCACTGCGTAGTCAGCGAGGGCTTGTTCCACAGTAAGCAGACCAGTCTTCTTCAGCTGCGTTGACTCAAGTCCAAATGGAAGAGACTTGCCATAGTACCTCTGAAAGGAAAGAGATATGCTGCAGAAATGCTGGTGTCAAGGTCTGGTTCTTCTCACTCCAGAACTGGGATAAGCGTGCACAAACGGGAAACGGTAACAGAGCACGTGGGGTCCTCTAACTTGTTCATAACTGAGGAAGTGCCTGGTCTCCTTCACCTGATAAACAGAGACCTTCAGGACATATCCTGTAGAGGATTGGCAGTCCATCACAAGCTACTTCAGTGGGTGCCAAGTGGGCCCTCAGCACGTATCTCTCTCCTGAAACCCCCAAGTAGAAAAGGGAACAGGGTAATCTCTTCATGCATAAGTTGTGGAACAGAAGATTTATTAGAGTGGTGTGGCCTGTGGAAACTACTTACAAAAGCTCTGCTCTAAGGCAAATACACCATGGCATAGGTTTTACTGAAACAGTAGTCTGTATCCAGGACTGCTGGCAGGCACAGTAAAAAAAGATTTAGAAGCCAAGGTTAAGTAAAGAAGAGCTGCTACCACGAGGAGAAAGCTTACAGCAGGTATAGCTCAGCTTCAAGAGATATTATTTCTCGACCTGCAGAAAGCTGAATTTGGTAATCCTGAACAGAACAAGACTCTGTAGCATGCATAATGACTAAAATACTCACATGCTCAGCAAAAATCACAAGTGCTTGCTGTTCCTCTGCTAATTCAAATATGAAGTCAGAGTTCTGAGCAAAAGTCCAGATGTCACCTTCATTGCCAGTATAGAAGAAGATGGGTCCAAATCCTTTGTTCCAGAACTTTTCTGAGTGAGACAATTGACAGAAGCAAATTTGAAAAAAAAAAACCAAAATAACAAAACAACATATGAGCATGAAATGACTACTTTTGGTAAGTCTGGGCAGGAACTTAACAAGGAATAACTCTGTGAACAGGCTGAGCTGGGGCATAAAGGTATTAGAAAGGCCAGGCTACAGAAATCTCTCATTTGAGCAGGGGTGAAAAGAGCTTCCATGAGATCAGCACATGGCCTGGAACTTCTGCTTCTGCCAGAAAAATCCCTAAAATCTCAGTTCTGCAAAGCATTTGGAAACACCTACCCGCCAAAAGAGCGGTTTCTGATTTATATACCCTCGTCCCAAGCAGATTTATATATTATATAAATATTATACATTATATTTATATACACAACTGATCCCAAAACACTTGCACAGATCACTTTTCCCACAAATATAGATGTTAGGGAATTTCCTGCATCTTTCTGCTGCTCCTGCTGTGACGTATAGCATAGAGCCAAGCTGTAAATCACATACCATAGAATGGTGTGGGTGGGAAAGGACCTGCAAAGATCATCCAGTTCAATCCCCCTTCTGTAGGCAGGGACACCTCCCACCAGCCCAGGTTGCTCCAAGCCCCGTCCAACCTGGCCTTGAACCCCTCCAGGGATGGGGCAGCCACAGCTTCTCTGGGCAACCTGGGCCAGGGGCTCACCACCCTCATAATAAAAAATTTCTTCCTTAAATCCAATCCAAATCCACCCTCTTCAAGTTTGAAACTGTTGCCCCTTGTCCTGTCACTGCAGGGCCTGGTAAAAAATCTCTCTCCATCCTTCTTATAAGCCCCCTATGTATATTGAAAGGCTGCAATACGGTCTCCCCGGAGCCTTCTCTTCTCCAGGCTGAACCCCCCCCAGCTCTCTCAGCCTGTCCCCACAGCAGAGGGGCTCCAGCCCTCCCAGCATCTCCGGGGCCTCCTCTGGCCCCGCTCCAGCAGCTCCGTGTCCTTCTGCTGTTGGTGTCCCAGCAGAAGGTGGTGGTGGGGGTCTGCTCTCCCCCCCTGCCCCTGCAGGGGGGTCTCCCAGAGCGGAGCAGAGGGGCAGAATCCCCCCCTCGCCCTGCTGCCCACGCTGCTGGGGATGAGCCCAGGAGATGCTGGTGCTGATATGACGATATACATTATATGTGTAACACACGCACATCTCTCTCTCATATATCATATACAAATACGTGATGATATATGAAGATGATGTGCTTCATCCTCCAATTTGTTTATAACTGAAGGCAAATTGAGACTGGTGGGACAAGCTGACCCTTGATGTCAAGACTTGCTTGTCTAACAAACATTTGCTTTAATGCCTGCTTGACTTTAACAAACATTTGATTTTAGCTTAGTCTTAAATTACACAGGAATTAAAAGGGATAATAAATAGCTTTCTTCAACAACAGACCTCAGACCATCAGTAAAGTGTTGATTTCAACACACTGCCACATGACCCAAAGGGACCCTCCAACAGTGGCTGTCCTACAGGTGCCGCTGCAGCACGTCACATGGGGCCATTTACACTAACAGAGGGGCCTGGATTTAGTCCTTGGCATTCTCAACACGGACTTGCCAAAGCAGGATTTGGCTTGGAAATGGGTTTGAAGCCTTTCATTTAGCAAAACCACTGCTCTTTGTTAACAAAGAGGCTGATTCTCTTTCTGTGTTGCATTTGCTGTGGGTACCAGGTGGGAAACTCAAGTGCTATCTTTACTCTGGCTTTTCTTCTGACGTGCTTTGTGGCTCCTGGAGCAATCGACCATTCACAGGAGCCAAAACCAAACCAGACAGGTTGCTTAAGAGGATATCTATTTTTAAACTGAAATCCTGGGCAGCTGCCAGTTAAACTCAAGACAGTCAGATGCCTGGTTGTGAAATAACAGTCTCCTTCAAGTTCTCGCTGATAATCTGAAAAGTCTCACATTGCACAAGCAGTAGAGGGGAAAGGAACTACTCACAGGAATTTTGAGTAAGAAACTCAAACTGCTGGTTTGTAAACCAGCAGGAATGCACTGTTAATATTTCGTTTCTCACAAATATTATTCAGCTCTGCTCAGGACACGCAGATAAAACACTTCAAAAAGAAAACAAATAAAAATTACACAATGCTTTAAACCAGGTGATCCCAAAGTTCTGTTCAAAAAGGGCCACTTAATTAGTGAAATTTCAGCCTTGGGTGTGCTATCAAAATTCAGTGGTGTTCCTATATCTTTGGGCTGAAGTGATCCATGAATTCACACTTGGTGAAATGTATATAACACATATGACTGGGTGCAGGTGCTGAACAAGCCGCAGAGCAACAGGTGATGTGAAGAAGACGAGGTGCTGCATAGGAAGCCCCAGAGGCAGGCGGTGTGTGAGGCAGGTGCCAGGCTGGGCAGCGCTCTGGGCTGGCGCGATTCACAGCTACACCTTTGCTCTCTCCCTGCAAATCTCTCCTTGAGTCCTCCAAGCAGGCAGGACTGAAAAACATGTGATGCTAGTTATTGAAATTGCTGCCTTTTAGTCACATGCTGTTTAGAAAAGCCTCCTCTCTCTGACTGTCTGTTGCACAGAAGATAACTCATTATCTGGCTAGAAAGGAAGACGCTGCCAGACTCCTTGCTGGAAGCCCCCATTGTTCAGCACAGCTTAAGCTATCTAAAGTTGCAGGGGTTCAAACAACACAAAACACTGACCCAAGAGGAGTTATCTTCACTCGTAAGAACAATGGGTGCAGAGTGCAATGTTTGGGTCACTATTTGTTTTTTCTGCTGCATTTGGAGCACCGAGTGGCACTTGTAAGAGACACCGTGGTCCACTGACAACATGCGTGCTCAGAGCCAGCCCTGGTGGAAGCCTAACGCAGCTGCTGTTCTAGTCAACTCCTGCTCCTGAAAGGCCAATCCCCACCCCCGCACCCCACACCGAACTGAAAGGAAGAGGAGGAGGAGGATACGGACAACACCAGGGGGAATGACTGGCTGATAAGGGGCTGACAATCAGCTCAAACTGACTCCTGGCTGCTCCTGTTGTGGTTTCAGTTGGGATAGAGTTAACTTTTTTATTAGCAGCTGGTAAAGTGCTATGTTTTGGATTTGGGATGAGAAAATACTTTTGACAGCACACTGGTGTTTTCAGTTGTTGCTGGGCAGTCAAGGCCTTTTCTGCCTCTCACCAGCGAGGGCTGGGGGTGCCCAGAAAGCTGGGAGGGGACACGGCCGGGACAGCTGCCCCCAGCTGCCCAAAGGCTGTCCCACGCCGTGGAGCATCGTGCTCGGCATGGAAAGCTGGGGGAAGGAGAAGAGGAGAAGGAAGGGGGGGTCGTTCGGAGGGATGGCATTTGTCTTCCCAAGTCACCGTTGCGCATGATGGAGCCCGGCTTTCCTGGAGATGGCTGAACACCTGCCTGCGATGGGGAGCAGTGAGTGAATGTCTTGTTTTGCTTTCCTTGTGCACAGCTCTTGCCTTCCCTGTTAAACTGTCTTAATCTCAACCCACGAGGTTTTTTTTCTCCGTTTTACCCTTCTGATTATGTCGTCCTCCCCCTCCAGCCCCGGGGGAGTGAGCGAGCAGCTGCGTGGTTCTCGCTGCCAGCTGGGGTTAAACCACACCAGCCCAGCCCCCCGAGCACTACGCAGAGCGGCTCTGCCCTGCACAGGGCCGGTTAAAGCTTAAGCAGACAGAAACTCAGCCCTGGGCCACAGCAGGGCCCTGCCGCGGCCGGGCCGGGCCGCAGCACACCCCAGCGCCTACCTGAGACCAGGTACCGCTGCGGGAAGGTCTCGTTGCCGCACGTCTCGAAGCTGAAGTGGTCCCGCACCTGCGGGAAGAACCGCTCCGCCAGGCCGGGCCCCGCTGCCCGGGCAGCTGGAGGAGGGAGCGTCAGCGCCAGGAAAACCGGGGGCCCAGCCCGGCCCTGGCAACTGGGGCCCAGGGGAAGCCGGGGCACCCGCCCAGCGCTCCCCAGGCCGGCGGGGGGCGCCGGCTCAGTTGGGAGGGGTCCCGCCCGGGGCACCCACCGGGAGCAGCAGCGGCCGGCGGCGGCAGCAGCAGCAGCGGGAAGAGGAGCAGGAGCGGCAGCAGCGTTCCCATGGCAACCCGCCGGCTCGCGCCTCCGCTCCACGCGCACCAAGCCGTCCTCCCGCGTGGGAACCCCAGGCGGCTGGTCACGTGATCCTAGGGCCGTGCGCATCACGTGGCGGCTTGCCTCTCCCTCACGTGACCGCGCGAGCGCCATGTCTGCCGGGGCAGCGCCATGTTGGTTGGGGGGGTTGCCGTCCCCGCACGGCCCGGGGGTGCTGCCGGCGGGGCTGAGGCGGGAGGGGCCGGGAGTCGCCTGCCGCGCCCCGTGGAGGGTGCGGGGGGTCGGGGTAGGAGCCTTGGCGCTGAGGCGGGGCCGGTGGTGGTGCCGGGCGGTGGCCTGTGCGCCTCCCCCCGAGGGGACAGCCTTGCCGCTGGCTTCTGCTTGTCAGAGCCCTGCAGCGTTTGCCTCTTGGCGCTGAAGCGGTGCGGGCCTTCGCAAGGACAAGTGGTGGCACCCCCGGTCCCCTCAGTGATGCGTTTGCATGAGAAGGAAGAGCTGGGGAGGAGGGAAAGCCCAGCCCAGGCAGCACCCGGGGGCCATGGCGGCTCAGCAGCCGGGGAGGTGCGGGAGGGGGAGGATCCACCTCGGCTGAGGAGCGGTGGGTGAGGGAGCAGCAGAGGGGAGGAGGCCTGGAGAACGCCCCTCACTTTCCGCATGAGGGTATAAGTGTGTGACAAGAGCCGAGCGTGTCCCTGTGGTGGTCGTGGACTGGTGAGCCACTGGTTGGGCATACTGGGGAGAGAGGGAGCTTACGCTACTCTGAGAGCAAGTAAGGAGCCGTGTGAAATCGTTTAGTGCGTGGTTTCCTCTAGGTTTTTGGTTTCAGAGGGAGGCCGCAGCAGATACCCCAAAGGGCCTGGAGCCCTGAAGGAAAAGGGGAATGGAGAAAGTCGCGTTGCAAACTAGGCAGGGCTGAACTGGCTGGTGTGGCTGTAAGTAAACTCTGCAGTACCTGTGATCTAGCTTGATCTTGTTACGCCAAGCGCTGTATAAAAATGCAAAAAAAGACGTGGTTTTACCCCAAAGGGTCAGTACATTGTCAGCTTATTCAGAATGTTGCAGAGACTTTACAAGATGTCTGTGAATGTCATAGAAGTTTATATTTTATAAAGGAAGGGTTTTAGTTCACAGAAGAGCGAAGGAGCTGTTATAGGAAGAAGATTTAAAGGGTGCGGTCATACGTGGGAAGCTGCAGCAGCAGCAGCATTCTCAGGTCTGCTGTGACCATCTGCAACCGCACGGTGGCAACCACAGCGCGGGAGCTCGGTCCGGTTCAGGCGGTACGAGGTAGGGAAGCCGGTGGAAGTCATGTCTGGCCCGTCCTGGCGTGATGAGAGAAGAGCACCAGGCTCCGAGGATGCTCTGGCCAGCGCTTCTCTCGGGCTGATTTTTGTACTCGGGTTCCCGCCTGAGGAGGTACAGAGATCCTGCCAGCTTCTTGTCCGAAACCTGCATAAGATTTATCCCTGATAGATTGGTCACTTGATTGAAAACGTGTTTTTTTTATACATTAGGACTTAAACAGTGTTATGCTTTCTTTATGAATTTAATAGAATAAAAATATATTCCGAGGAGTTCTGAGCAGTATTTCAATTACTTTATTTTTCAATTAATTTCCTGCACTCCCGGGTTTGTGCTTTCAGTAAAGTGTCATTCTAATTAAGACTTTGAAATCCCTGATTTTTGGGGGACTCTTGTTTTTAAGACTGTTTTGGCTTGATATTCCTGAGCAGGTTTATTTCTGCAAAGGATGAGGCTCAAGCAACTTTCCACCTCCCCAGAGAGGAGGAGGCTGTGACATAAGAAGCTCTTCTACTTCCTAAACCACTGGATAGTCTTCAGATCTGTTAGTTTAAAATGTGAACTGATACAAAGGAAACAAAACACATTGGCAGATACTTGTTTGCTTTTGCAGTGAAGAGGAAAGGCTGGAACTGGTCCTTGGAGCGGGTCCTGTGGGAGTTCAGCGTGAAGGCTGTGCTGCACGCAGCAGGATTAAGATCTTATTTTTAGACTACTGCTTATCTAAATTCTGTCCCAAAGAGCTTTGCAGAGTTAGGCTACAAGTAATGCCTATGAGGGGTGTAATCCAGGGCTTTCAGGTAAGAAGAAAGGATTTGTACTCGGTGCCAAGCTTTATGAAGAGGTGAGGGAAATCCATGAGGTGACATGGGCAAAGATCTTCATCCTGGGCTGAGGAAAAGGGTTTTTTCCCCAAAGCCTTTTGTGTAAACCAATCCTAAGAAAATAACGCCTCTAAAAAGGCTCTTAATATCTTCAGAAATGAGGATACTTGCTGGTGGATGGGACAAAGAGCCAGAGCTTTCCAAGATGTGAAAAGAGAAAGTAAGTCTGGTTTTGTCGCTCCCCTGTCAATAATATTAAACTCTCATGAAGACAGTAAACTGAGAAGGCAAGTCTCTCTCTGGTGGTACCTTCAGACTGTCAGCCCTGGGCAGCTCCAGCTGGACAAGCTCCTTCGATCTCCCTTGCTCGGATCCTTGGCCTTGGTGGGATAAAAGAGCAGGGAGTGGTTGGAGTGACCTCTGGACCCGAACAGTGCGGTCCTGTATTTATAGATGGCTGCATTTACATTTTTGTCTATTAATTTAAAATTCTGTAAATCCTCCTTCGATCTGCGTATAGTCAATTATAAACAGCCTTGCACATAGTAATTGTGTAACTTCAGTTTCCCTCTTCGGAGGAAGAGGGTTCTGTGTATCTTTGTTTACAAAAAATCCCAGAGCACCTTTGAGATCAAGCAATACCTATTACAGCCTGAGAGGCGTCCCCGGTATGCCTGCGTCACTGCTCGGCTCGGGGGCTCTGTGGGGCGGCTGTTGGGATTTGGCTCCATGGGTGGAAACTCAGCTCCCTGGTGAGCCACGGCTGAGACCGAGGGCTGTTGGTGCTCACCCGCGTAGTTCCCTGAGCGATGGCCAGATGGGAGTGCAGCCTCATTGAGTCCTCCGCCTGCTGCGGTGGTTCCCGGCAGAGCTGCCTGCCTCCCCTTCCCTGTGCTCCTCTGGCTGCTTGCTGTGACAGCGTGGAACAGCATCAAGACTTGGAGCAGCCTTGCTGAGAGACGACACAGTGTTATTTGCCTGCTGCCCCCTCTCCCTTGCTTTTACCTGTCAGCCTGGGAGCCTCCCCTGGGACAAAAAAATGCAGCTTTATTTTGGAAGAGGTCCCTGTGCTTCAGCGTGTGGAGCAAATGGAGGAAAATACAGAAGGTGGTCAAGGTTTCAAAAAGATGAGTGTCGGAGGTTGGCCTGTGTATTGCAGTGGTGGTGGGAAGCTGGCCCTGGAATTGCAGCAAGGCCAAGGTCACCTGGCCACTTGGTCTTGTGTGTGCCCAGGTCGGGGCTAGGAGAAGGGGGCACCGTCATGGTGCTCATCGTGGTCCGTGCCAGGCACGGCTTTGTGCTGTTCGGAAAAGGGCAGGACCAGGAAGATAAGCAGCTGAAAAATACATTTCCTTTCCTCCTGTTGAATTAATCCTCTGAGGGATTGGTCTTCAGGTCTGGCTCACAGGACCATTGGTGCGGAGGCTGATACCAGCAGAGGGTGGAGGGCAGGGGGAAGGTGCGGCCGTGCCTTCGAGCAGCAGCTGGATGTCTTCCGGCTTGCAGAAATGGTGTAGCCCAGGAAAATGCTGTGGGGCAGGTCTCTTAGCTGGCTGAGGATGTGATCATAGAATCATAGAATCTTCATGGTTGGAAAGGACCTTTGAGATCATCGAGTCCAACCAAACAACCTACAATCTCTGCCACTAGAGCATGCCCCGAAGTACCAAATCTAGATGTTTCTTAAACACCTCCAGGGATGGTGACTCAACCCCCTCCCCAGGCAGGCTGTTCCAGTGCCTGACCACTCTTTCAGTAAAGTCATTCTTCCTCATATCTATCCTAAACCTCCCCTGACGCAGCATCAGCCCATTTCCTCGGGTCCTGTCATTATTCACCTGGGAGAAGAGGCCAACCCCCACCTCTCTCCACCCTCCTTTCAGGTAGCTGTAGAGGGCAATGGGGTCTCCCCTCAGCCTCCTCTTCTCCAAGCTAAACGTGCCCAGCTCCCTCAGCCTCTCCTCACATGCCCTGGTCTCCAGACCCCTCACCAGCCTGGTCGCTCTCCTCTGGACACGCTCCGGCACTTCAGTGTCCCTCTTGTACATGTGATGTGGAAGGCTGCAGTGTCTGCCTGGGAGAAGGCCTCCCTGGAGAGGTTGTGCTTACCCTAATCTTTTTTAGGCCTGGTGGTTGTCAGAGGAAAGGTTTCACCTTGTCTTTTGCTGCTCCTATCCCTGTATCCACTGGGTGGATGTTCCCCGGGCCGTGCTAGCTGCTGCTTTGAGCCAGAGCTCGGCTCGGCGGCACTTGGAGGCACAAAGAAACCCTGTCCCCGAGGAGTGCGGGGAGCTGGGGGTGGCGCGGTGTGACGCAGGAGGCAGCATGCGCTTTGTGCCAGCCGGGTGACCAAGGGCAAACGTCAATCCAGCTGCAGGCTTGCCAAAGCAGAGCGCGCGTGCACTGTGCAAAGTGGCATTACAGCACCAGTCTCCTGATCAGATGCTTCAGGAGGTCAGGTTTAGTGGGACCGTGACCTTCAGGAGGCTGAAGGAGTGACGTGGCTGCGCTGCTGCTGCCAGAGAGCTGGGGGCTGGGCCTGGCAGAGCCTGGCCAGGGATGAGGAGCCTCCGCTGGCTGGAGATGCTGTGAGCGGAGCGCTGGGGTGCACCAGATCTGCCAGTGGCACTTGGTGGCTGGCTGCTGCTGGGACCCGCAGCTCCACCCAGGCAGGAGTGTGCATGAACTAGAGGGACCACCCGGCTGCTGCGCGGCCTGGGGAAGGTGTCGGTGAGAGTGCTGGTGAGGGGCTCTGACCCCACAAAACGCACTTTCATCACTGGCTTTTCTCAGCTTGAGCAATCTGCGCGCTTCTGGCGGGTGTTCATTGCTCCGAATTTACTCTGTAAGTGATGACTCCAAATCCAGTTGAGGCACCCCGTGGGGCACGGTTGGGCGGTGTGTGACAGATTCAGTACCACTTGGCTGCTGTGTCTTGCAGGAGGGCACAGTCTGCCACTGAGTGAGGTTCAGGGATGCCGAAAGCTAACGGTGATTTTCTTAAGGCAGAAAATGGGGGACTTGTCTGTGGGCGGGAGAGGGTGGGCTGGCGGTGCTGGAGGGGCCGTCCCTGCCATGGGCAGCAGAGCGGTCAGTGAGCGTCAGGTTTTGCAGGCAGGAGAGGTGGGGCTGGGGGTCTCCCTGCACATACCGCTCCTGCCAGAGTCCAGATTTTGCCCTTTCTGCACGGGCTGCAGCAGATCCTATGGTTTGGGAACATGCCAAGGGACGACGTGTGTGCCCTGCTCAGACTAGCAGGCAGGGATGTTATCAGTCCTCAAGGACGTTCAAGGACGAGGCCCTGGAGCAGCTGCTGAGGGGTGTGCATGGCCAGCACAGCTGTGCGGCAGGCTGGTGGGAGGGGCAGGCGTTGCTGTGGGATGGGGCTCAGCAGCAACCTCAGCCTTGTTTAAAGGACCAAAGTAAGACACACTGCCTGTGGGGTGACACATCAACCAGATTTTTCCTCCCCTGGGGACACGAGAAGGGTTTATGTACACAGTTTCTCAAGCTATAATCTTCCCTCTTCTGTCAGGACCCAGTTCTGCGGTGCGGAGTCTCCTGATTGTCCCACGTTGGCAAGAGGAGCTTCAGCAGGTATTTTGGCAAACATGGGCAGTCCCTGTGGTGCCTAGGGGCACTCGTCAAGGGTTTCTTCTAGTTGGGTATGCTGCTGTGCTGGTCTTGGTGTCTAAGAAGGTGCAGGCTCTTACCAGAGACTCTCCCGCTGCTGGACCTTGAGGCAGTTGCTCTGCGGTGTGCATTCTCAAATGTCTGCAAGAAGCTGCAGCACCTCCTGCCCTGGGAGCGCAAATAGGGTCTCACCTCCCCATGTGCTGCCTGTTTTCACAAAACCAAGCACCTCTGAGGTCTTGACCCTTCTGTCAAACAGGGCTGAAATGACGAGTGAGCCCCAAAATTGTCCAAGGCAGGACAAACAAGTGGAGGCAGTGTGACTGCACAAGCCTTTTCTAGAAGATACCTCCCAAGGAGCACAAAGGGAACAAGTATCTTGCACTGCACTGAATGACCTACAGAGTGATGTCAGGCTGTGCTTTGGAGGACACGGTCATTCCATGAATTTGTGTCTGAAAAAGGCAAGTGCTTAGACCCATCTCAAGTCTCTCGGTGTTCCTCTCTTTGTTGCCCTGGTCTGCAGGGCCAGCTGGTCCCCCATCCGTCCTCAGCAGAGGGATTCTCCCTAGGCTGGACCTTTTCTGCTAGGCTCTTTTGCACCTGCTAGAAGCTCCTCTTGGGAGCACATCCCAGCTGTGGCTGTCACACGTGTGGTTCTATCAATGATCTTTCACCATCTACCTGCAGAGACCTCCAGTGTTTGGGAGAGGCAGCTGTCACCCCACAAGTTCCCGATGGGGCGGTATGGCTGCTGGCTGCCTTGGAAATGCTCAGAAGCACTTGGCATCCTGGGCTGGGCTTCACATGAGAGGCTTAACTGTCTGCTCAGCTCCTGCAGGGACATCCTTTGACCTTCGTTTAATTCCTTCAGTGACAGCAAGCACAGAGAAAAGAACCCAGAGTCCTTGATAATCCTAAACTGATTGAAAGCAGGGGTGGAGGAAGGGTTGCAAGGCTCCATTAGAGCAGAGCTGCTGCCTGGTGGTGCTGCCGCAGCCATGCCGGAGCCCCTGCATACCGGCCTGGGAGGAGCTGGGGGCACCAAGGAGGCTGGGTGAGGTGGCGGCATCGTTTAAGATCTTGCCAGGGGAGAAAAGCACCTGGACAAACTTGCACGAGGAAACAAAAGTGGCACTTAACGCCTGGCTCCTGTGGTTTTCTGCAGAGCGATGCAGGGGCTTCTCAGCCATCCACACGGTGAAGTTTGTTGCTGGCAGTGTCTGCTCGATAGCGCTGTTCCTGGTGGGTTGTCTCTCTGGTGTTCGTTTGCCTTAATGATGTGGACGCTGGGGCCACCGAGCCATTGGCTGGTGTTGATGGTGCTGCTCGTGTGATGTTCAGCTGGATTGGGCCTGAGCATCGAGACAGCACCTCTGTCTTCGACACGTGCCGACGGTCGCTTGATAGCTCGCGGCTTCCCTGCTGGCTGCAAGGGCAGACAGCTGCTGCCGGGGCTGCTCTGCTGCCGCTGGTTGCAGGGAGGATGATCCGTGCTCACAGCTGAGGCAGGACGGCGTGGCAGGGTGCTCCGTGGAGCGTAGCTGGTCACGAGCTTGGCCGGGTGCATCACGCAGCCTGTGAAGGGGTGTCTGTGCTGGGAAAAGCAAAAGGGGAGAAAGGAGCCAGGGTTCCCCTCTTTCCTTAGCACTGGAGATGTTGCTATTGATGGACGTTGCAGAAGGAGCAGGCAGGAGGGAAGGCAGGACAGATGGCCACACCTGAAGGCGAGACCGCCCAGCAGCGGGGGGAGGCGTGCCTGGCACCGAGCACCAAAGTAACTGGGGATGCATCCGCATCCTAACGTGAGCTTTGGTCATGGGATCTTCACCCTGCAAATAGGCTTGCCTGGCCGACCTGTCGGATTTGCTGAGGCCGCTGACGCATCTGCCCTGTGAATGGAGTTGATTCTAGTCCCTGTGAATCCCTTTTCCTGTTTCCCCTGAAGAAAGTGGAGCCGTGGAGCTGTGGGTACCCATGGCACAGCCTGACCAACAGCCCCGGGGTGCCAGGCTGCTGACGAGCTCCTGATGCCACACGTACAATGTTCCCGCTGCATTTGTGGTACTGGTCGTAAGGAAAATGTCTGAGATGGTCACCGATTTGAGGGAGGAGTTTGTAGCCCAAAGTTGTAGCCTGACTTGTGAGTACCCCTGGGTCGGGCAGCTCTATGGGTTGCTGCTCCCCAGATCTCAGCGCAGTAACAGCTGCTCGTGGATCCCGTGCTGCCGCGGAAGGACACCTATGAAGATGGTTTCTCATTGTACAGCTGCATCTTAGCAACCGTGTTTACAAGATAGTAGTAAATGGGCAGTAAATATTCTTCAAGTCAGGTATCTAGAAGCCATTAAGAGCCTTAACAGCTAGTTATGTCGAAGTGCTGGCTTTCTGCACTAGAAGGTGGCTTTGAAGGTGCATCTTGTGCTGTGATCTGTAGAACCTGCCTTTCATGTGGTGAACGTGACCCCTGGACATCCCAGGGAGGGATTTCTGCTGCTTCCCCTGCCGGTGGTTGTCATGCAGAAGTACAGGGGGCTTCAAGACACCATGTCTGGGGCCTTGAGGAGATGTGGGCAGAACCTGTGGTCTGTAGCAGCTAGATCCTGCTCTTCACACGTCAGTGCCCTGTGCCAGCTCTGACGGAGGGTGTCTACGGTGCTTCAGGGGAAGAGGGTCTGTGACACCCCTGAAGTGATGTTTCCTGCTGTACCCAGCCAGCCGTCTTTGCTCCACCTGATCTTGTTCTTGTTGGAAACTACCCTGGCTGGTTAATGCCTCTGCAGAGAGGATTTAAGGACCCTCACCCAGGAGAGCCCGCGTGGCTGTTCCAAGCATCTCCCCTGTAGCCTGCGTTGCTGCTCCTGGCCCCGTGTGCCTCCGACCCTGGCAGTGCCAGGCATTCCCAAGGAGCCGGCGGGGCCAGAGAGGAGGGCAGGGGCTTCACTGCCCCTTCTCGCCTGCGCCTCTCCCTAGCCCCTGCTGTTTGGTGGGGACAGGAGTGCTGTGGAGGGGACGGAGGGCTAAGCACTTGCCTCGGTCACACATTGCTGTCCTGCTCGGGAGCACAGCAGAGTCACTGGTGCAGTGCAGATGTCACCAGCTGTGTTCCTCGAGTCCCAGCTACCTCCTGCTCCTGCATCACCCGGATTTTTGTCTTGTCCTCATCAAGTATCTGAAGTGAGTCCCGGGTGCTCTCGTAATGGGGTTGTGTGGCGGTGTGCTCTCCCCTTTTCCCCTTTTCCCCCCCGGCTCCTGCTCAAGCCATGGCCACCAGCAGGAGTTGTGATGAGTTGCACTTGAACTGTGGGAGATGGCTGGCAACATAAAACACTGTCTGGAGCGGAGACCTAGGTATCTTGCTCCCATGCGAATATGTCTATAGGCCAATTCTCTTACTCCATAAATAGCGGACAGCCCAAGAGCCCTTGGAGCTCTGCTGCATGGCAGCGGCTGCACGACAGGATCTCCCCTGGAGTGGGGACGCTCGCTTAAGGTTCTGCTCCTCGAGGTTGAGAGATTCGTTGTCGCAACAGATTCTTGGTAAGTGACTAATAGCATGCTAAACTTTGAAATCTTAGCTAAGGGATCTAAGGATTGATTGTGCATATAGAATCCTTTAGACATAAACCATTGACGAAGCCTGGGGCTGGGATTGGATCCAGCCGCAGCCAGACTCCTCTCTGAGAAGGAGTTTAGAAAGCCAGGGGGTCCTTTCTGAACCTCGTGACTCAATGGGAGGGTCTCCCTGAGAGCTCTGCCTGACCCTGGCCTCTATGCAGTAAATAACCAAGTGTACCCTGGCATTGAATCTCGTAAAACACTGTCGCATTCACTACTAATTTTGTTAAATCACTATTTTATGTTAATAAACATTTCACTACTTCTCTCTTACAAGTGGAGTTAATCACTCCGCCTGTGACAGGTTGCTGTAACCTGCAGGTCACCCTCGTCCTGTGTCGCAGCAGCGTCTCTCTCAGTGGAGAAACGCTGCGGTGCTGGTCACACAAGTGAGGGGGGTCACCCTGCTCCTGCCCCCTGGGCGCAGGGGGAGGCCAAGCGCATGGTGGTGGGTGCTGTTGTGGCTGCCCTCAGTGAGCACCCACGCCCCGGGGGGTGAAGGGGTGGGATAGCAGCTGGGAGAGGAGCCAGAGCTGGAGGAGAGGTGAGGAGACTCGGCCCACCGTCAGAGATGGGAATAGAAAGTCCTTTCTTTCCTCAGGCTTGGGGTCGCGGGAGCTCTTCTGGCTTCGTTCAAACGCTGGGAAGTGCCAGGGCCTGTCACCGTTTCATCTCTGGGGTCTAACAGCGGTGTCCCGGCGGGACCGGCCGCTCGGGCAGCCCTGGCCCCGGCGTGCAGCGGCGCGGCCCGGGCAGGGTCTGAGCCAGCCCGCCGCGGGGCGGGGGTGCGATGCTCGGGGGTCGCTTTCTCCGCGCTCCACCGAGGAGCTCGGGCGGGGGGGCAGCTGCGTCGCGAGGAGCCGCAGCGCTTTATCCCGGGAGGGGGCGGCGGCAGCGGGGGGGGAGCCCTGGGGGGTGGGGAGGGGGTGTTCGGGGGAGGCGATGCCGCCTTCGGAGGGGGCCGGTGCACGGCACGGGGGGTGGCGCAGCGCCGTGGGGCGGGCGGGGCCGAGCGGAGCCGAGCCGTGCCGTGCCGAGCCGTGCCGTGCCGTGGCGGGCCGAGCCGTGCCGTGCCGTGCCGTGGCGGGCCGAGGGCAGCGCGTCCTGCGGGAGCCGGGCCCGGCGGGGCCCATCCGGAGCGGGTGAGTCGGGGCGGGCGGGGGGCGCCGAGCCGCCGCCGGGGCTGTCCCGCGCCGTGTCCCCACCGGGAAGCTCCGGAGCGGGCGGGACGTGGAGCACCCCCGGCCCCGCTCCCCGGGCGTTCTCCACCTCCGGGAGCCGAGCCCTGGGCAGCGGCACCGCCCGCCGTCCCCACTGTCCCCGGGCGGCGGCGGCGGGCGGTCCCGGCGTGCCGGGTACCCAGACCCTGCCGCTCGTAGGGCGCTTGAGAGAGCTGCAGGGTGACGCGGCTTCGTTAATTAACCCCCTTGGGTTGCCCTGCTCCCCCCTTCAGGGATGGAGACCGAGGTGATTCCAGTCCCGAGGGCCTCCTCTGCGCCGTGTCCTGAAGCCTCCCGGGGGGAGGGAGAGCCGCTCCCGGGAGCGATGGCGAGGAGGGGATGGGGGAGAGCTGCTCCCGGGAGCGGTGGCGAGGAGGGGATGGGGGAGAGCCGCTCCCGGGAGCGATGGCGAGGAGGGGATGGGGGAGAGCCGCTCCCGGGAGCGGTGGCGAGGAGGGGATGGGGGAGAGCCGCTCCCGGGAGCGATGGCGAGGAGGGGATGGGGGAGAGCTGCTCCCGGGAGCGGTGGTGAGGAGGAGCAGCTTCGGGGGGAGTTCAGCGGTCTCCTGGCCTGGGCTGGTCCCGAGCCGAGCCAGAGGTGGTTTCCCATCTGCTGCCCCCGGCACCTGTTCGGTGGTCCCAGGAGACCGATGTCTCTCTCAAACTGTCCCTAGTCTTCATTCGGAGAAGGGCTCTGGGCTTTTTAGAAGGCTGCCAGAAAAAAGTAGACCCCAGGGGGGCGGGGGGGGAAATAGAGTTTGTGCTTGGCGTGGAGTTCCTAGGCTGTTGCTCTGTGTCACCCTTCCCTGCCTCCAAGCCAGTAGTTTGCCTTTGATGCTGCTTGCGCACCCTGTGCAGACGGTGGCTCAGCGTGGTTTGCTGAAGGAGAGATCTGTTTTCAACCCAGTCTCTGCTTTGCAGAAAAGGTCCCTCTTCCCCTGCTCTCTCACGGTGCGCCTGGCATGCCGACACCGCGCTGCCCCGGAGCAGCAAGGAATGGCTCAGGGCAGCTTGGGCAGGATTCTCCCACATCTGTGGCCCAGCAGCTCCAGTGCCTATTTCTCCCGTTTCCGTGCCAAGTTCAGCAATTCCAGTGCAGAAACAGTACCCGGGAGAGAGCACACTCGAGCTGCAGGATCCTGCCTCCTGCTTCAATCCCAAATGTATCTTGTTTTTCTTTTTTAAAAAAACCCACAACCACTCAGACAACAAGGAAAACTGAGGTGGAGGCCGTGTAAAACCTGCATGCAAAGTTGGGGTAAAGTTGCGGGGTAAACAAATGGTGAAAAGCCAGCACTCGAGTAGTGAAAGCATTGCTGACAGTCACAGCGTGGCACAAACGTGCAAGGGGCCAAACAGCCGCCGGCTGGAGCTGAAGTGTTCAAAGGGGGGGTACCTGCATGTGGGTGGGTGTGAATCACAGGACGGGAGTTACAGTGCTGCTGTCGCTGAGCAGGAACAGACTCTAAAGCCAAGCTGGACCCGAGCAGTGAGGCTGAGGGATGCACCGGGCTGCAAAGCTGGGATGTCATCTCATCACGGGGTGGGCCCGTCAGCGTGGGGAAGACCGGGCGGCACTGAGAGCCCCACAGGGACCTTGCTGGAGGGTCCTTGCCTGGCCCACGGTCCTTCCGCAGGCAGGAGTCAGGGCTGAGTCACTCAGGGTGGCACATATCTCCTTGTCCTTTTCCTGTTGAATCTTACTCTGCCGGGAACGGGCGCTGCTGCAGGAATGTCACTCTCGCACCTGGCGTGGGGGCTGCGTGGGGTGAGCTGCAGCTGTGCTTCCAGCATCTCTTCCGCAGGGCCACCAGGCAAGGTCCTCCTCGCACAGCAAAGCCCCCAGCAGTCCCCACTGCTCTGCTTGCTCTTGGTACACTCTTGTTATTTTCTCTCTAAATTATTAGACCTGTGATCATCAGGTTTGGTGCTTTCTAGTGATGTTTCAGAAGCTCCTGAAGCAATGTGTAAGCTCATGGGCTGAAACTGGAGGTCCTCTTGTAACCAAAGTACCTTTCTACAACAGTTGGCAGAGCTTTTGGGAGCATGTTCAGTATCTTCAGGCTGCACACAAAATGTACCCGCACCGGGGGAGCGGCACAGGAGTTACCTGAAAAGCACCTGGCATAAATGGGGAAGCCCAATTATGGCAGAAACTGGGATTTTTCTGCAACCTCCCCACCACTTGCTGTATGGAGAAAGCTGCTGCTTGTCATCCTTGTGAGCACAAGAAGCTGATTTTCTTCTGCTGGGGACTGGAAGCCTGGCGGCTTCCTGCAGTCAGAGCTAAAAACATCAGGGCCTTTAAAGAAAACACTTCAGGGTCATTCCTACTGTTCAAATGAAGCCTTGTGTAATCTTCTCCCCCAAGGGCAGATTTTGCAATGAAAACTTTATGTAAAGCAGCAGCCTGGGTTCACGTAAAGTAAGGCCATGGGGTTTTGACTTGGAGCACAGTTTCTGAGGCAACTTTCAACTTTGAGCGTTGATGGCAAATGCTCCTGCCCCATCTGATCTTCATCGTGAGTGCTTAAGGCTAGAGGTGTACATCTGGTGCCACCGAACATGGAGTGTCGTGTTGCTGCTACTTAGCAGGTGTTCGGCCCGTGCCGCGCTCCCCCCGTGTCCCCAGGGACAGCTGTGATTAGATAAAGTGCCTGTGCCGTGGGTCAGCTCCATCCTGCTGCGAGTTGGTGGAAGCTGCTGGAGTTACAGTGGGGTGGGAAGGGGCTTTGGTGTCCTGGGAGAGGTAAGCTGCACGAACTGCATCCTCACCAGCCTCCTACTCCTCAACCGCTGGGTCGCCGCTGGGGTTCCTCTCTGCTCCTCTCCCTCCTCGGTGGGGGAGTGGGCATCGAGCAAATTGCAGCGTAGGAACCCGCAGTGGGCATGAGCCTGCCGGCTGACGACGTGCCCCCACGCTGCCGCTCCGCCAGCGCTGGGTTAAGGGCTCTGCAGCGACAGTAGGGGATGGGAAGAGGCGGCTGCGGTGGGCAGCACTGCCGGCGGCGCAGCCCGGGCTGCATTCGGTCTCGGCAGGTCTAACTCTCCCTCCCCGTGCAGCGGGCCATGCTACCGAGCTGGGCAACTTCTGGACAAAGTATGTTCTGGGGCTAAAGATGCATGTAGTTTCGAAAGCTTTATTGGGCAGATTCACAGAAGAAAATCATGCATTAAGAGCTGTTCAGTGCAAATCACCATGTGCTCTGTGCTGAGCTGCGAGGGGGAGCCTGGAAGGCAAACGGGCAGAGCCGAGTCTGCGAGCCCAGGGGTTGAGGGGGGCCCTTCTTACCCCTCACGGCTCAGGCTTGACACCCCACCTTGACACTGGCTCATCACACGGCCTTGGGCAACTCACTTAATGTGCTTTTCGTATGTTTTAGCTTTAGTGATGGCCAAGTCTTCCTGCTTTGCAGTAGTGGACTGGTATGAGAGAACGTCTGCAGGGAGCTGGGCTTGCCTCAGGGGCTCAGCCTGCTGAGCTGCATTGGTAAGAAAATGCTCATCTCAGTATTTCTCTTTCCCTTTGGGAGCTGCTGAGTGATACCTTGTTCCCTGGAGAGAGACTTTACTGCGTTCGGTGTCCCTGGCATTAGCTGGCTGTGATGCTGTGTGCAGAGCTCTTGGAAACAGCTTGCTTGTCTTGAGAAACTTTTTATAACGTGCTGTCATGCAAATACTGCTTGTTTATCTAGCGTTACATGGAGACATGGATTTAATGGGGGCAAGTGAATGACTGATTTCCCTAGCAGGGTAACCTGACTTTCTGAGGCGTGCAGGAGAGCTGGGCGGCTTGTCAGCCAGCTGAAGTTCAACTTCCCGCAAGTCATGTGTTTTTTAACAGGCCGGTGGTGGATTTGATACATCCCGCCGTAGTGGTAGCAAGAGAAGGGCTTGGAGCGGAGAGGGGGGACAGCGGTCCTGGATGCTTGAGGCAAACTGGGCTTGAGGTGTTGCCCCCAAGGCAGACAGGCAAACCCTGCCCTGATGCAGCAGGATTTGAGCTTGCCCTCCTTGTCTGCCCTGGGAAGGACTCGTGTCTTGCAGGATGTATCCTGGAGGCTGTCGGAGCAGGGACCGTCTCCCCTGCATCTGCACAGCCCGGCTGCGGGGAGCCAGGGCGAGGGCCGAGTGCAGGGCAGGGATGCGGTGCCCAAAAGTGCTGCCGAGATGCTGAACTTCTGAGAAAGCACTCGGCTGTCGTGCTGAGATGGGGCCGGTTACCTCCATCTCAAAGTGCGGGCTTTTAAATTATTTCTTACCCACTTATCTCCTGCAGCCTCGGGCAGGAAGATCACCGTGGTTTTAGTCCCTGCCTACAGATGAGATGGAGCGGCCCAGCACCCGCGGGGTGCTCCCTCGCTGGCGTCCCACCATCAGCAGCGGTTTATTGAAGTAGCTTTTTTTTGCTGAGCGTGAGTAAATCTGTTGCGGGGGGGGCGGGGAAGTTAATGAATGTAGCTATGTTTGCAATTGAAAAACCTCTGCCACAGCTGAGACCTGGAGCCTCAGTCATGTTTCTTGTCACACAGAGTCTTGAAGATTGTGGGTTTTCCTTGCGCGCCTGTTGGTGCAGCCGGGGTGGCAGAGGTGGGCAGTTGGCCAGCGTTGGCCATCATGCCAGCATTGGCCGGCACGCCAGCTCCTGGGAAGATTTGGGTGGCAGAGACTGAGAAACAGGCTGGCTGAAACAAGCCCTCTTCAACGCTGGTGAAGCTAAGGCAATTTGTCACCTCCCGACTGTGTATAGTGTGGGAGGGGGAGGTTTGTTTCTGTGCACAGGTTACACAGCGCGATGAAAGCAGGTCTGAAAATGTGTTTTTTCTGGTGTTGAGAAAGCTTCAAAGCACAGCAGCATCTGCCAAACCCCTTGGAATAATTTTGCTCTAGCTTTTTGCAGGAAAAGGGCTAAGAAGCAGAGAAGGGATTCTCTGCCCCTTATCTATGAAAGGTTGAGAAAATTTGCTCCAAATTCTTTGTCTTTCGTTAATTTGTTTTAAGCTGCCTGGGAAGATCAATCGTATAGCTGCTGAAGACCGTAGCTCCAGCGCTGGGGACGAGCCAGCTGGGGTCGGTGGGGCTGCCATCATTAATTTTCCACTGCTGGGAAAAATAACGTCTGAGATGCTCTAACAGGATTTCAGCTTTATCTGCTGGATATTTACTACAGTCCTGCTTTGGCTGGAGAGCGGAAAACATGTAAGGCGAAACACGTGCTGGGGGCTTCTTAAGCTTGTAAGGGGCAGAATGTCTCCCAGAACGACCCCTCTGAAGCAGCAAGGTTCCACACCGGCTTTACCATGCTGTCTGCGTCCTCTGCTGGATTCAGGTCTGCCGCTAAGGTGCCACTTGCTCGGGGACCCACCGCCACCTCATCCCCTTTGCGCTGCTCTGCCCGGCACGGGGGTGGCTCGGTCCGAGGTGGCGCATCCGCAAAGGCGCTGGAGCGAATGTGGTGATGCGAGGGCTCGGGCTCTTCTCCCCCGTGTGCAGCCTGGGAAACGAGGCAGAGGGAGGTTGCGGGGAATGCGGTATTCGGCTGTGAATTATCTGGATAGTGCCCCAGGGGCTCCTGTAAATGATGGAGGGAGAGAAACACATCCAGAGGACAATTTGGGCCATGTAAAGTCCCACTGCTGAGTGAACGCCTCTTCACTCCGGAGGCGGCCGAGCTGAAAGGGCTGGGGAATATGGGTATTTTGGCGTGCCTCAGCCCATGGGAAGCTTGGCCTTTCCTCTCATGGTGGATCAAGAGTTAATTAAAGTTTCGCTCGGAGCCATCCCTTCAGGGAGGCACGTGCATCTTGCACTTGAGGCAGGATTAGGAAGCATGAGTCAAATTCACTGCTGAATTCTGCAGGCTTTAATATTCAGCCAGCTGGGGGCTGCCTGCTGGAGTGCCCCTCGCTGCGGCTGCTCCCGCAGCTGAGGAGGCTGGGGGCAGCTTTTGTCCATCTTCTCAGCAGCTCTTTGGCTTGTCTTTTTCCTTGAACTGCGACCTGCAAACGTGGAGAGGGGAAGAAAGGTCTCCTTAGGAAGGGAACGGGATGAGTGGCTTCTGCTTAACAGAAGGATGATGCTTTGTTTTTGCCTTGGATCTCATGGAGCTTGGAAAACGAAGCAGAGCCCAAGCGTTGCTGAACGGGGAAGGGCATCGGGCCAGGGTGGGACGCCGTGATTGTGGAGCAAGGGAGGGATTGTGGAGGAGCGCAGCGAGGCTGTTTAATGTACCTCTGTTGTCACCAGATCCAGTTGGTTGGTTGTTGGTTTGAGCCTCGGTTAAAAAAGCACGGCCACCGCTTTCCCTGCGTGCTGGTGCGTCTGCCAAGCCCGCGGGCAGCAACAGCAGGCTGTGCTCCCTCAGACGCGGGATCGCCCTCTGCCAGAATGGGGGTGGCCCTTAAATTAAAGCCTGGGTTTGCTTTGTTTTAATTCTCAAGTTCTTTCTGCCAGGTGTCTCTCAGCTGCTGTTCCCCTCTGCCCAAACAGCTGCCGTCAGCAGAAGGGCAAACCAAGGCCCAGAGCCTCGAGGGTATTTGGAGCCCCAGCTCGTCTCTCGCCAGGTTTAGTTCTTTCAGAGTGGGGTGCCTGGTCCAAGCAGGTCTCCCTGCTGGTTTTAACGCTCACTGGAGAAAGACCAGCACTTCCCAAGGAAGACTGATCCCACCTCCTGGGATATCTTTCTGCAGCGTCCTCAGTATGGGCTGTGTCCCACGTTGCCCAGGTTCTTTAGGGCACCGGGGGCAGGTGGGCACCATCCCCACAGCTGAGTGTCAGAGCCCGGCCCGCAGCTCTCTTCCTTTGCCCTGGAGCCACGGGTGCGCCCATGGCTGCGCGCCCACCCTCAGGAGCCCCTTGTGAGCATCCCCTCAGCCCCACGGGGCAGAGCAGCCTCTCCCCTCTGCAATTAGTGTAACGATCACACCTCTAACACCCAACATACGCCGCCCTCGCTCTTCTGTGCGTAGCTTCAAGCCTCCTGGCAGCCCCAGTGCACAGGATCCCAAATAGACCACGGCTTTCAGGTGCCCTGTTTCAGAACAGCTGCCTCCGTTGATTCTTGTGTGTTAGTTTCAACTGAACCTTCCGCTCCATCTATGCGCCTGCCGAAGAACGGCACGGAGCAGTTCAAAGAGCTTATTCTGGTCCCCATTTGCGCTCTGTTTGAATGCTGAGCAGTGCCTTGTGCTGATGCTTGGTGCCATGGTGTGATAGTGGTGCTCTTTGGGCAGCCCTGAACTTAAAATGAGAAACTTTGCTCACCTGAGGGTGATGAGTGGGACGTGCAGGTGATGAATGAGTGCTTTTCATGCCTGATGAGCCGGGGGTTGATTTGCTCTCCCTTAAACTGATCAAGTCCCTGAGGTGTTTGGAAAATGTACCGCCTTCCATCTGGCATTGCTGTGTCCCCGAGGTGGTGGGAAGCGATGATTTGTAAGTGGATGTGGGGCCAAAAGGCTCTTTGGCCTCAGAGAAGGCGCACAGCAGATGCTCCTTCCCTGGCTGGCTACAGCTGATGCAAAAGCCCCTGGTCCAGCCCTGGAGACACAGACGCCCTGTGCCATGTCCCTGGCTTTCCACCTTGGCTGCGGGACGCTGCGGAGTGTGGCTTTCCTGTGGAAACAGGGCGGCAACGTGTCCCTCAGGGCTGTCCCTTCCTTTCTCCCCAGCTTGATGCAAAGATGGCTTTGGGCAAATGTCAGCAAAGAGCCATTTCTCAGGCGCTGGGGAGGGTGCGGTACCCTGGCTCAGGGTGCTTTCGCATTGATCAGGAGGAGAAGAAGCTCTGGGAAGACCTGGCAACTGGGCTGTGCTGGCTCTGCACTGATCCAGCCTCCGAGGGGCTCTGCCGGAGCGTGGGCCAGGTCAGGAAACGCCCTGTCTCCAGCTTCGGAGCTGTGGCCCCTTTGCTCTGGACTAAGGCTATGGTAGATGAGACCGCTCGCCTGGCGCGAGTCCAGCCTGCAAAGGGAAGGGCAGGTGCACCGTGCCTGCCCGTGGTCCGGCACTGGAGGTCCTGGTGGTGAGGCACGTCAGGGAATCATCCGGCTGAGGACGAACCCTGCAAAAATAGTTTTCAGCTGAATTGATGCATAGTTAAAGCGGTCAGACTGTATCAAAGCAGGCACGTGAGAGCGGCTAGCACGTGTGGCAGGGCAGGGAGGCGGCAGGGCAGGGGGGCGGCAGGGCAGGATGCTTTAGCTGAGGCGGGACTGTGGCCTTCATCACCAGCCCAGGTACAGTGTCCTTGTGCTCAGCGTGTCCCGGGCCAGATTTTCCGGTCACACCGAGAGGGAGAAATGGGGGTAAACGGTTGTTTCTGGGGCAGCTGTTCCTCATGAACTTCTAGCTCTGGTAGCACTTTCCCCATTTTGCAAGCTCTGTGTGGGCTAAGAGCCGGCCCCTGTCCTGAAGGGCTGAGAAAAGCCAAGAAGAGGAAGGAGGAGGGAAGGTGATGCCAAGGAGATGCTGGCTGGAGCTGCAGCCTACGTGTCCCAAGTCAGCTCCTTACTCACTAGGCTGTGCCACTTCTGCAGGATTTTTTGGTGTCGTACATGAATAATCTCATGGAGCAGCATGGTCACAGTGGTGACTCTGGTGTCTGCCCACCTACAGATTTCAAAGACCTTAAAATGTTTGATTCTGTTTATCATGGTTAGTGTGTTCCTTGGAACAACCTGAGAAAAGCAGGGTTTTGTGGTCCCTCCAGGCTGCTGTCCCTGTCCCCAATGGCAGCCAGCACCACAGTGCTGGAGGATGCTGCAAGGACCCATCGGGTTATTCTTTCCATGATCCACTGGAAGCCTGTAGATACAGCAGTCAACAGGAGGTGGATCCCCATTAGCTATCTTCTTCACCCAACTCATCCCCTTGTCTCTGAGGGGTGGAGATATGGCTGCAGCATGGATCTCGGGTTCGCTAGGTCCTCTCCGAAATGGTGCTGGGGCAGTTTTGTGACTTCGAGCCATCTCCTGATGTTTTTCCATGTGTAAAACCAAGTTTCTCCCCACCTGGATCCCAAAGTGCAAAGCCCAGTTAATGCCCTCTAAGCATCCCCAGAATTAAGTGCTTTCAGGGGATTTGGTGCTGTTTCTATTCAGTGTTTTTTTTGTGGGTGTTACAAGAGCTGGTAGGAACCGAGTGACATACAGTGGTTTGAAAAGAGATAGACTGTGTTTAGGAGGAGAAGTGCTCACGAGGTGTGGTGAGAGCTTGTGTGTGAAGCTCAGCAGGGAGCTTTTGCATTGCTCAGAAACCACTGGCGAAGACCATGCACAGCTCCAGCAGCTTGTTGAACGTATAAAGCACTCTTAGTGCCAGGTACTACTGCTGCGGGGAGCTGCCAGTGCGCTCGCAGCACAGCGTGTGGCCGTCTCCAGCTCGGTGCGTTCTTATGGACAGGAGGTAGCAAACGCTTCAGCACTCCGAGCAAGACCTGCAGGAGAGGACCCGAGGGGTAGGAAACCGTGTTCTCCCTGATGAGGAGTGATGCTGGTTGTTGCAGGTGGGGTTTTCCTTGCTGAGATACCGGAATGTCTTGTGAAACCAGCAAAGTGGTTTTACTGCTTTTTGGCATTTGAGGTGAGATGGACACGGAGGCTCATTTACCGTGGGGCGGTCTGCCAGCAGTGCGTGGCAGAGAGCCCAAGCCTTTATTCTAGCTTAGGACTCTGGACATCTGCACCCAGAACAATCCTTGAGCTAAAAATAATTTCTTGACTTCTGGGAAGCAATAAAGAGTGGTTAAGATTTGAGATTTATCTTTGGGGTTTTGGTTGGAAACCCCGAAGATAAAGCGCATGGCTTTCACCTGCTGTGGAGCACATTTGGGTTTGCAAGGAGCGGGGCGGTTCCTTGGCTGTTTGACAGTATGGCCCCCACCTCCTGCCCGGTCCCTCCACAGCCTCCAGCCCTCGTCTCTGGGCTGCAACAAGAAGCAAGTTGCAGTAATCGCTATCAGATGATACCTCTTAACATTTCAGCAGTAAGGTCACGGTATCTTTTCTCATCCTAATGCGTTTTTCTTGATGGAAAGAGTGGGCTGGGGATGTTCTAGCAAGCTCAAACACTTGACAGTTCCCACATGCTGAGCTTCCTTTTAAACACCCACGTGCCCTGCTCTGCTTCTTCGTTTGTATAGCGTCAATTAAATATCAGGGGAAAATGAGGTTTATATATGCTGGTGAAATAAGTGCCATGTGACATCAATTAGGGGTTTGGTACCATGAGTCTTCAGAATTAAAACAAAAATCACAGAAAATGTATGAAGAATGTAGCAAAGGGAGCCGAGATAGACAGTAAATGTGTGGGATTAGGCTTGTGACTGATGAGCTGTTATGACTGTTTTTTTTTTCCTCTACTCTTTTCTGCACCTTTCCATCTCAAAGGAATCCATGTGCCTTGTTGATCATCATCGATTTTGCAAGGGGAGCCAACTCAAAGCCTTGTCTGCTGGCTGCCCTGGAGAGGGCGTTTTCACTTGTTCTTGTCTTGTTTCTCTTCCTTCAAACCACCCACCGATTTCCCACCTGGCAGGCAGCGCTGGGGCGCTTTCTGTGCATGGGCAGCGTTACTGGGGTGGACTCCACACAGAGACCTTCACAGATGGTTGGGTTAAACTTGCCCAAAACTTAGTGCAGAACAGACAAGTTCTCCTTGGAGGACTTAGGTGCCTGACTGTCCTTAAGCCTGCTAGAGGCCAAACTGCATCTTAGCTGCCTAAATGTCTTTGTGCACCCTGGCCTGACGGGTCTTTATCAGTTTTGTGAAAGCCATTTCAAGTGGGACTCGGTTTGCTGGGCGTGGGCACAAGGGAGCTGGAGATCAGGGCTTCTTGGGTGAGGAGGGGTGAGGAGGGGACCAGCTGTGTCTTCGTTCCCCTGTAGGCTTGTCTTTTGTGGAGGGGGACAGTTGATTGCTGGAGAAGCCAGTCCCTCTCCACTTATCTTCAAAAATGTTCATTGCACAATTAATCTCTTCCTTGAAGGCCTCGGGGAAATACTGCTTTTTAGGGCCAGAAGATCTTACGAGCTTGTCTCCCCCTTGCAGGTAGCATCGGCCATAGATCTTCACCTTGAAGCTTTATGCTTTTTGGTTAGGTTGCTTTCTGAATGACGTGCATCTTGTTTATAAGTTAGGTGGGATCAAGAGTGTGTCCTGATCAGGTATTTCAACGCTTAGGCCCTCCCTCGGCATAACGAGCATGGAGTCTTTCAACTATTTCAGATTTCGAAGGGGATTTATGTCACACAGAGGCCAGATACAACAAAGACCTGCGCTTACCTGTGCCAAGGACCTGCCGTCCTCGTGGATTGTCTAAGTTCCCATTTGCTGGATCTTATAATGCCCTTGTCCCTGTTACTTGGTGTTTTCCCCTCAGGAAAAGGACACTTTAGCTGTCCGTTTTCTCGTGACTCCTTTGTGTTTAAATATCCTGGGAAAGCAGCTTTCCCAGATTTTAGATCTTTCCTAAGGTTTCTTTCTTACCTGGCAAAGGATAGGTTTGAAATCAGAGCAGTGAAGTCAAAGCTGGGATTGCTACCCAGGGTGTGATCCCGGCCCTGCGAGCATGATGGCGTCCCAGGAGGGCAGGATTTTGTCCAGGTCTGTGGCTCACGGATGTCCTTGTTGACAGCAGCATGATAAGCACTTGAACTTGCAAAGTGAAAATGATTTATCCTGCCAGTAACTTACCCTGAGCTTTTTAAGTCTTTCTGGGCTGTATTTACTTAGTTCATTTTATGAAAAGTGCGTTCATGCTCAAATGAAACGCGAGTATCCCTTTATCCCTGCTGTGTATTTTACTTTAATTTGCCTTCCTGATTCGGTTTTATTTATTTATTTCCCCACCCGGAAGAAAATTGTCTAATTGTCTTTTCGACTGGGGAGATGAATATATTGAGGTTAGCTTGAGGGAAGCAGCCAGGTTTAGAGTAGATGTTGTCATGTATGTGAGCTTGTCTACGCAAAGCTAGCCGCTGACTTGTAACGATGGCACCCGGGGGAGGCCAGCTGGTTGCCGTTGGTGCTGGGAGCTATGGGCCGCCAGGCCGTTCCTGACACCCTTGCGCTGGTGAATGTCACTGTCTTATCTGTGGGAAGCCCACCTCTCGCTGGGCAGTAGGAGCTGTGGTCTGTCTTTAGCCTCCTCCCCGAGACAGGAGTATTCAGGAAATACTTTTTCCTTTGTTTTTGTGGGTCAAGAACTCAAAAATACCCATGACCTATTTTTAGGGATCAGCAACATAGCACTGGTCAGCAAATCCATTTTGGTTTTGCTTGTCCCGCTACATTTTCCTCATGCTACAAGAAGGTTTGCTGGTGTCCGTTATGAAGACAGCACGGAAGAAAGTTCCTTTCTGTTGACAGAGATAAATGCTGAGTAACTCTACTGAGGCGTTTTGTTCATCTGGCTTAGACAGATGATCTCATCTAATGTCACCGTCGTTATCTGGACTTGCTTTGCGTTTTCACCCGGGGGCTGAGGAGCGCTCACCCCGCCGTCTGCGTGAGCCAGCCCGGGGAGGGCAGGACGGAGAGGGCTGTAGGGAGCGTTGCAGGAGAAAACCGCTCACTGAAGTGGCTTACCGATCTATTGATGAGACGCAAACAACTGGCCCTCAGTGAAGCATCAGGATCGTTACCAGCAACACAACAGGTAAACCCTAGTGCTGGACACTTACAAAATATTGATAAAGCACCTACAGATTTCTAAACATCCTTCTGTACCCGATCCCTGCTAAAAGGCCAAATCCTGCACACGTGCACGCATACGCGGTCGGTGCCAACTCCTCCTCCACCAGGAGGGTGGGTTCCCCTGTTTGCGCCCCAGTGCTGGCACCCTGCTGTCCTGGCAAAGATATTTTGTTTACAGAGTGATCCCACTCAACAGCAGGTTTTTTGCATGGCATGTTGGTAAGCACCAGCTGAGCTTTTACACGCTGCTCCCCGGTGCAAGGCTCCCCCCGTCAGGCACTGGGCTTCCTGGTGCGGGGGGTGTCCCTGGGGCCGGTCCAGCCTCCTGCTTGCTGTGGGGAGAAGCTCTCTGCTTTCCTGATGATGAGAAGAAAAGTCCTGGAAACCGTGGCAGGGGAGGCAGGTTGGCTGTCTGGTGGGTGAGGGGAGGAAGAGTCTGTCCTCCCCTTTTTGCAGGAAGATTTGCTGTCTAGAAGAGGGGTTTGAAGCCTGAGGTTCGTGTCCTCGCAGCAGAGCCTGGGTAGGTTCTCGGGGCTGTGTCTGGCTGTGCGCGGGTCTGGGAGAGAAGCCGGTTTGACGAGTGGTGTCTTGCTGGGGAGCCATGGGTGCTGCATTGCCGGGCAGAAGGGACAGGCTGGAGCCAGCTGTGGCGGTGGGGCCGAAGCCACGCTTTTGGCTGCGCCATTGCTCTTGCAGAGCGCGTGCGTGGGGCTGGGTACGGCCCCTCCGTCAGCCCGGGCAGCGGCTGGAGCCTGGCTGAGCCCGTGTCATGGCAGCAAGGGTGGGCAGCCCCAGCGAGTCCTGGCAGGGAGCCGGACCCTTTCCTGCAGCCTGCGGGTGCCTCCCTGGTGTCTGCGGATGAGGAAAGCCCAGAGGAAGGTGGTGCCCCAGGTCTGCTTTTCAAATGACTGCTAATTTCAAGTTTTTAATCTGGCAAGGAGTGGGTTTCCTGCAGCGACAGCTCACAGCACCCAAACATTTCCCAGCTGCCTGTGAGCTGCTTCCTTGCTGTTCCTTGTGTCCCTGGGGAGCTGACAGGCTTGTGTCGGCTCATTCCTCACCGTGGGCACAGCTGACAGCTCGGGGACATGGGCAGTTTCCCGAGTGCGGTGGAAGCCAGGGGCACCCCGCTGCCTCCTCCGCCTCTGCAGGCAGGGCAGCCTTGAAGGGCACATGTGCCCGAGCCTGGTCTCCCCACCATGGGTTGAATTTGAGCTGGGAGCACCGGGAATAGGGGCAGCTTTGCCTGCTCAGGCAAAAGCATGGCTTTGGCTGCTTTAAACCTTGCTGGTGACCCCGAGGATGCACCCTGCCCGGGGCTGCGGGCTCTCCCCCGAGACTGTGCTTCCTGCTCCCCGTCCTTCTCCCATCCTTTCCCTCCCTCCCCAGCACCTTCAAATAAATCTTGGCATTTTGAAAGGCCATTTTCTCCCCCAGCCTACGTGTCAGCACTAATATGGGGACAAACAGACGCATTTATAAGAAGAAAATAAAGACTCGGCTCCCACTCGGCGGCATAATGTGAGGGGCCATTCCCAGCGTGCTGGGGATGCTGCAGGGATTCTTTACTGGACAAAGAGGCAATTGATGAACTAGGTCACGGCAGGAGGAGATGGTACGTGGGAAAAGCACTGAACAGAGAGGCCTCTGAAAAGGAAACCATTCCCTGTGGAAGAGGCAGCCCCAGACAGCCTGCCTTACTCAAGGGGACCTGTCGTGCCTGTGCCTGGGTCACCCTGCAGGCAGGAGGGGCTCCAAGGTGGCTGAGGATCGGGGCACCTCAGTCGGGAAAGGCTCCTCTTTCTCTTTCTTTTGTTACTGAGGAGTGCTAAAATGGAGGGAGAGGCTTTCAGAGCCTGCTGGGTAAGTGTGTCTCTGGTGGCTGGAGCAGCAGTTGGGGATGCTTGCTGGTGAGTGACCGGCACCCCAGGGTGACGTTGTGGCTTGCTGCGTTACTGTTTCGCCAGCCACGCAACAGGAGGGGGCAAATCTGTGTCCCAGGATTGGGGGCAGGAGTGGGTAAACCCTGAGAGTGCATCCTCACAGATGGGTCCGATGCTCAGGGTGACCCTTTGCCAGTCCTTCTCCATGTTTTTTTGGTGGCTTGGGGTCAGCAGGATCCATCAGACCCTGTCGTCGTCTCCTTATGTCCTGGCCAATTGCGCAGGATGTGGAGGAGCTCCTCTGTGCCTCGCTGGCTGTGTGTGAAGCAACACTTGCTTAGCCTGGAGCTGCAGCACCTCCTGCCCCTCGCCCCTGCATGCTGAGCATGGCCATGGGCAGGAGAAGCCCTTTGCTGCACCCTGCCACCAGCTTGTGCCGGTGCCTTGCCCCGCTGCCCCCGTGCCCCAAGCCCTGCCAAAGCTGGACCGTTTTGCACACCAGAGCGCGTTGTCCTTGTGGAATGTGGATGAATCGTCCCTGTGGGAAGGTAATGCCTTCAGTGACAAAGCCAGAGCGTGGTTGATGTGAGTCCTGTCCCCTGCTTCTGCACGAGCCTCTTCCCTTGTGCCAGTGCACGGCGCCTGGGTGCAGGCTGGATGGGAGGGGGCTGTGTCTCAGAGGGTGCTGGCTGTCAGTACCAGTGACTGTCCCGAGCCAAAAACCTCCAGGCAGGTCCCTGCAGCTGCATTCCATCATGGGATGTTCCTTGGTTGCCTGTCCTTGGGTCAGAGCAGGGGTGAACCTGTGGCCCTGTAACCTCTTCCATGTGCCCTGCCCGATCAGAGCGCTCTCCACCGATCACGGCCACAGGCTCCCCAGTTCGCCAGCAGTTCTGGGGCTTTGGTCCTGCGGGCGTTTGCTGAGCAATCAAGTAGGAGCCCGTGTGTCGTGTTGATTTTGCTGGGGCTGGATTCCTGCAGTCTGTGTGGGACTGTCCTGTGGTGGCAACTCTGGGGTCTGGCTGCTTTCAGAAGTTCGTGCTGGTTTTCCCCCGCCTTGCAGCTCCCTCCGTCTCAGCCCGGAGCTTGCCTGCTGTGTGTGTCGGGGAACCCTGCACTGCCTGGTACTGTCTGCCTGCCTGGCCCATGTCCCAGCCCTTGTCTCTCCCTGAATTCCTGTCCTGCTTAGCCCTGCCACATCTGTCTGTCCCCGTTTGGCAGCTCTCTCTTTGGACCTTGGCTGGATTGTGGGTGGCTGGTGCAAATATTTTATGCACGTCTCAGTGCAGATTTTGCCTTGCCCTGGAGGAGCAAAGTAGCCATGAAATGATCCATGGGATCAAGGGATGCTGATACGGTTCCTTGTTTGGTGCAAGATCTAGGAATGAAACTTAGGGAGGGCAGAGGTTACCTTTGCTTCAGCTGTAAGCATTGAAGAGCTACCTGTTGTTGTCTCATCTGGTCACAGTCTGGCAAAGCAGCTCGTCAGGCCCCAGGACCCAGAGCACATGCTGTGAGTGGAAGGTGCTCAGACACCTTTGTAGTGTGCCAACAATTGTTTACAATTATCCAGAAACAGGTGCCTTATTTGCCTTGCTGAGGGTGTCAGAAGCCCGTTATCCACTGGATTTACCTCCCCTGCATCTTTGGAAGTAACTAGAGACAAGCGATGCGGGAGAAGGGGAAGGATGACATACGGCTTTGGGAGAGTGAGAGCCTGCTGCTGTAGAAGGCAGAAAGGAGAACAGAGGGAGGGGACTGGAGAGAGAAGTGTGAGAATCAGAGCAGTGGAAAAGGAAGACAATTTAGCAGAGGCACTTGGGGCTTGGAGTCAAATTGGGGATACACGGCCTGGAGGAGGGTTGCTGGGGTGTTTCCTTGTTCTGTGATTCTTTAGGGCTTGCAATGAACTGTAGGCACCTGCCGAGGGAGGACCCTTTTAAGATTGAGTGTTTCCTGCTAGCACGCCCAAGCCGTGACCCTCTGCAGCAGTAGCTCAGCCCTGCCTGGAGCTCTGGGCTGACGGGGGTGGCATTAGTGTCTGGCACGTGACCTGTGCTAAAAGCCCAATTTAGACACAGTGGCTTTTAACCCAACGTAAGCTGGCTGAGCAAGCCCGAGTCCTCTGCACTTTTCCTGGGCTGCACTATCATGTGTTGAAAGTGATGTATCCTATCTATCCTAAACCTTTAGAAAGTATAAGTCAATATATGCTGATTTGGCATCTTTAAGTCCTAGTCTAAAGAAGTCCGAATACAACCTGCCTAGGCAGGCCTAAGCCCAGGGTGAATTATCCAGGAGACAGTGCCCATCGGTGCTTCCCAGTGCAACGTGTGCTGCAGGGTGCGTAATCTTGGTGCCTCGTCTCCTCTCCCCCTGTTCCTGAGGCTTCGTCCAGCGCTGGTCTCTAGTGTGGGTATTTGTTTGATGTCCAAATGCCACTCTTGGCTCACTGTGAAATACATTGTGTTTTAGCTGCTGCCCCCATGATGTGTGAGGCAGGGCTGATCACACCGGAGCCCTCTGGCCCCATGCAGTACTATGGCGAGTCGTCTGACACCTACTACCACGTGGACCGCTGGCAGAGGCTGCGCACAGCTGTCAGGAAGCTGGAGTTCTGGGAAAACTTCAACGCTGAGCTGATAGGCAGCGGCTTCTTCTCCAAGGTCTACAAGGTAAGACATGCAGGCAGCCCGTGACCTGCTCTGGGAGAGCAGCTGAGCAGCTGCTGAGGCTGTGTAGATGGTGTTTCACCTGAGGAACCTGTCCCTGAGCTTATTTCCTTCGTCACTCCAGTCTTCATCACTCCCAACTCACTCTGGCAGGTTGGATGGAGTGAAGGAGGAAAGGACACCCCCTTCTGCACACCCAGTACACCCCCTTTGATCCAAATCTCCCTTTCCAGAGTGAAAAAGGGGATGGGAGGACTCGATCAATCGGTGTTCATTGATACTGTCGTCTAGCCATACAACAGGCTCGTCAGGGAGCTAAACTGGGTATTGGATGAGATTAGGGGATATTTATGCTCTGTGCAGATTTTGTTGTCAAAACTTTAGCAAAATATATAGAGAAAAAGAATGCAAAATGAAGCTGCGTGTGTCTCCCAGAATACCTGCCACCCACACCCCATGGAGATGCCAGCGCCGTCACCCCTCTCTGGCTGCTGCCCTGCGTTACAATGGAGCTGGGGAGGGGCCGGGGACCCGGGGCAAGGGCGGGCTGGGACAGGCTGCTGGTTGTCCACTTCTACCTCCGCTGCCTTCATGTCAGGAGGCCCATGGCTCCCTGCAAGGCAGCGCGTGATGTGGATGGTGTGTCACCAAAACAAAACTGCTTTTCTCACTGGGACTGTTGTGAGTCACTCCCTGCACTGAGCTCCGCTGGTGTGGGAGTTTGTTTAACCCTCTCTGAGCAAGCACAGGGTCCGGGGTGCTGCTAGCTTTGCTCCCCCTGCAGTGCTGCTCCTCAGCCCGGGAGTGCCGCTGCTTATTTGGGGGGAATGGGTGGGACCTGGGGGTCTTTCCCGGCAACCCTCGGTGATCCCTGCTCTATGAACAGCAGAGCAAAAGGAGGTACTTCACGTTAGGAAATGAGACTCAGCCTTCATCTCTGACAGCAGGTGCCACGTTGCTTTGCAGCGTGGCCAGGTTTGCCCACCTTATCTCTCCTCCCAGCAGCCCTCCAGAATGTGGCTGCTGACACTGGTCTTGGTTGTTGGGGCGCAACAAACCCAATGGAAACAAACTGGACCTGATTCTACCATTGCCTTCAGCTCCTTAGCTTGATGGGTGCCACGATAAACATCACGACTGCACTTTTCTCCTGCGCCAGCACAAAATGCTTCTGCCAGAGGAGTGCTCCGACGTATTCTGGGTGAGATCCCTGGCTGGTGTAAGCACATGTGGCCAGTTGAAACTAAGGGAGCCAGGCTGGCAGGATCTGGCCATGGAACTGCAGAAAATACCCAAGTTGGATAGATAAACACACATTGCTTTCTCAAGGCTGCATCTCCTCCTCTACTGCATCTGGGCTTGGTGCTGCGATAAAGCCATTTGGTGAACGTCAGGTCCAGGGACAGTGCCCTGTTCAAGGGCAATCTCCAGCCAAAGGTCTATGACAGCGCTTTGCAGACTGGAGCAATACATGACAAATACCGCTCCCTCCCTCTAGTAATTGCTTTCCCCACCTACGCAGCATGCTGTTGCCATCGCTTTCTCTTTCCTTTATCTAGCAGATTTTCATAGTAACAGTTGCTGTTTCCTCTGTGCATGACATTTTCTTCCTGCCCTGGCAGTAAATGAAATTCCATCAGTAGGCAGGCTGGAGACACGGACCTTGAATGAAAATGAAATAATTTCTGAAGCAGAAGCAGAAAAAGAAATGCAAAAAACCAGAAAGTTTGAATGAAATGCTATGGGTCAAATAGTCAGAAGACCGCGGAGGAGGACTTGGGTCATGAGATTTGTCTGGGGCCTTGTGTGCGACAGTAACTAAGTGCTTTGATGACTTGCGCTCCTCTTGGGTCATCCAGTCCCCTGTGGACTCGTAGCCCTGAACAGGAGCGCTCCTGCTGTGAAGCCTCACTGGTGATGGTCCTTTGAAGCTCTTTGCCAACAGATGCTGCCTTCCAAAGCATTCCCACAGCAAGGACGTAGACTCCCCAAAGTGCTGGCACTGCCTGTGCTGGCTGCCTGTTGCTTTTGCCATCCTTTATCCTTCGGTTAAGCCCATTGTCAGGAGTTGTTATGTGTGGGTCAGCTGAGGAAGCAGGATTCACTTGGTTCTACTTGGTGACTCAGGCTCAAGAGGTCTGGGCACAGCCTTCTGCTCTGTGGGTTATGTATTGCATGACTTGGGCACAAGGTATTTTCTCTTTTTCCCTGCCTTAGTTTTCTGATGTGCAGTGAGGAGCTATTCAAGTATGAATTTCTCTCGGTGAAAGCATAAAGCTTCTTTCATTGGCAGCTCACTCATACATAGGGGTCTGAGATGCTCAAAAGCAGGAGCAAAATGCAACGTGACTTCTTTTTTCTGAGGCTCGTTTAAGGCATTACCCAAAGGGAGCCTCTGAGCACCCTCTTTCTCTGTTGGCCCTCAAAAAGCTTCATACACATTAGGAAGCACAGTCCTACTCCCTGTCTTTCTGCAACTTCCCAGTGCTAGATTTTCACCTTTATTCTCCACTCAAGGCTGACACTAGATCTTTACCCTTCTTAGCTCGTTAGCATGAAGTGAGACTACCTTGGAGGCTCTTCTGTGCTTTCCTGGTTCCCACACTGATCCAGGGCAAAACTGGGCACTTTGCATGATTCAGAGTGGACCAAGGGCTGCTCCACGTTGGCCAGAGCAAAGTCTTAGGGTTTGTGGTCTTGGAAGAGGCCTTCTGAGCCCATTACCTTTGCCCATCTCTCCCACTAATTTTTTAGGGGGGTATGGGTCTATTCTTGCTTTCTGGTCATTTCTTATCCAGCCCAGGCTGGACTTTGCATTGCCCTGTGGACAGGAACCCCCCCAGTGCTCACCGACTCCACCAGCCCAGGCAGTGTTTGTGGACTCTGGGACGTGCAACCTCACCTGGAAGGTCAGTGTAGCTCAGTGTCTCCACCAGAGTTTGTTCAGGGCTAGTAGATCTCACTGAAACTCGGTATTAGCTCTTCTGAAAGTTTTCCAGATCTTCCAGATTTCAGCTGCTCCCTGTACTCTGTCCTGGACGTAAGGGAACTCACAGTCTTTGGGCAAAGATGACTGATAGCATCTCTTAGATTTACATCTGTGCAATTACAGTTAATAATCAGTTACATCTGATTAGTGACCTGCAGTCTGTGGTTATGAAGTCCCATCAGGTGAGGGTGTCAGAGCCCTGGCTTCCTTATGGCCTGCTCGAGGCAGTTATTCCAGTGATAACATCGACTATCAGCTTGCGTTCCTTCAGAAAGGAAGCAGCAGTTCATGTTACTCCCAAGACAGTTTGTTTTGTGACCCTGAACCTTTCTGTCCTTCCAGCCCAGCTAGATCTTACATGCAGCTCTTTGTTCTCCTCCCCTGGGCTAGTCATCTTACATGTAAAGTAACCATCATGGAGAGCAATGGGGACACTTTGGGACTCAGAGTGCTGATAGCCAGCTCATGCTGGATCTAAACTATTCCTCCCTTAAAACAAACAAACAAGACCCCACAAACCTTAAACACATGGCTGGATTCTCTGCTGGCCCTGGGACAGCTGTCAGGACATCAGTGTGGGCCACAATTGACACATAAGTCTCCGTTAATTGAGGGTGGAATTGTTCAAGTACCACAATGCTCTGTGCTGTGGTCTGGAAACTGCTATTTGGATCGTTAACCCCAACTACGTGAGCTGTAGTGCAGGAGCCCGGGACAGTCCCGTCCTGGCTGAGGGCCAGGGGACCCCTCCATGTCCTGCAGCCTGCACGAAACCCCTGCATTCAGTACAGCCCAACCCCGGTGCCGCCAGGGGACGGCAAATTTCCTCCTAAAAATGCCTGCTCAGCCTGTTCAGTGTTGTAAGGCGGGGGAAGAGCGTTTTGTTTTCTGTTCTTTAGCTTCCAGTATCCCTGCCTGGCAGAGGCCCTAGGAGTGAAATGTCTGGTGGTAATCCATAGCGGAGGTTCAGGTTAGCATGTGGCTGGGAGGCAAACACAGGACCTCTGTCATGGCATGTGGGGGAGAGACAAGCTGGCTCTGTGCTTTCTTTTTGTGTCTGGCAGAGCCTGGGTGGAGAGTGGCCGTGGGCCGGGGTGCAGGAGGAATTGGGGATGAGGAGTGTGGCTAGCAGCCTTGCGTAGTGATCAGACCCAAGTAGGAAGGACAGATGGAGATGTGGGACAGGCTGTGGTTGGGAAGGGACATTGCATGCAAGGCATTGGAGGGGAGAAGGTCAGCTCCGCGGTAACCCAGTGTGGGCTGAAAAACAGCTCCAGCCCAAGGAACACACAGATTTTGGCAGAGAAACATTGTGATGTGTTGGGACAGGAGGCACCTAGCTGTCACCAGCCAGCCAGGCAGGCAGCATTGGAGCAGAGCGTGTGTGGAAGGGACAACACCTTGCACTTGTGCAAAGCTCTGGGCAGCAGGGAAATGAGATTCAGGCCTTTGGTTGGGAAGGGATGCTGTTGTCCAGAGGGGCTGGCAGACCTCTGGAAACTAAGAGATGTTCTACTCCAACCTTGGCTCCAGGTGACCCAGGCTGCTTCTTGTAAAGTGATGGTGGTGAAGATCTACAAGAATGATGTGGACCAAGAGGTGATTGTGCGTGAGATCAGCCTGCTGCAGAAGCTGTCCCACCCCAACATTGTCAGGTGGGCACATCCTGTGGCCATGAGCAGTGGGCGCTGGCAGGGGCTGGAGTTGGCTGGGTGTTTCTAAGGCAGTTCTGCAATGAGGGATTGAGCTGAACCTTGATGGTTTCTTTTCTTTTTTTTTTTTTTTTTTGGTGTGTTGTTCTGCTTAGGTACCTTGGTATATGTGTGAAGGATGACAAGCTCTACCCGATTCTGGAGGTAAAGGTTTCTCTCTTGTAAGCGTGCTGTGGGCAGGCAAGGACCCTGCGGTTCTTTGGCAGGGGGGATGGCAGATATCCTGTGATGCGTATCTACACCTCTCTGACTCCTGCGCCTGTAAATGGCTCTGGACTAGCAAGATTGCCTCAGAGTGGCTTCTGGTCCTTTTTGCCCTACAGCTGGTCACAACTGGAATGGGGCACAGTCACTGCAGGAGCATGAGATTCAGGCAGGATAGCCTAAAAGTGTTTCAGGTTGGCTTGGTACCACCAAAGGGCCAGAATGGGTCAGCTGGTGGGGAGAAGAGGAGCCGGGGATGGAGGACAGGAGTAGAGAGGAAAGCAGATGGAAAGAGGCAGGGACCTCCAGGGTGGCTCTGGAATGGTTGCGTGGTCTAATGGAAAAGCCTGGGCTGGAACCGAGGAGGTCTCCCCTTGTTCCTACGCTGTCGGTGGCAGAGGAGGCATTGACTGAACCGCTGCCATGCATTTTGCCTCGAGTTCGCTGCCTGTGAGTGAGGACCGTGGCTGGCTTATACAGCCGTCCCTGCAGTGGGGCAGAGCCCAGGATTTGCACTGTGCCACACACAGGGGCCCCCACGTGCAGGGGCATTCCCAACCCCCATCCTGAAGGAGGGGCTCCTGGGTTGGCGAGGGAGGGTTCAGCGCCCGGGAAGCTGCAGCGGAGCTTGTGCGCAGCCATACAGCCACTTGCTTTCTCTCTCTGCTCACAGTACGTGAATGGGGGTTGCCTGGAGGAGCTCCTGGCCAGCAAAGACATTGCTTTGACATGGAAGGAAAAAGTGGACTTAGCTTCTGACATCACCAGAGGCATGATCTACCTGCATTCCAAGAACATCTACCACCGAGATCTCAACTCCAAGGTATGCAGGTGGAAAGGGGATGTCATCCTGGGACTGCTGAAGGTGTTAGGGCACCATACGGGGACCCCTTAGGGCTGTAACCAGGAGGCCTCATGCTGGTTCCCTGCTCCATGCTAATCCCTCTGCAGGCAAGGATTTCTTGATAAAACCTGTCATTACATTGCGTTCATCGCTTCCCAAGCAGGAGACCCAGATAGAGATAAAAATATATTGCTCCTAGTGCTGTTGCTGACAGAAAAGATGGAAATGTGTGCAGGATTACACATGGCTTTCTTTGCCTGTGGTTGCAGGAGAAGCTCTGCCAGATTTAGAGATTTCCTTTCCTGCTCACAGCAAGGAGGAAGCTGTTGCTAACAGGAGCTGGTCGCGGGCTCTGGGAGCAAGCGCCATGTGAGACGGTCCCTGTCTATGAGCAGAGCACCAGCAGAGCTCAGGAGATGTGTCTCCTCACTCAAGTGCAGGGAAGTTTTCTTCCTTGATACAGGGGGTCCAGGTCACCAATTTTAGGGTGGTCACCTCCGGGGTTTCACACCCTGGCCGTGTGCCAGCTGTGAAGACTGATGTCCGGAGACAGGCTTTGGGTGTAACGCAAAGGCACGTCGTGTTCCTGGCGTATTGGCCCTCTGGCTGGGAGGCTGTTTTCCTCAGCATGGGCTCATGCTGCTTGATGAGGGCAGGAACAGCACTGAGGCATTGCCATTCTCAGGTTCGACCAGGTTTGACCAGGCCTGGGGACAGGCTTTGATGTGGCTCTTCCTCTGCCACTGGTATGGCAGTAGGAACATGGTGGGGCAGGGCCTCGTTGATCTCTTTTGGGCAATACTGCCCAAACCTCAGGTAGATCTGGAGCATGTCCATGATATCATAGGGAATGTGGGCTGAAGGGTTGCCCACCAGCCTGGACCATATCTGTGTCAGCTGACGCCAGAGCTTGGCTTGGTGATTCATGGAAGTGGGGCCTACACGTCCTTGCAGTTGATGCTGGATGGTGGTGTATCTCTTACAAGCCATTTTTATTGGTGCTCTGTGAGCTTTTTAAGAGAAACCTGAAATGTAGATGAAGGTTGGCAGTGGGGAAGCCAGTCACATGTTACAGTCTTGAGAGACATCAGCACAGGAGTTAAACGCGCCTTTGTAATCTCAGGCTGTTTACTTGGCTCAGTCATTAACCATGAAATCGCAAACACCAGGCAAAGACAAGGCAAGAGCTTGCTTCATTCTGACTGCAGGTTTCTTGGACGATGTGCTCTGAAGTCAGGTGAGATGTAATTTCCTATTTGGTGGTGACCAATGAGCTCAGGACCTTTCCAGATCTGCGTGTGGAAAGTTAGTGGGTGCTGGAGGTCCCTTCCTGTCCCTTCTGTCTCACTGTGGTGCTTCAACCATGAAAGAGGTTCATCCTTCCCCAGGGAAACCTAGTAAACCTGCAGTGATGATGGCTGAAGGTACAGGACAGAAGTAAGTGTACGTGCTCACTTCAAATCTAGTTGTTAGTGAGAGCCATCTGGAGCAGATCCCTGTTGTCTCTGCTAGTTCCCTGGGAGCAGATGCCAAGGAGGAAGTCCTGGGGAACTGAACAGGCTGAAACCGCTGGGATTTTGAGAAACCTTAAGATAATTTTACAGGAATTCCTCCAGAAAGCTGTGTTAAGGATGTGTGGCTGCGGGCAGTGAGAAGGGCTGTGGCTGTGATCCCACCCACCTTCGGCCGAATGGTGACCAGGGTCAACACGCACGTTTTGAGGTCATTTCAGATGAAAGGATGTGGATCACCCTGTCCATTGAACAGCTTCTTCAAAAGACTTTTCCTGGCTTCAGATGTGATCAGTCCACCCCTAACCTGCCCCGCACACTCCATGTGTGCTGCCAGGATGCAGCTCTCTGGGGAGGGGAGAGGCTGTGATGGTGAGGTGGAGCTGAGGGATGGCGAGGCACTGCTCAGTGAAGTATCCAGGCTCTTCCTTGTCAGGCATCTCATGCCATGCCCCATGGGGTCCTTTCAGAACTGCCTCATTCGAGTGACGCCGCGGGGCCGCGAGGCGCTGGTGACCGACTTCGGGCTGGCCAGGGAGGTGGTGGAGCTGCCTGTGAAGGATGTGGAGAGGAAGCTGTCTCTGGTGGGCTCTGCTTTCTGGATGGCTCCTGAGATGCTACGGGGAGAGCCCTATGATCGGAAGGTATGGCACTGCTTCCCATCCCCCTGTTCAGCCTCAGAGCTCCCGAGCGACCGTGGAGGATGTCTCCTCTGCTTGCTGGTGACATGTCCCGACAGCAGAAAAGCCCTTCCCTCCTTCCCCAGGAAACATTGCCCTGCTATCCGGACCTTTGCTTAGTAATGCTCTGCTTAGCAACTTGGAAGTTCCTTATGTGGCCTTGTTAAGTTAAACTTCTAGGGAAGTGGATTGCTGCCATGGACAAACACAGTGAAACCTCTCTGAGGAAGATACTTGGTGAGTTACAGCCCGATGAGCCTGTTGCAGGGTCTGTGGGGGTGCCAGAGCTGCGGGCGAAGCACCAGACATGTCGAACAAGAGCACGGGGCCAGGCTTTCCGAAGACGAGTCTGGACTCCAAGAGGGGCTGTGGTATTTCTGGGTGAATTCAGAAGCCCAGATTCAGCAAACCCAGGGGTTTGCTGCGTCTCTCTCCAGTGGGCTTTTTTTGATGGGCTTTTGCATAACTAATGGAAAGACCTTGTTGTTGGTACTCCCCTTTCTCATTCTTTGCTTTTGTGCACGTCCTGTCCCACCTCCCGCCCTCCCACCCCTCCTGCAGGTGGACGTGTTTTCCTTTGGCATTGTCCTCTGTGAAATCCTGGGCAGGATCCCAGCTGACCCCGAAGTGCTTCCCAGGACTCAGGTAATGATTCCTACAGCCAAATCTAATGGTGTTTTTTCCATGGTACCAGATTGTGGCTTCTCTTTGGACCAGACAGACTGTACACATGTGCACATATGTGTTCATGCTGAGGTTTCTCTCTAGAGGTTTTTCCATGAGAAAACCTGATCTCAAAATTTTCAGTGCACAAGAGTTCGGTGCATCTATAGTTTCAAAAATGTTGTTAGATCAACAATTTGATATGAATTTTAAAGACCTTAATTCCAAATACTTCATTTCGCTTTGATGTTTCAGCTTCTCCACCGAAGTGGCAGGTTAAACACAACTTTCATAAAAAACGTTTATTTTCAAATACATTTCAGTTAATACGCAGTTCGTGTGGAAACAGTGGGCTTCTCTAAAGACGTGGCCTTTTTTGTTTCAACCTTTGCAACATTTCCCTTCCACAAAGTGGGAAGGGAAAGTTTATCCTGAACAGCAATGAAAAATCCAGCAGGAAAAACAGCAAATTGCTGCTTTTCGAGGAGCAATGCAAGGGACCCGCAGTGACCAGAGATTGTTCCATGTTTCTGTGAGGCTGAACAGGAACTACCGCTCTGTCCATGTTCACGAGATGAAGGAGAATTCCATATCAGAGACTCTGATAGTCTGGAGGGACCAAGCTGTAGTTGTGGAAACAGCTAGCTGGACCACTTTGGCTCTCAGCTGCTGTTGGAAGAGCAGATCGCCTGCAGTTCCTGTCCTCCGCAGCCGCTGCTCAGCACCTGGTGCTGGTTCCTCTGCTGGTTCCTGCCTTTGTGGCTCTTGTTGCCTTAGTCTGAGCTTTTCCAGGAGGACACATACTGCCCCGCAGGGGTAGCAGAAGGATCAAGCGAAAGGATGCTGCAGTCTCCCAGCTCTGCTAGTGATTTATCGTCTGTGCAGTCCTGCCAGAGCTGATGTTGCCCAGTACCTTTGCAAAGCCATCAGTAAAATAAATAGCTGTGATGGAGACCCTCAGAGCTTTAAACAATGAGCGTTTTGTGCTTTAACACCTTAACGAGGATGAAGAGCTTTTAAAGGACTTTATAGCTGAAGTCTTTTCTACATACTCTTCCCCCTTCCTCACAGGATTATGGCTTGGATGTTGCTGCCTTCCAAGGAATGATCAGTGAATGCCCCAAGCGGGTGATGGATCTCACTGCTAGCTGCTGTCGGGTGAGATTCTTGCTTTTTTTTTCTTGTTTCCCTTCGGTTTTATTGGATTTGTATCACACTTGTGTGACCGAGACCAAGATTGTGTGAACCCTGGAGAGCTCGAACCTACCGTTCTCAGCGCCAGCACACAGGGCTCTACCACTTGAGCTGTGAAGTGATGAGATCTTCCCGGGTCACTAGGATGCTTTCATCCACTGTGCAGTTTTGCCCCTAGGAGAAGTGTTTAGTTTGTGTATTACACCCCGAAACATCCCATGGTCCTGTCTGTTCCCTTGCACGTTGACCGCAGAGTGGGAAGCAGGGTGGTGATGGTGGCCGGTCCCTCCTTAAGCCAGGCTGCAGGCAGAGGCACCCGGCTGATCCTCTCTGGAGGGCGCTGCCTCGCTCCTACCAGCCCTGGTGTGGTAGATGTCGGAGCATAGTTCTCCAGCCTTTCTTGCTTTGGCATAAAAGGTGATGGTGAAAGCTGGGGGGCCCGCACATGCTGCCCAAAACTTCAGGAGGCAAAGCAGAGAGAAAGCGAGGACTCAAGTTAGTCTCTGAAAGGAACAGAAAGACAAAGGTGGTAATCGGGGAGAGAGCAGAGAATCTGGGTGATCGTAATGCACCTAATTGCTAGGAGCTCAAGGCAGCAAATGGAAGTAGATCCTTGCATGGGTCCTGAATAACTTGTCCTGAATCAGAGGAGTGATTCACGTCAGCAACTGGCTTAGATTTTATGTATATTCAGATCTTGTACCTCTGACGGGCAGCTTCCTAGTGCTTCTGCCCGAAATGCCCCTTGGGGCTGTTCTTCTCTGCCCTTGTGTGATGTGCAGGTTTGGGAAGTTTCTGGCGCAGCTCCCCAGGCTGGCATTGCGGGGGCAGACACAAAGGACAGTCCCAGGACGGCATGGTGGGGCTGCGGGATGGGGGTGCCCCGGGCCATGTTCCTCACTTTGGGTACACCCCAGTGACACTGGGAAGGCTGGGGGATCACAGCCCACTGAGGGCGAGCCGCATCAGGGAGACAAGACAGGTCCTGAGCGTCACAAAAAAGTTCAGGGAATGATACATCTCCCTCCTGATACCAACCTGCAGCCTTTCCTGCAGACCGCCCGCCTCTGCACCGTTTGGGTGGGCTTCGGAGCGAGCAGTTCCCACCCCCTGCCCAGGCCGGGGTGTGTCAGGCTGGTTTCCAGCGTCTCACTGCCTTTGCTTGAGCTGCGCCCCGCGCCGTGGGACCTGTCCTGCAGCTGCTCGTTCGCAGCAGCCCGGGGCTGGGTCACCAGGTGCTGGGTGATGCCAGAAGGCTCCACCACCAGGCTTGTGACCCACACCAGGGCTAGTGGTAGATGGATGCCATTGCCCAGACTTGGGGGACCCGGCAGAGCTGCTGCAGAGCAACCGCCTCCTGTCCCAGGGCGTCCTCTTCAGCTTTCCCTTCTCATTCCAGGTGGAAGCACTTAAGAGGCCATCTTTCTCTGAAATCCTGGATGAGTTGGAGGATGTCGCGGAGCGACTGGAGCCTAGGAGGGACAATCAGCTTTCAGGCTGAGCTGCCTGCCTCCTGTGAGGCTTGGCAGAGAATCACTCAAACTGTAAATGAACTGTCTGGGGGGTCAGGAGTGAAGAAGGAAGGTGGCAAAGGGAAGAGCTAAGTGATGCGCTGGTGTTTATTTAATCATAGTCTTGGTCTCTAATTTCTTGGATGGAAAACATGGTTAAAAATGGAGAAAGGACTTACCAAGGGTATATTTTTCCTAGCTAAGGTTTTTAACAGATGTAACTAGGACACCGAGCAGCCTTGCCTGTTTGCTTGTCAAAAGCAAATGATCCTGGAGGGACCTGAATTCCCTTGAGGATGCTTTCCAAATCCCCGACAGAAACATCATCCTCTCCTGCTTCCCCGGGACCCATGGCCTTGGGGAGTCGCCCCCCGGGGGCAGGGGTCTGTGCGGTGTGAAGGAGAGGGGCTTTGTGAGCTTCGGAGTCGCCTTATATTTCAAAGCCTTAACGCACCCATCCGGCAGCCCTGCAGGAACGGGTATGATCTGTAATGTCTCTGGCTGGGTCTCCTGGCATCGCGCTCGGGGTGCACGCAGGCACGGAGGCATCTGGCGAGGTTTTGGAGAGTCAGCTCGGGTCACCCACGGGGTGCTGACCTGCAACCGTCCGAGGCGATGGGGAGGGTGTGCCTTATCGAGACATGAACTAACCAGCTATATCTCCTCTCAGAAGAGCTTTGTCAGACACAAGTCCCAGCATCGCAGCAGTCTGGATTTCTCTCTGCTGCCCTCGACTGGGACTCAGACATGGAGGGGTCTGCCTGCCCCCTTCTCGTCCTGCTGCAAACACGGCGATGAGCACAGTGCCAACAGCTTGTGAGGCCAAAATGGGGGGAGAACATCATCCAGCATCTCGCCTGTTTCTCTGCCCAGCCCAGCACCCGTTGCCTCCTTGGTGATGTGGGACACCCTCGCAGGCCCCAGGGCTCGTGCAGCTGGGAAAGGACTTTGTTTTGACACCATGTTTTCTTCTGTGGGCCAGAGGGTGCTGGGGCTGCAGATCCAAACCAGAAGCGGCAAGAATAACAGCTAGAAATGGTCTGGCATTGCAAATCAAGAGAAAGAGATGAGCAGTCGAGTCCCTGCCCTCACATCAGCTGATTGCTGGGCCACTGTTCTGAAAGAAGTGTTCTGCTGGGACTAAAATGTTTGTGGGTGTAAATAGGTGTAATGTCTGTATAGTGGTGGAGCTGTGTCTCTGTTCCTGTGGATTGTAAGCTCTTGGAGCAAGGATCATTCATGTGTCCACCAAAAAGTATTTGTACAGTGCTTAGCGCAATGGGCCTTCAACCTACAGCTTGAAGGCTGTTCTCCCACATAGTGGTAGACCTACCTGGGGCCCTCATCTCAAGCTCTTGGAGCTGGCTTTGGTGTCATATATAGTCCAAGGTCTGTGCCATGGTGCCCGCAGAAGGGAGTGTCAGTGGTGTGCTGGGACAAAGTGGAGGACCATGGTGCATTTTCACCAGGGATCATAAGGAATTGGGAGCTGGCATGGAATGCAGTGAATGGCACCAGGGTCACCAGCTCAGCCACATCTCCAGGGGGCATCTGCAGCTCCTCGTTTCCTGGAGGTGCCATTTTGCTTTTGTGGGCTACTAACTTATTTGTACAAGAAACCTCCTGCTCAACAGTAAGCTGCCCAGAAAATACCTTCATCCCAGCTGGATACTGCCAGCGGGGGGGAAGCAAAGCCTCGAGAAGTAGAATACTGAAACTAAGGGAGGCTTTTCAACCTGGAGGGGGGAGAATGGCCACTTTTTGTCCTGTAGCAGTTTGGGGACTTCAGACCAGTGAAGTGAAATGGACTGCAACAGCAGTGCAAGCAGCGCTGATGTACATGTGTGTGTGTCTTCAGTGAGAACAACCCACCACCAGCATCACAGCAATGTGTTGGATGAAAATCACAGGGTGTATATTTGGCTACGAGGAGATGGACCTGAGGAGCTAACTGCAACCCCCTAAGGCTTCCGAGGCTCCCTATTCCATAGAGGAATAGGCTTGAGAATGAGGAATCCAACAGTATGTCCTAACACCCAAAGCATTAAGGACACACAGCCTTTTCCAAAGGCCACTGTGGATGATGGATAGCTGTCCACCTTGGCTCAGTCCCACAAAGCCTTTCCCTAGCCTTCCCCATGCTGCCTGGTCTGCCAAGCTGAAGTCTGTTCTTCCTCTGCCCCTCCTGCACAAGAGGGGGAAGATACAGAGGAAGATCCCTGAACATACCGATCCCTCAAATGTCCTGTTACGGGGTGAAGGTGTCTTGTTCCAGGGGCACTTCCCTGCAGGGTGGCTCCGCTGCTGGCCAGCCCCTTCCCAGGACAAGCAAGGCTTGGTGCCGGTGGTGCCCTACCGCAGACTGGGCTGATGCTTCCTCCAGCCGTACAACCTGCTGAGCAACAACAGAGCAACTGTGTCTAGGACACAGTAGAAAAGGCACATGGAGTTGTGTATCCTTTGGTGATGCTGAGGTATGGAGGAAGATCTTTTGGGTTTATTTATCTGCTCAGGGGTAAGGAGCTCAAAGATTAAACAGATCCACGGTGGTGATGGTGGATATTTTCTGCACAGGGGATAGCATTAGCCAGCATGATCTGAGCTGCAGTGGATCAGAACTGTGTTTCTTCTGGGCTTGCCATGCAACCCATCCACTCTCATGGTGAGGCCCCATGCTGGCTCTCAGGTGACTGAACGATAACAGGTCCTTTGGTGCCTGCTGCAGTGGCAGGTGGGACTGAGAGTGTCTGCAGGCACCATATGGACTAGAAAAGCCGATGTGGGGAGTCTGCAGACTGGTGCATCTCTTGGACCAAGAGTTTCTCTTCACTGGTCAGAGCTGGAGGGAGAAGTGAGCATGGAAAACCTGCTGAGATGCCCTCCGGGTACGAGCCCCTGTGCTGGGAGCGCAGTGCCTGTCTCCCCCATGCCGGTCTGATGCAAAGTCCAGGTCAGTGGTTGAATTTCATGTCTCGGAGTCCTGGCTCTTAACTGAAGCAACTGTGATGGTGGCTGGAGGGTCTGGGCAGCGCAGCAGCCTCGCTGTTGCTGGACCTGACCTGAAACTGCCTCCTCTGCCTCTCTTCCCGCTGTTGGCTGCCTGCCGCAGGTGCTGATGGCACGGACCTGGCCATGCTGCATCCCACAGGCCATGCATTCCCGTATCCTCCATTATGTGTGTGTCTTTGTTTGTTTTTATAAATGCCATTTGGGAATAAAGTCTAGTGGTTCTTTTCCACGTCAGCCCTGGCTGCTGTGTTTCATCATCCTGGGTCTGCTGAGTGGTGCTGCCGAAATGCCGCGTTTCCAAACACAACTAAGTGAACAGCTTCGTGCTCTGTCAGCATAGCTGGCATGATAAGCCTTTAGTTAAAAGTCATTTACAAAAGAGTATTACCTATGCGAGAGTGGCATTTTGAGGCCATTGCTCCCTGGCGCCCTCGGTTTATGGCAGGGTCAGCTGGTGTCTTAAGTCACCCCTTCACATCTGTTGGCCAGGCACAAGGTAACAGCAGCAGCACGAGCATTGTGTAAAGGGTGTTGGATTCATCTTTTCCACCCCAGCAGACAATAAGCCAAAAGGACCAAACCACAGTGAAATGATTTCCCTTCCTCAGCTGCAGCTTCTTTTATGCTTGTTCATACAAGGCATTAGTTACTCACTGGATGCAACCCTCTCACAAGGACACCTCGGAAAATTGGAGGAAGGTGTTCGCTATGCCAGGACTACTGGGTCTGCTGCATCCAAACACAAATCATAGAGCAGTGCTGAAGCTCATTTCTCTGAGCTCCTCGCATGATAGCCATCAGCGTTAGGTAGGAAGAAGAGCTTTCCTTCTGAAGTCCAGTTTCTTAAAGTCAGTCAGCTTTCAGATTTACAGCTGTGAAATCTCCGGGCACTTGCATGTGCCCAAAGTGCCGTGTTTCTCCCTGGAAAGAGCATCTATGCAGCCCTTGGAGGCTGTCAGTAATCCCATCAATGGTTTGGAATGCTGGGTCTTCCCATGTCCCAGACAATGCAGGAGGGTATTGCTGGAGGCAGCCCTGGTCTGTCCAGGAGGTTGGTCTGGGTGGGGCCTGAGAGGACTAGGAGGGCCGCTTTTGCTTTCAGATGGCTGTGCACCAACAAGCCATCAGAGATGCTTCCAGCCTCTTCTCCAGGCTCCCTGACATGGCAGAAACCAGGTCCTCTCCCCACACCCCATAGCCTGGCCCACTCTACTCCTCTGGTGACTCCCCAGCCTCACTTGTCATTATTTGCAGCAAGGGAAATGTCTAGAGAAGCTCCAGGGATGTTGTCATTTGTAGCCTTCAAGGTTGTCCCTTTCCAGATCCGCTAATGAGCAGAAGAGGGTTTTCAGACACAAAATGCAAACCCGATCCTTGAGCTTTCCAGGACACAGAAAAAGCCCTGAGATGAGCAGTCACAGATTGACTGTGGCTATCCTGCTTTTCTTCTGGGGACCCTTGGCAAGAGGATGGAAAGCAGGAGGGACTGGACGGTATCCTGGCAGTTTGGGGAGCATATTCCTTTAGAACATCTCAAGCCTGTTCTCTGCCTTTTCCCCCAGTGGTCAGGAGCGTGGGCTGATGGAGGAGTGGGAACCCTTCTGCTGAGGAGAGGTGGGAGCTCCAGGCTGGTGGTATGTATCTGTAACTAGGGCACTGGATCCTGGCTCGAGTGGTTCAGTCCTTCCTGGGGGGAGTCAGTGCAAGCCCCCTCTGTGATTGCTGCAAGCATAGTGCCTGGGATGGACCATCAGCCCCAATGACCCTCTCCCCCATGTGCCTGTACCAGCACAGGGAGCATTTTTCTGTTTTGCAGTGTTTGGGGCTCATGCTGGAGGGGAGGCAGTGCCAGCCCATGGCTCACTGCACCAGCTGAGGGGGATGCAGGAGAATTTCACTCTGCAGCCAGGTCCAAACCGCCTCACCTAGCACTGGTGGTGGCTTGTCATACCTGAATATTTCCTCTATGGAGTCAGATGGCGGTCTGGGAATATTGACTAGATGGGGTTGGGTAAACTGTTCTTGGTGTGCTCTTAATTGCTCTAACGTTGGTGTCCTTCACAGATGACATTTAAATGGTGGAGGTTTCTGTGTAGTAAGAGGAGAAGATAGAGGGGAGCAGAAAAAGGCGATCCAGCACTTCTAGCCAGGTTAAAGCTAAGGGTGTCAGCACCAGCTCAAACATCTCTGCAGACGGTTCTGTGGTTCTGCAAAAGAGTCTGTGGCAGCACCTTGGGCCTCTCTGGTGGGGTGAGACACAGCTGGATGCTGTGGAACCTTGCTCCTGCTCCTGCTGAGGGCACATCAATCTGACTGGGAGTGGGAGAAAAACAAAACAGAGCTCCTGGAGACGGGGAAATGACTATGGGACTTTCGGTGTGTGCTTCTCTGCTCAGGCACACGCTTTCTCATGTACCTGAAAAGGAGAAGTGAGCAGGGACAGGACCTAGTGAATAGGAAGATGCAAAACCTCAGATTTATTTCTTAGCACACCGTTGACCCGCTGTGTTGTGCTGGGTGAGTCACCTCTTTGCTCTTCTCACCCACATGGTTTGGATTCAGTGTTGTAGGGCTGGAGCTGTACACAGCTGAGCAATAAATAACGTGATAAACCCGGGACCGCTAGGAACATAACACAAATAAATATTCTACTTCCACTAACTCTGGGGTGTCCCTGCAGTGAGGAGTTAGCAGTAGGCTCTCCTCCCCTGCATCAGCTGTGGGGAAGTCTGGAAGCAGGAGTCCTGGAAGAGACCCTTTAGCTAGTTCTGCTAATAGTCAAATAAAACGTCACACAAACTGGGTGAACTGCCTCCGTCCGCCAGCAGATAGCCCATCTTCACATGCTACTGGAAACAAGGTGAAATGGAAGATACTGATACCCACTGGCAATTTACATGATGTCCACTCGTGCAAGGCTTGACTTGGGACTACTGTAGTGTCGTGGGACCACACATGTTGCTGCACAGACTGTTTTGTATCCTGGGTCTTGGTCCACAGCGGCTAACGAATGAGATCTCGGAATGTGCCCTGGAGGAGTGGCTGAAGCTGGCTGTGGTCCCAGCTGCAGCTGTGTTGTGGTGGGAAGTGCCGAGCAACGCTACTGTGGTTTCAGGAGCTGAGGTCCCACCCGAGGTCCTGGAGCACATGTTGTGTGAGGAAGCAGGGAGGGAAGGTGGAGTCCACTCCGAGGTGGCAGTGCTTACAGCCCTGTGCTGGAAGTTCAGTCCTTTCCAAGCTTGTCTACATCGTGGCTCCATCACAGCCTGCAGGGAGAGTGAGGGGGTTGGGAATTCACTGCCTTTCAGATGGCTCTTGGGTCCAATGGAAAAAGAGGCTGCAAGAACACTGGAGGCTTCACATATGTGGATTAGACTGAAAATTACCAGTAATTACCATTTAGTGTAATAATATTGAGAGCTATTGAGCAGTAGCCTCACCATCACTTGGTCTTTAAATCAAAGATTTAGATGCTCAGGCTCAGTCGGCATCTGTGGCCCTGCTGGAGATAGTCCAGGGTGACAGTCTGGTGTTTACAGGACCTCAAACCAGCACTGATCTCTTCTGGTCTCTAAAAGTCTGCTCTAGGCTGAAGGCACAACCTGTAATATCCTTGCTAGTCCAATTTTGCCCTCACACAACGTTATGTTTTGTGTCTTCTCTTGGCTGTTGAGTGGCACCTGTTGGTGCTAGTCAGGCACCCGCTTGCCGTGTTAAACTGGCCTGAATTTCATTTCCGTTCGCTTATGGGAGTAATGGTATTCTTTGCCCGTCTTCCAGTTTATGCCATCAGCATAACTCCCGTGAACGCCCGGCCAGTACATGCCATTCAGGTTGGAGTAATGGCAGTCGTTGTACCACCATGCTCCCTTGTATTCTGTGGCGCAGTTAAAGGAGCTCATGTCGTTGTCCTGGTCTGTTGTTGAAAATGGCATGTCCTTGTGGTATGATAAGGAGTCTCCTGCAGGGAGTACAGTTCACAGTTACTGCAAGGGAGAGCACAAAAGGGAACCTAAGGTGTCTGCAGCACTGCAGGGCATCACTGGGCCTTGCTGGATGCAGGGCAGATTTTATAAATCCTGCTGTTCTCTGGGTTGCCCAGGTTTCCTCGTTGGTCCTGGAGAAAAAGAGTATCCTGATCTCTGCTAAAACACACGGAGAACTTATCTATGCCTGTGAATCAAATGGGCCAGATTCTGCTCTTTCACCACTCAGATTCTCTGCAGACGTACCAAGGTCTGGACTATCAGACAGAGTTGCCGCGTGCATAAACATAAACACGTAAACCCAGAGCCCTGCTGTCTCAGGTGTTGGTTTCACTCATTCCTGCGAGAGGGGTACTGAATTTTGCAGAGGATTTGTTCGCTTTTTAAGGAAAAACAAAACATCAGGCATTAAGAGGACGCAGTGCTGATGCTGCAGGTATTGAACAGCACCCCAGCCCTGGAAATGCCAAACCTCACGGGCAAATATTTCATTCCAAAGAACTGAAAGAAGAACTTTGCCCAGCTGCTGCAGAGCTGTTGGGAAGGTTATGTGGGATGAGGTGCTGCTCAAGACCAGACTCCACATTTGCTGCTAAAACATATGACTGGGCCTGTAGGTAATGCTCTGGGTCACACTCTGTGGGTGACGGGTGTCCCTGTCATTCACTGCACCAGAGGTCACTCAGCACCTGGGGTACCATATTCGCTCATGGGAGTAATGGAACTTCATCTTACTCACATTTTTAAAACACTTCATCAAGAATGTTGATGGTACAAAGAGTTTGCGTGATACAGCTGTTCATTAAAAATGCTGAATGCTTCTGAAATGCTCTAGACAGCAGCCTTTCCCAGTGAGCTGCTGCTAACTTACCAGCATTTCCACCAAGGAAGTCTCCCAGAACCAGTTTATATTTCTCAGACTCTCCTAAAATTCTGAAGGAAGCGTACTTGGCAAAGTAATAGTTGTTTTCAAAGTCTCTCAAGTCAATGCGGAGTTCACAGGGTCCTAGAAGAGAAGGTTGACAAGTGGTGGTGCAGGGCTGATGGTAAATACACACCTGGATTTTAGGATGGAGGGTTTAAGGAGCCCTGAGCTAACTTGAGAGGAACTTCCACTACTAGAGAGGTTATGATTTGTTTGAAATTCCTGCAGAACCTCCTGTACCTTTGATGGCTTTCTTGTGAAGCACCTTTTCTGATCATGGTGTTGGGCGTTCATAGGCACTGAGAGCTACACGCCCAGGAGTCCTGCACACAACTCTGACTCCAAGCCTGCGTGTGGACAAGGTGTCTGCCATCACAACCAGTCCTAGTAGGAAGATGTGTTGGCCTATCTCCAGGGTAGGTCACAGCCAGCTCATCATCTTCTGTGGCTTCTAGATTTCCCTTTTTTAGAGTGCAGTTCCCTGTGTGCAGTGGGCTGCAAGAGCCTGCATGCTGTTTAGGATTAACTGTTGGGGCCTCAGACGGTTGTGAGAGGTTCAGCATCCTTTAATGACCAAGTGTGGTACAGGGGTCGGACTCTCAGGGCCCCAGCGCGGGACGGAGGCAGACCTTACCCAGTGAGGTGAGGAGGTGGATGTTGTCATTCCCCAGCCAGAACTCTGTCAGCTGGTTGCCAAAGCCTCGTTTGTATGAGTCCCAGTCTCGCAAGAAGTTCACTGACCCATCCCAGCGCCTTTGGAAAACCTGCAGGAAAGGAGAGCCTCAGCCCCGCCAGCTCCCCCCTGAAAGCATCTGCAGTGCCCGGGTGGCACAGCCCCCTGCAGCACGCTCCCCCTGCGGCAGGACACTCCTGCGGGTCTCTGGGGACCAAACCCCAGGGGAATCCCTCGCTTACAGATCTCCTCCATCTGCCCTTGGAAATAAGAAGGAAATTATTTGGGAGTGGGTATGTGGTGCTCAGCCTGCTCGCAGAGACATCTCCCGGGAGAATCCCCTGCACCCATAGGGACTCATCCACCCTTGCTGATGTGAACCTCAGCTGTCCCCTCCGTGTGTGTTTTCCTCCCTTTTTGTTTCTATTTTGGTGCAATCCTTTGCAGCCTTAGTAAAAATCTCTATAGGGACATAGAAACCTCATCTTACTCACAATCCATCCTCCGCCATCTGTGTCCATGTCGCAGAAGACGGTGGTGGTGTTGCAGCCTTGGGGGTAGATGGTATACCAGCCACTCAGGATCTTTCCTTTACCCAACAGCTCTTGGCAATTCCTGGCTTCTGTGCAAATCAGGGAAAGAGATCAAGCAGAAGGAGTTATAAGATGCTCACTGCACATCAGCCTCATGCCCTAAGCCGGAGGCTTTGACCCCTTCAGCCTCCCAGATGGCTCTTTGCACTGCAGGACTCTGGCGCAACTGGGAACCAAACCCTGCTGTGGTTTCTGAGTCCGTATGTCGCAGGGGAGATGGACACCTGAGAGATGGTCTAAGATGCTCAGACTCCTCTCATCTGCAACAACTCCTTTGGGGATCTGAGTGATGGAGTTGCTCTGAGTGGGATGAAAAACTCACGATCCAGGAATTCGTCCAGGCTCAGGTACTTATGGAGGACACGGAGTGTGTGTGGGCGTACTTGGCAGCAATGGAGTGGTGACCAGAAAAACACATACCCGTAACACAGAAAACAGCGTTCAGATCATCCTCAGTGGATTGGACAGACGGTACTTTTGAACATACACATATATATTATGTATACATTTTTTTTTTTAGTCCCCAAAACCACACCTGATGACAAAAGCTCAGATTCACAGATGCCGAAGGCTTGACTGGAATGGTCCCTATTAGACATCCCAGCTTATAGGTGTGTCTGTGGCTTTGACAGGGAAGAGCCCTGGGAGATGACCTGAGACGGTGGTGCTGGTGGTGCAGGTGTCCTTGTGTGCTGTATTTGATGAACGGACGTGCAGCTGTACCAGGCTGTCTTGTGGGCATGGGTATCCTTCCTAATGGAGGGATGGTCCTGGACTTGGCCTGTTCTTTATTAGCCAAATGTTTTTACATAAAAGGGCAGAGGAGTGCCTGGGGCAGCAAGGGGCCAGTTCAGTGCTATCCCAGTCTCTCTTTTTCAGGTGTTACAGCAGCTCTGATCTGCCCAAGCCTCTGCACGTGGCTGTGGCCCTACGGCTTCCGTGTGGAGCCAGAGCAGGTTGTAGCTCTGCTTTGGCTTTAGCTCATGGAGACAGATGGGCCAACTGAAGCTTGTTTGTTTTCTTTCTTTCATTTTTTTTTTTTTAATGATTAAGTTAATCTGACACAACTATGACACATGTGGACTCTGTGTCTATTGAACATGCCACAGCAAGCGTGGTGGTGTAACTGCCTTTGAAGTACCAGTATGCCTATAGAGATGTTTCTAGTTGTTTCATCTTGGCAACCAGGACACTGAGGCTCTCAAAAACTAAGACAGGCCTCCTCCAGGACACACAGAGTACAGGCGACTCGAGTAATGCTCAGAGGAGATGACTTTCCTGGCAGGTCTGGATTACATAGTAGACACACAGAAGCTGCATGTGGCTGTGAGAAGCAAATGGGTTAACAGTGGTATTTCCTTACTCAGTCTTTCAGTGTCATTCTGAATTTGTTTTTATTGCTGGTCTGTCCTGACTTCTGGTGCAGGGAGTCCACCACCACCTGCTCTGCAAAGCCAACGGTGTCATGAAGGACCTAGGAGGAAACTCACCCCATGTTTCTGGAAATCCAGGCTCTCCTTTCATTCCTGTTGAACAAACAACACCATCAATTGCTCTTCACCTTCCACACCCGCCCCCTCCCCCTCCCGCCAGCACTTGGCATCATTGCTCCTCAAGACAAATCCTGCTGCACTGGTGAACAGCAGTGATGTTAAGGGAAGTGTTTAGTTCATCTGCGCCCACAACAGAGGCACAGAGAAACCAGGCAGGAGTAGAAACTCAATATACGTCCTGCCCTGGCTGCTCCCAGGCCCACCAGAGGAGACCCACCAGCCCATCAAAGGCACATCTGCACAGAGCGACAAGTGCAGGTGGGAACCCAAGTCACAGACTCCTGTAATTACAGCAGTGATACCCAGCATCCTCAGTCACTGGGAGCAGCTCTACAGGTCACCTAGCAGTCACACGAGGTGGCTGCCAGGGGGTGGAACACATTATAGATGCACAAGGAGTAGCAGCCTTGCCTCTCTTAGGCTGTTGGACCCAGCATGATATATTTTCCCCTGACATCTGATTCGGGGCTGGGAGGTCCAAATGGCAAGGCTGACAGATGTGTCTCTGTTGGACCTGGCTGCTCTGCCCACGGAGTTGGGTACCAACATGTTGCACCAGTGAATCCCATTGGGCTGGGACACATGGGACAGAAGCAGGTAGGTGGGGAACGGAGGAGGCACCGCGCACATGGGAAGGCAGGGTCAAAAGCCCCAGGAGGGAATGGTTGCTGCTGGCAGAGGGCTTTAGTCAGTGGTTTGGGAGCAGCTGTGGCAGCTGGAGCAAGTGCACTGAACTTGGCCGCCAGACCAGCAGCACTGGGCCCCCAGCTATTACAAGCCAAGCTCCAGTGAGGGAAGGCGCAGTGCAGACCATGTTCAGCGATGGGTGCCCGTGGTCCTCGCGTGCAGGATGCATGTTTTCCCTCTGCTGCTAGCGCTGGTAGGGAGACCTCTGGCACTAGCAGTGACTGAGCTTCAGCCGAGCCCTTGCCTTTTGCCATAGCCTGGGAAGCTCAGAGCTCTGCCCGAATCTGGCTGGTCCCTTGGGCTGGGGCGTGTGAAGTGCTGCAGTTTCTGTAGCTGACGGTGCTGGGCAGCAGCGTCAGGCACCCAAGCTGGGGGCAGCTCCTGTTGCCGAACAGCCGATTTGCCAGTGGAGCTGCTCACACCACCCACGCCGGGGGCTGAGCCTGCGCTAGGGCACAACTGTCACCAAACAGCCCCACCCAGAACCTGGTGGGGCACTTTTCTTTTTTTCTCTATAGTTGCTCCCACCTGGTCTGTTTTCCCAGAACAGCACAGGGTAGAAGTTTAACTAAACCAGCTCACATGACAAAGTCACTGCATCATGATTTACCTTTTGGTCCTGGGAAGCCAGGCTCTCCAGCTGCTCCTGCAAAAGGCAAGAGGAAAATGCTCATCACAAATGACCCAATCCAAGTGAATCACTGTAGCTCCCCAGGTGGCTGGTCCAACCCCTCCCTATGTCCCAAATGTACAAGAGAGGCTGTCAAGTGGTGCAAAGCCATGGTGCTCTGCTGAGTGTCCCAGCTGGTGCTGCCACCCCAGCCTGGCCGCTCCCTGGATCAGCAACATCTCTCAGGAAGAGCAGGAAGAACAGGACAAGGACATGGGAGAGAGCGAGCTGCTGGTCCATCTGTTGGAGTGCATGGGGGATTCACGGCTCTGTCTCAGTGACTCTTTGTGGGGGCTTTCTGTGAAAAGCCAGGCAGCTGTGAGATTTGGGGCAACAGCTGCTTTTTCAGCGGGTTCATCCGTCTCCTGATGGGGTTTCAGCTGAAGTCTTGGGTGCTGGGCTGGGAAATAGCTACAAACTCAGCATCAGAGGGCTGGAGCACCTCTCCTATGAAGACAGGCTGAGAGAGCTGGGGGGGTTCAGCCTGGAGAAGAGAAGGCTCCGGGGAGACCTCAGAGCCCCTTCCAGTACTTAAAGGGGGACCCATAAGAGAAATGGGGAGGGACTCTTTATGAGGGAGTGTAGCGATAGGACAAGGGGTAGCGGTTTCAAACTGAAAGAGGGGAAATTTAGATTAGATGTTAGGAAGAAATTCTTGGCTGTGAGGGTGGTGAGCCCCTGGCCCAGGTTGCCCAGAGAAGCTGTGGCTGCCCCATCCCTGGAGGGGTTCAAGGCCAGGTTGGACGGGGCTTGGAGCAACCTGGGCTGGTGGGAGGTGTCCCTGCCCAGGGCAGGAGGTGGAACAAGATGATCTTCAAGGTCCCTTCCAACTCTAACCATTCTATAATTCTATGTAAAGGGGCTGTTTTCCCAGCTGGTCACTGCACCTGTGCTCAGTTCCTGGCTGCCACCTTGTGCTGGGAACTGGTTTCTTTAGAAGAGACGCTTTTTCGACGCCTGCAGCACGCAGATCCTTCTGAAGACCTTAAGCACAGCCTGGATGGAGTGAAAGCTGATTTCTCAGCAGACATCTTCCTCTTTTCAAAGAACTGCCCCCCCCCCATTCCTTGCTTCACCCTGTGCCAGCTGTTTCCTGGTGGTTTGATCCCATCCTTCTGGTCAAGTGGGCTAAAATGGCTCCTCATGCCGAGTCCAGGCCTGGAGGCTGCAGGAAGCACTCAGCGTGGTGTCTCTGCATCAGACGTCCTGGCCGAAGTACCCCAAAGCTTCTCAGAGAGGGGGGGCATTTGGGCAGGTTTGTCATGGTGGAGGCAGGTTAGGGCAGGAGTGGGGAATGGGGAGAGGCCTGATTTTAGGGGGCTGGGAAGGGTGAGTGGGGAACTTCGAGAAGAAGAGTAGTGTCTTCCTCTGTGATGTGGTCCCACTCAAGGACACTGTTTCTCGTACTGACCCCATGCAAGATCCATCCCCCCAAATCCTGCTTTGCGTACCCTATTTCAGGGCTGTTTCTCGGACTATGACCAGCTCTACAGTTCATCTCTGTAGACTCGGTCTCCCAGTACATGTCCTGAACTTGGGTAGATTTATGGATTAGAGCTGAATATGTTATGCATTACCTTTTGCGCCAGGTGGTCCTGCTTTCCCGGGGAATCCCTGGGCTCCCATTTCTCCTGCAAGGAAAGACTCAGTTCATACGCGCACGTTGCAAGCCAACCCGAGGGGAGATGATACAGAAGCCCGAGCAGCTGGGCCTTGGATTTCGCAGAAACAAGGAAGCTGGGTTTTGTTAATTAGATTCAGTCTTGCCATGTATTTTAGTTCTTTTCTTCTGTTGAAGCTACACAACACTGCTACTGCCAGTGTAAGTCCTAACCTGCAGTTCATGTATGAATTCCTTTGAGCTTTGCGCATCTTGGAGCCGGCCCATGGATTTTGCTGCAGTGGATCTGCTCCCTCTGCTAATGTGATTCACCTTCTCTGTGATTTGGCTATGAAAACCCTGAAGACCCCCATCTTCCTGGCTTCCTGGGGTATGGGGTGCCAGTACAGTTCCCAAACTGTTCCTGGTAGACGTGCAGGAACGCCGCAGTCTCCCTCCCGCCCAGACTGTTCAATAAAGACTCAGAAAATTAACGGATGTTTTTACTGTAGAAGAAACAAGTGAGTGATGACACTCACAGCCCAGGACCACTTCAGACTTGTGACAGGACTCAGGAAAAAAAGACGACTCCATATGATCCCATCCTTCTGGATCTCCAGATGGGGTGTTTTCCACTCTCCAGCTGCTCAGAGAAGCCAGTGCCAGGCCAGCCTGCTCCAGCCTCAGCTTGCTTACCCTACCCAAAGCAACAAAGCCACCTCACATCACAGCGTTCATCACTGGTTTTTGGGGCCTTACCTTTTGTTCCTGGGAGACCTGGTTCTCCTTTTGGGCCAGAGGCACCTGGGATCCCAGGGCATCCTTGGAGAATGGCGAGCCGGTCAGCATCACCAAGTCCCACTATTCTCACGTCTGAGGAAATGGAAACAGTCTTCATGGAGATTATTAGGGCTCTGAAATGTCTTGGAGAGGAAGCCAAACCCTCTGGAGTTGAGGAACAGTGCAAGCAAAAGCAACAAGGGTGGGAGTTTTGGAGATGTTGTGTGGATTAACAGATGGTATTGAGGATATCACGTATTACAGGAGCCAGACACTGAACCTCTCTTTCTTCAGGAGAGTCCAGTGGAAGAGGAAGCTGTTGTATGTGACGTTACATGCATGACAAATATACTGTAGCTTAATAAAACAAAAGCTGAGAGGTGCCCTGAGGGGGTATTGACAGCAGAGTAAGTGACACTGGCGGATCAGTGGACAGTAAAGGTTCTACTAAATTTCCTGACAGTGAGTCTGTCTGAAATCGCCCCTATCGCCTTCTCCAGGAATACAGACAGAAAGCTGTGTTGTGCAGCGTCCCCAGGCTGCCAGCATGCCTGGCACCCAGCAAGCACTCGGCTGGTCCTTTGTATTGCTCTGCATCCTGTGCTAACTGAGCCAAGGCACCATGAACCTTGAACCATGAGCCCTTAACCAGGATGGAAAACCTGGTATGGGCCAGCCTGTTCCTTGAGATCCCACTGGGGAGTGGGGGAGGACGAGCCATCTTTGGTTGGAGACAGCGGTTTTGTGAAGTGGCTGATGAGACTTCAGCCCCCCCCTCCCCCTCCTCCCACTTGCAGCTGAATTAAAAAAAGCAGAGAAGGAAAAAAAAAAAATCATATTCTGTCGTGTCGTCCATCCTCCTCCCCACCTCTCCCGCCCCCCCTCCCCGCCCCCAGCCCCCAGCTCCTTGTGTTACGGGCTGTCTCAGTGGGATGGCAGTAGGATTTGTGCCCCACTCACCTGGACAGGTGTCCTGGGCATCACAAGTAGTCACTGTTAGGCTGAGCAGTGCCAGGAGGGTTGGGGCTGCCCTCCCCATGGCCGGCACCGCTCTCGGCTCTCTGCGCAGCTCCCCTCATCCGCGTCCCGGGCACTGTGGTTAGCACTGACCCATCCGAGCCTTTTATATCTAACAAAATAATCCCGACACAAGCTCCACCTCTGCGCTTGCCCACTGCCTGCTCTCAGGTCCGAGGTTCTGGCTGAGTCTCAAGCTGTTTCCGAGACAAGCCATTTTCCACAAGCCTGATGGGAAGGTTCATGCCCAGCTGCCTCACCTCCATCCTCTGCAGATTTTGGATGCCTTTGCTCTCCCATTTTGTACTTCTAGAGGAAATGAAGCAGGAAAAACATAGGTGTAGCTAAGCGCAGACACCTCCCCTCATCCTGCCTTTTACAAAGAGCAGAGCTTATGGTATAGATTGGGAAACTGAGGTACGGGGAGATGAAAAGCCCAAGGTCATCTGAGGCCACTGGCAGAAAGGAGGTGCAGAGGCTGGCTCACGCTGCGGCGCTCTGCCTGCCGGGCAGCCCAGCACCGCTTCGCAACCCTTCAAAGAGAGGTTTCATGACTGATTCGGACTTAAAACTCTGTGTATCCAGGCAAGGTCAGGTGGGCAGAGCATGTTTGATTCTTTTTTTTTCCCCTACCCGTTTTTTCCTTCGGTCCCTGTTCGTGGTAGTAGCGAGCAGGATTTCTGCTTAGCTTTGCTGTTGCTCTGCCCTGTGACACTCCTGTGCTCATTTGTGCAGCATTACTAGAGGTCCGAACCCATCGAGTTTGACCCCCATGTTACCGTCAGACACCGAGCCCGTAAAGTTTATAAATTTTAGCAGAGGGCAGAGTTTAAGTTTTTTTCTCCCTATTGTTGCATCCTGGTTCAGAGGAGACTGATTTTTTGGAGCCTTTCCCAGCTATCAGGATATCAGAGGCAGAACATAGCTCTCCCCAAGCATTCCCTTCTATCATGAGGTCCCTCTAACATCCCAAATTCCAACGATATATGACAGCCTACTTTAATGCTAAGCAAATGGGAGGAGGCAGGGGAGAGATAAATATTTGGTTGTCACTTAAATTCTGTGTCCCCCAAACAGCCCGTACATACACACACTCATGTACGTGTTCTTACACGTATTCATACATGCATGCATATAACATAATAATTCAGTAGATGCTCTGATTGTTGTTGTTCCTGAGAACTAATTCTGGCAGGGAAACACACACCTTGCTTTCCTGCCCCCGTCTGAAAAAAGTGCAGGGAAATGAGAAGGATTGTGGTCAGACTGGTTGCGTTCAAGTTTGGGATTCACTTTACATGGGAAGAAGTATCTCATCCACGGCAAGTGCTGCGTGTGCAGTTCTTGAGGCAAAACGAGAGGGACTTCTTCCTTGAGCCTTTCAGAAGGAAAGAGAAAAAGGATGAGCAGGTGCCTCTGAGCTGCTCGGAAGGGAGAGGTCTGTGTGGGGCAGCTATAGGGTGACTGGAGACTTGTGCACCCCTCTTCCCTCGTCTGTACAGCCTGTGCTGCCCGCCTGGGGCAGGTGGAGATGAAGAAGAGCCAGAACCGACCCCGAGAAGCCTTCTCCATTCCAGTGCCTTGCACCCTGTGCTCTGTGTCTGGAAACAGCTGCAATACCTTGTTCCAACTGTCTGGAGGCAAAAGGTGCTGCCATCAGCCGTTTCCAGCTTTTTCCTTTGGTAAATCACTCCAAAAAGCAATGGTAAAACTGGCCTTGAAGATTACCCCATCGTTACCGTGTCTCAAGGGCTCCAGGCTAGATCTGTCCTGCCAAAAAACCCCCCCCAAAAATAGTAAGAATGGGTTTGCCCAGCTTTTCCCAGTTGCTCCGTTGGCGGAGTGGCCAGCTCTGGGTTGGGCTGAGAACGCGTGTTGTGGAGGCAGCTGTGATGGATCTGCTTGCATCCCCTTAGATGTTACCAGCTGCAGGCTCCATCCAACATGGGGGACATGTGGAGATGTCACCCCATTTCCGTCAGAGGAGAGCAGCAGTGTCTTTATGGATGCAGCCACTTTTGGGAGCCGGGGGAAAACTGCCAATGAACGAGCTTAGTCCAAAGTAGGTCAGGCCCCGGAGGGTAGATTTTGAAATTGGCCCAGTGATCAATATGTCCTTAATTGCTTTTCCTCATGCCAGGACTCAGTGAAGATTGCAGGGGGCTGATCATTTACACCATCAGCAATTCTTCTTTCTATGCAGATTCTCCCTCGAGCCCTGGGGAACGTCCCCTGTGAATCTCGAAAGTCCAGAACCACTTTGGGGATGAGAAAACAAGAATTTTAGGCACACTTGGTGAACGGGGAGTAACTCTGAACGCTGTGACCCATCGCTTCACCTCTAGAGACATAAATGCCAAGAGTGAAGTCCCCAGGAGTGAACTGTGCTGCAAATCCCCAAGAAATGAAGTTTAGCAAATCAGAAGGCACAACCAGATGACAGAAGAGCTTCAAAATGTTCATGCGAGAGCATTGTAACTGTGTGAACAGGTGGTTTAGCACTGGTTAATGCAAAATTGCAGGTGAAATTCTGGGTCCTGGTGGGGCCCTGGGGCTTTGCTGCCACCAGGATGCTAAAGCTTTGCAGGGAGGATGCGGAAAGCTGCAAAAGCTGTAAGGACCTAAAACAAGCAGCAAGCCCCAGTCATTGCATTCCTCTGCTCTGTGCTAACCTAAGGACACCACCACGCAACTCCTAAAGCTGCGAGAGGGGCAGGCAGTTGGCACTGGGGAGCTGGGAGGTAAACTCCGACAGATCTAACTTTAAGCAATGTGAAATCAGAGTTAGCTTGTGTGGTGGCACCATTACGTGTGCTCAAGAGGAGCGTCCATGTGCTTTGGAGACTTGCCTTGCTGGGAAAGGAGTGATGTTAACCTGCAAGAGTGGGTTATCATCCAAAGCCACGAGGAAAGATGTTCTTCTGGCTTAGCCTTTTGTGGCTTGTGCTATTTATAGCTCTTCACCATGTGCAAATAACAAAGTTTTCAGGTTTTTTTTGGATGAACACTTGTATTTACAAGGGAGAATTTCTTCAGCCCATAACCAGTCTTAGAATCTGTGGTGGGGACATTTGCCCACACTAAGATAGCAGTTTTTTCAAAAGATGTTCCTTGGTTTTCCCTTTCTGCTTCCGGGTTTCGTGAACATATGCTGTCTTTGAGTGCCTGAGCCCCTCAGCGCTGAGAGTTCTGCTGCACATTTCCCTTGTCCTTACTACAAAACCAGTTCTGAAGCTCCAAAAGGGCAACAGGTAACAGGTAGAGTTTCTAAAGACAGTTGTCTTCCCCGGGGAGGGGAAATATGGAGAAGCAAAGATAGGAGGCTTCCCCCTGCACACCCCTGGGGTTTCACACGCTGTGTTGCTGAACAAGGTTTCACTCTCTGCTTTTCCAGGGCAGCTTCAATGGGAGCTCCTGGCTGTGAGGAGCTCAGGCTGGTGGTTTCACTGGTCTTGGCTGATGTCCACAGAACCTTCCTGCTGGGCAGAGCAGGGAAGACAGGCAGGGACGGGATTTATAGGATAGGCAGAAGCTGCTCTGCACCCTCCCTGCTCAGATGGATCCTGAAGAGTGTAAAGGCAATGCCCAAGACCTTCTTCTTTGCTGATACTGATTTTCCCATGTACAGAGCTGTGGAGACAGAGGTGGGACTGGTTGCTCTGGCACAACTGGTTGGATGAGGAATGTGCTCAGGAAAGGGGCAAAGGAGGTTCTTACCGCAGGGGCACCTGGTGAGGGAACGCACACCAAACGGGCGAGGATGGCCAGAGCTAAAAAGCAGAATAATTTTCCCAACAATTTGCCTGTTGTTGGACCAGACAAATGTCACGCAACTGGAAGTTATACCTGCATGAGGTGAACTATTTGGTTCTTGGTGAAGGTTTTGCTTATACTTCTCCTATTACCCCCATTCAGGCCTCAAATGTCAGCAGCTCTCAGTTGCTATTTAAAGTGTCCAATAAATTTCGTACCTAGGTCCCTCTTCAGCAAAGTGTTGCTGCATCAAAGTTTCCCGTTGCAAGTGGAAAGCTTAGGCAGTATGACTAAATCCAGATACCTGATGGAGTGAGAGCTTTGCCTTCACAGATCTCCAGAGAAATTATGCTATGCCTTTTTATTCTTTAGGATTAGTGACCTTGGTCTGAGGAGAACTTGTAGCCCCAGGAGCACGGGTAATGTTCCGGGGTGGTATTTCACAGGGCTCTGTGATTATGCTCGATGTTCTATTACCTGAGCATCCCTGGCGGTGCCAGCCCATGGAAGGTCATGCACGGGCCCTTACAGGACAGACGAGACAAGATCATTTACGTGATGCAAAAAGCATTTCATGTCTTGACACTATATAATACAGCATTTCATCTGCAGATCACCCTGCCTTGCTGGAAGCTCCAGTTTATCCCGTGGACCCTCCATACCTGCATAGCCACTGCCGAGTTTTCCAAGGATCAGTTTTTAATTTTCAGCCTCCCCTAAAATTTTGAGTGATGGTATTAAGCAAAATGATGGTTGTTGTCAAAGTCTCTCAGGTCAATGCAAAGCTCATTATTGCCTAATAACAACAATTTACTGACACACACAATTTGCCCGTGCTTTGTTGGGTTTTCTTTATTCTGTATTTTTATTTCTGTGGTCTTTAGGAGTTCTGATTTGTTAGTGAAGAGACTCCTAACCCCTGTTTATCTCACAGCCACTCCTCAGTTCTCTAAATATCCATAGCACAACTGCAGTCAGTGCTCCTGGATCTTAGCTGACTCTCCTGCCTCACCTTTAGACTTCCAGGAAAAGCTGATGACTTTTTTAAAAAAAACAAACCCGGATTTTGTCAAATCTTTTGTTTTTTCTCTTTTGTTTATAACGATTTATTTCGGTGTTCCATCTTTATCTTGTTCCCTCTAAAATTAGGGCCTTCCTCCATTGTCTTTCTCCCTCTTGTCTTGGAGTAAAGCCGCACTGAGTCAGCCAAAATAGCAGCCACATCCATTTTCTCCCTCACAGGCTCTGCTTGAAGGCAAGGGGTTGGGGACATGGCTGTTTCCACGTTTCCCTGGCCAGGCTCCGATGAAGAGCTGTTGCATTTGGACAGATATTTTGTTCCTGCTGCCAGGTGAGAACAGTGTTAAGAAAACGCGTTAGCAGTTTCTTTACCCTCTGATGTCAGCATGCGAATATTGCCATTCCCAAGCCGGAATTCAGTCAGCTGGCTCACAAAGCCTTTTTTATATGCATTCCAGTCTCAGAAAAAGTCCGTGGAGCCATCCACTCATCTCTGGACAGCCTGCCAGGGCAGAAGGCAGATGGGTCTTAATGGAGAAGGAGAAGGAAAAGTTACGCCTAAACCAATTAGAGGATCTTCAGTGCAAGATGAACAACGACAGGGAGATTTTCACCCAAGGTCATTTTATCATGAGGGTGTTCCAGTTGTCACGTGAGCTACAGCAGATGGATTGACAAAGTCCCTTTTGGGGAAAAGGTTGTTTGTTTGTGTGCATTTGCTGGGGATTCCGTAAAATATAGCGGTAGTCCCTCCTCGCGCACCTCTGGACTATGGGTTGGTAATAACCATTAATCGTAACAAAATATTGGCATGGTGATTAGAATTAAGGACAATATTTACTTTGATAGTTTAGCAATGTATGCATAGTCCTGGAAATTCACTCCATAATTTTAACACTCCTCGTTTCAGTGCCATTAAAGAAAAGCATAAAATAAAAGTCTGGGATTATTTTGGCTCTAACTCAAACCAAAAATCCTCATACAATATATTTCCAAAAAAAACTCGAGGTTGATATTTATTTCTGTGTTTTATGCTTCACACATTAAATACTCTAGTTTAAAGACCCCCAGACTTTCACAGTCAAAAAGCCGGTGTGACAAGATGTTTTGGAGCTCTTTTTGCTGCTGGCCGGCGCAGGGGCAGGGAGCTGCGCGCCCGCAGGGGTCGGGACAGCCTCACTCCTCTGCTCCGGGCCACTCACCAGCCAGCCGCCTGCCACCTTAAAAGGAATGTAGCTTCGATATCTGTCTGTCAGAGTCCCAGGACTTTCACTGATTTGTTTATCGAGAGTCCCAGCAAAGGACCTTCGCAGCATCAGATTCACAAGAATCAAAATTAGTTATTTATTGAGAGCGACAGAACAGATTCGAGATTGCCGTTGATAAATTCACTAACTACAATAGCGCTATTAATGAAGGTTAATATTGCTAGCAAACACAATAACAATACAACCTGGGGTAACACTCCCCAGAGGGTGAAGGCACTGACCCAGCACGGCGTCTGGCCTGGGGCGGAGGGAGAGAATGCAGCCTGTCTGCTGGTCCGTCAGCTATCGAGTTTCTTCTCTCCCAATTTAACAGTCATTTTCACCATCTCCTTATCCCCAAAATTACAAGGTTTCCCTCCCCTAGGTGACGTGTAGTATGATTTGGGTTGAGAGACAAGTGCTAGAGTGCTATATATGTTTAGCATGATCTCTATAATCTTCATTAGCACATACAGGGGTGTCAAATTTAATATGCATTTCACAGGTAACGAGACAAAGGTCAGTCATGGGGCACGGTAGCCTTTCAAAGAGGCAAAGAACTACACAGGTTCCTGTTACCTTGATTTTACTGTCTTTGCTGACGAGAAGTAGGACTGTCCTGTCTACACAAGGCAGCTCCCTCCTCGTCTTCATCCCACGATGGCTGGACAAGCCTCCGCTCCCCTGGGTTGCACAAGCGTGTCCAGAGGAGAGCGACCAGGCTGGTGAGGGGTCTGGAGACCAGGGCATGTGAGGAGAGGCTGAGGGAGCTGGGCACGTTTAGCTTGGAGAAGAGGAGGCTGAGGGGAGACCCCATTGCCCTCTACAGCTACCTGAAAGGAGGGTGCAGAGAGGTGGGTGTTGGGCTCTTCTCCCAGGGGAATAATGACAGGACCCGAGGAAATGGGCTGACGCTGCGTCAGGGGAGGTTTAGGTTAGATATGAGGAAGAATGACTTTACTGAAAGAGTGGTCAGGCACTGGAACAGCCTGCCCAGGGAGGGGGTTGAGTCACCATCCCTAGAGGTGTTTAAGAAAAGTCTAGATGTGGCACTTCGGGGCATGCTCTAGTGGCAGAGATTGTAGGGCTTTTTTTGGTTTGTTTGGTTGGGTTTTTTTCGTTTTGGGGTTGTTTTGGTGGTTTTTTGTTTTTTTTTTGGTGTGTGTATGGTTGGACTTGGTGATCTCAAAGGTCCTTTCCAACCATGAAGACTCTATGATTCTGTGATTCTAAGAGTAGCAAAGCCAGTCTTAATTGTTCTTTGAGCACAGAGATTTCACCTCATTATCCAAATTCCAGAGCACCCCATCCAGGTCCACCTCGTGGAGCACAGCCACGGCGCGGCAGTCCCGGGGACGCACCAGCCACGTAGGACCCACCTCTGGCTACCAGCTCCTGGCAGCTTGTTGCTCCCACGTAGATGTAAAACCAAGAATTAATTACTGGTGAGTGAACTGGAAAAGGAAACTAGAATTGCTGGCAAGGTTGTCACAGTTTTAGGGGTTTTAAAACTGTATAAATACAGGGAAAGGAAAGTGCTGACAATAGTTGGGTAGAACTCAGCTGGGCACAGGTCTTATTCTCAGGTTGTTTATTTTTAGATGGAGATGTACACAAGAATTTATTCAGAGACACATATTTCTGTCTAAAGAGACTGACCGAAGCACATGTTCCCCAAATCCCATCATTTCATTTCAGCTCGAAGCAGCTTTTCCGTTTGGCTTTTTTTTTTTTTTAGGTTTTTTTTTAGATTTTCTAGAATTTTTTGTAGATCCTTGTAGATTTGTGTACCTTCAGTTGCAAAATGAAATTTTATTACAGACATGATATAAAAGACCAGACGATATAAAACACAACAAAAAAAAGAGACAACAAGATGGGTTTTTTGGGAAACACCCACCTTTTCTACACAATAGGTCTGGCACATCTGCCAGAAAAAACACAAAGCACCTAAGTAAGTAGAGATTGGAAAACCTCTTTATTTCTTCTGTGCAATAAAATAATAAAATCATCAGCCCATAGTTTCTGTTGTGCAGTTATTACTAAACAGATCTTGAGTTTTCTTTCTGAAAAGAGTATACTTTATTGGACATGTAAGTCTATGAGTTTTAAGAAGAACGGGAAAGAGGAGACCAGTCTCCACCTGGAATGTCTTTTTTACGTCACCACAGGATCGGGGATAGCTCAGGCTGTGAAGGACCTCAGGAGGTCTCTACTCCAAGCTCCTGCTCAAAACAGGTTCAGTGCTGAGCTCAGACCAGGTTGCTCACAGCTTTTTGCAGTTGGGTCTTGAAAATCTCCGCGGATGGAGACAGCACTCCTCATGGGAGAAATGTGCTTGAATTTGTTTTATTCGGATGATGTAGACCCAGAGGTTTCTGTGGAACATTGACCAGGTGCCCCTAAGGGCTGCGGGGAGTGGAGGAGCCACTCGCCTCCCCGAGGGAGACAGATTTCTCAAGTTGTATGTCTCAGTTTTGCTGTCTGACAACAGCAATGGGGAGCCCATCACACCTCCCGGTGCGCAGGTATCTGACTCCTGTAAAGCAGGTACACTGTAACTTTCTTTCCTTGATTTATGGAATAATGTAGAAAACCCATACGCTGACATCTTTTAGACTTCCTGGTGGGAAAAGAAGTGAGCAGAAACCTCTCACCAAGACACACCTGGACTAATCCTTACCAGTCGATACTTGCTGGGTTTCTGGCCCAGAAGCTATAAAGGGTTGTAAAATAATAGGAAAAGTGCAAGATATTTATTAAAAAAAAAAAAAGAGAGAGAAAAGAAAAAAAGGGCGTGTGTGAGAGAGAGGAGCAAAAAATTAGTTTGGCAAGGGATTAAATACATTCTTAGCAGAAACCAAACCCCAAAAACCCCAAGGCTACATCAAGATGCTCTTCTGCTTCAAGGAGCATCACCGTGACAGCCTGCGGGACGTGGGACACGGGATGTGGGAGGGCTTCCCTGGAAGAGCACCTCAGTGTCCGTGCTCTGCCCAGGCACTTCCCACGGCACCACGGGCTGTCACCAGCAGCAAGCATCATGGCCCTCAGCAGTCTGCCCTGAAACTATTTCTTCAGACAAAACAAGACCCTGAAACACGCTTGTAGTGACTTCACGCGCCTGAAATCCTATTGTAAAACTACATCCTTAGTCCTGGGGACGCTCCCCACCCTTTGTCCCTCAGGCACTGCACATTCAGCAGACTTGAGAGGCACCTCTGCTGACTGAAGGTCCGTAGGACTGGTGGGGAAGGAGGTTCACCTTCACTTACCTGGACACGATTCATCAGCACTACAGCTGCTAGGCAGAGGAGAGCAAGAGGTGTTTGCTGGCCAGTCCTCCCCATGGTGGGCGGTGATTTCTCCAGAATCAGCTCAGTGTCTTTGCCTGTTCTTTCAGACCTCTGAGCCTCTTATAAGCAGTGGAAGAGCACTTCCCAAACGTCAGACTCCCAGCTTGCCTTCCCCCCCCCCATTCCCACTTGTTACCCTGCGACAATTTGTGTGGAAAGGTTTTGTTTAATCACTAGCTGAAGTCTGTTTTCGGTATGAAAGTGATCATTATCTAGTTGATTGCAAAGCTGCTGTTGAGTGTTTGGTCCTGTTTCCAAGTGCATACTCGGAAATGCTGAGAGCAGAAGCAGTGCACAGACCTGCTGCTGGCTCCCTGACCTACTGTACATTTCACCATCAACCTCGGGCAGGTTAGGGAAAAAAGGCTTAATTTGGTTCTCTCTGTCAAATCAAAATAGAGTGCATTTTGTTGCCCAGAGAAGCTGTGGCTGCCCCGTCCCTGGAGGGGTTCAAGGCCAGGCTGGACGGGGCTTGGAGCAACCTGGGCTGGTGGGAGGTGTCCCTGCCCAGGGCAGGGGGTGGCACTGGGTGGGCTTTAGGGTCCCTTCCAACCCAAACCATTCTGTGATTCTATGGTTCTATGTAGAAACAAAGACCCAGAAACCTTAGCATTGTCTGGCAACAGAGACATGTCATCTGTGAGGGCAAGGAAAAAGTGCAACCCTCAGCACAGCTTACCCACATATGGGAACGAAAGCTTCAGTCTTCATCTCCAAGCCATTTCTATGCTGGTAACACAGGGTATTGCAGCCCCGAGGGGTCTGGTGGAGAACCATGCCACATGCATTACACGTGAAGAAGGAAAACAGAAAGTGTCTACAGGCTTTGTAGATGACACTGACTGTCCTCTGTCTTTCTTTCGCTCTTTACAGCATGTATTTTCTCTCCGTGTTTTCTCACCTATCTTACTGATTCTACTAATTCCATGCAAAATCAGAGCAGGAAATAACTTTATTTTATTAGATTTTGCTTTATCAGCTCTGAGGCTGTGTCAGGAAGCCCATGGGAGATTCTCATTGTTTCACACAGTGTGTGAGCCGATGCAGGCAGGACGCAGGAACAACCACAAGACCACAGATGAAAGGCAAAGTACAAATTTAATCTTGATACCTCGGGGATCGGGGAATCTCTGAGGCAGCACCCGGGCAGAGGCACACGAGCAGGGGACGCAGGCACCGCGGAGTGAGAGGGAGACCTTATTAGCAAGAGAGGCCTTGTTAGCAAGAGAGGGAGAGAGTGAGAGCGCACAGACTCCCTGTTCTTGACGGTATTTCAAGAGTTCCAGCAGGCTTAGTTTTCCCACTGCGCTTCGATCTTGAACAACGGGCCAGGATTCTCAAGCGGATAGATGAGGTGTCCCTGAGCCCATAGCAGACTCACGTTATCTAAGTGAAATGTTCTACTAGCAAGCACATAAGACTGGACAACAATTAGTGTGATATATGTGTTTCCCAGCACCCCTGGTGCGAGTCACTTGAGCGTATTCACAATCTTCACCTGCCCTGCTTCATGCTATGGGAATTCCCTGACTTAACTCATTTTCAGAAGAAATGTTCTGCACAATGCAGGGGTTGAAAGATCCTTTGTGCACTTGCCATTACAGCAGATATAGATAATGACTGATAATAAGTAGATGGAAGTTTCTTTCAATGCTATAGCTTACCGATGAGTGGTGTAACAGGTCTCAAAGGGGCCTTCTATGCCATAAAATCCAGTCTGTGCTTGTGGGTAGCTGCATCAAGTCCTCTCATTTGAAGTGTAATCACCAGAGCTGGCAGGAGTACATCACTACATGAAACCAGCAGGAAAATTATTCTCCTAGACACCTCCCAGCTGGCTGCATGTGCTTCCTCTCTTTGCCATCTTCCCGAAGGGGACACAGGTTGAAGAGGGCTTTATGGGGCTTGGAGACGGCAACCCTGCCCCAAGCTTCCCCAGCACACAGAGGGCGGCTGTGGGGGCCACCAAACCCACCTTAGTGCATGAGCAGTGTCCACACAGCAGGTGTGAGGCTGTTCACCCACGTGCAGCTGGTGGCAGTGGGGGAGCCTGGACGAGGGCTGTGGACACTCATGCTACCTCTCCCCAGCGAGGACCTTCTGGAGCTGGCTGCGCGGAGCTGTGGGCACCTTGCACATGGGCAGCTGCTGCTGTCAAGCAAAGGCAGAGCCAGTCACAAAGCTCTGGCCATGGCAGACATGGCAGTAAGGACCTGCCAGTGCTGATCCAGTGGTGTGGGTGAAGGCTGAGCCCTGGCCGAAGCACTCCTGCACTGCACACAGCACATGGCCGATCCCTGTGCACACTCTCAACCGGGGTCTTGTGCACGCTCTGACGCTGTGTGCATGGGCAGCGCGTGCCCAGGGCAGCTGCACTGGCTAGCGATGGCAGACGATGCTTCCCCATGGGGCTGAGCGGGTCCAACCTGCCTGTTTTCCTGGGGTTTTCTCTGATGTCGTCATCATCTTAACCAGAGGTCCCCCTGGTGTGACTGCTGGGCCTTGACACTGGGATCTTGCTCGGCAAGGCTTGGGAAGGTTTATTTGCCCAAAGCTGTTATCCAAGGAGCTCTGCTTCTTGATCTGTGCTGCAAAGAAGAGACATCTCAGGATGGGTCATTGCACTGGAGGGTGTTGGACACAGAAGCCACCAGAAACAAACCATGGAGTGTATGTCAAACCCTGACTCACCAACCCTGCCCAGAGGTACGACGAGATGGGGAGAAGAGGGTGGAAAGACAAACGTGACAAGGATAAAGTGCTGGTTACTCTGGTGAAGGGGAGGGTCTGCAAAAGCTGGAAGGGTTTGAATTTTTCCTTCCCCTGTTTGTACACTGCTCAACACCTCCTCGTAAGCTTGACTGTCAGGGCTCATGGCTCTCCAAAAACTGCTTCGTATTTAAGATGATGCTTTCCTCTGCAGGAAAAAAGACAGTTGAAATTAAGATTTATGTAATTGCTGACACACACTGAAGACTCAGTGGAAGAGATATCTCATCAGTAACCTGGGCAAAAATATTATTACCGAAGACTGTAGGAGTAGCAGGAACAGAACCTGGCCATGCCTGTGATAGGAGGAGGAGTGGTATTTGACAGGTCCTGAAATAACTGAAATGACTGAAATAACCATCACACTCGGTGAGAATTACAACTGAGTCAGTTGTCCTCTGGGTGGTAAAGGAGCAGACAACTCCATTTATAGGGAGAAAAAACTTATTTTCTGGAACCCATGAGTTCAGAATCCCTTAAAAAAAGATCTGTAGAGACTGAATAAGCTGCAGAAATAGCAGTTTAAATTTCAGCCACAACTCTCAAAAAATTATTTCGATATTGCTCAATAATCAAGAATCAAAAGACATGCCACTTTTAATCATCTGACTCGAGAAAAATCACTCAGGTGCCCGTTGTTCACATTGCGGCTTGCAGAACCCACATATGGCTGGAGGAAGATGCGAGAGTTTGTTGTGTGGAAGTGATCAGATTCAGATGTGCAGCAGAATCTGCTCCCCGAGAAAGCTCAGAAGACGGGGGAAATATATCTGCTATGCCCTGAGCTATGGAAGGAACATACATTCAGTCACAGCACAAGAATGGAGCCAAATAGGAAAATAAAAATGCGGATGCAGTATTTCCAGTTGGATTTGCAAGGCTGGATCGGACTAAAACCCCACCCAATGGGGAAGCCAGAATCGGATATTTCAAGAAAGCACGGATTACATGAAAATATGTGAACTCTTTAATTACTCCTGGATAACTGGGATTTCATCATTCAGTAAAACACCCCACAACCATCATACTAAAATTCCCAAGTCACAGAAAGAGCTGTGCTGTCATTTCAGTCGGGACGGACAAACGACAAGACTCTCCTTGAAGAGTTAAGTTAAGCTCTCTCCTTTGTTACAAACTTGGCTTTCTTATATATCTGATCTTTTGTTCACGCTCCGTTCACGCGTTCTTTCTACGCATTCAATCGGTTAGGTTACACAGCACAGGCGCTCGTAGCTACAATACGATTGGTTATCGAAATCCTGTTCACATTGCTTAAAATCTGCCTTTCTCACAGCCTAACTCTCCTTGTTCTTTGAAGCAATCTTCTTCTTTCTCCTTTTTGTTACATTGTCCTTATATGACACAACTCGCGGCCTTCTTATGGGTACACTGCAAACTCTATCTCTTCTGTCAAGGGGTCTACGGACCCGCCGTATCCCCCAACACTGTGCCATGATGAGGTGCTGTGCTGACTCTTCTGGTGTTTCCTCTGGGGTATGCTTCTTCTAGGCAGAGGCAAGTAAGTTGGTTTAGATCCTTTCTCCTTGACCCTAGGTTAAAAAAGACTTATCTGCCCAGGGACAGGGCTAAATACAGTAGCTTGCAATTCATTCTAGCCCCTATTTCTTGATCTTCCCCTTTCGGACAACTATCATCTGCCTTCATTAATTTCAGAAAACTATCATCCGCCATCATTAATTCCTCTCCAGCCCCTGCCATTCATCAGTGTCGTGGTTCCAGCGGGGATAGGATTAATTCTCCGCAGGCTCTGGCAGGGACACAGGTATTCCATGCCATGGGAGCCATGCCCAGGCTGGAGCCAGGAGCTGCCGGCGGAGGGGGTGGGAGGTCGCCGCTGGGAGCAGGATGGGGCGTCCCAGGTCTGGCCGGTGAGCGGTGGTTCCGTCATTGTGTTTCTACATTCCTCTATCCGTGTTGTTGTTGTTGTTTTCTTGTTCCCTTTGCTGTTGTGTTAAACTGCCTTTGTCTCATCCCCAGAGTTTGGCCTCTTCTTACGATGCTCCCGCACAGCCGTGGAGGGGTGAGAGAGCGGCCGCCTGGTTCTTCTGTCCATCTGAGGCCAAACCAGGACAACCAGCCAACGCAGAAGTCCCCCTGGCTCTGCAGGAGGGCTTGTTCTGAGATGACAGGGCAGGGATGAGGTTTCTGTGACAGCCAATATCAGAGGTCGAGGGAATTTGGGTCTGGAAAACAAGCAGCATCCATCTCTTGCTATCTGTTTTCCTCCTCCCTGTTTTTCCCAGGATAAGGATTGGGGAATTCTCCTGGGAGCTGTGCCAGCTCCCCTGGCGTCTGACAACTGTCTGCAGCCATTATCAACCCAGCCCACCGCCATGACCTCCCCTGGCATCACGCTGGAGCTTTTACAGAGCATTTCATCAAGGGAAAAGCATTCATTTTCCTCTATGGCCAGATGTTATATAAGGAAACCTACCTGGAAATAGACGTACATTACCAGAGACAAAGAATTTTGTCCCTGTATTAAAAGTCTATCCTGCCTTGACTGGCTCAGCCTGCTAATCCCACTGGATTTTGCAGGGCAAGGATTTAAGCAGCTGAGCTTAGAAGGAGAAAGAAAGGAAAAGAAGGGAAAGGGAAGGGAAAGGGAAGGGAAAGGGAAGGGAAAGGGAAGGGAAAGGGAAGGGAAGGGAAGGGAAGGGAAGGGAAGGGAAGGGAAGGGAAGGGAAGGGAAGGGAAGGGAAGGGAAGGGAAGGGAAGGGAAGGGAAGGGAAGGGAAGGGAAGGGAAGGGAAGGGAAGGGAAGGGAAGGGAAGGGAAGGGAAGGGAAGGGAAGGGAAGGGAAGGGAAGGGAGGGCAGAGAAGAGCAGGGCAGGGTTATGCAGGGCAAGGAAGAGCAGGGGAAGGGCAAAGCAAGGCAGGGCAAAGCAAGGAAAGGCAAGGCAAGGCAAAGCAAGGAAAGTAAGGCAAGGCAAGGCAAGGCAATGACGGGCAAGGAGAGGCAAAACAAGGCAAGTCAAGGCCGGGCCAGGAAGGGTAGTGCAAGGAGAGGCATGCAAATGCAGGCCAGGGCTGGGCAGGGGAAGGCAAGGCAAGACAAGGTAACGCAAGGCAGTGTAAAGCAGGGAAAGGAGGCAAGGCAAGGCAAGGCAGGGCAAGTCAAGGTGGCAAGGCAAAGCGAGAGACGGCAAGGTAAGGCATGGAATACAAGGGCAAGTCAGGACAGGGCAAGACAAGGGAAGGTAAGTCAGGGAAAGGCAAGGAACAGCAGGAGAATACAGGGCAAGGCTGGGCAAGACAAGGTAGATCAGGACAAGGCAAGGCAAGACAAGGAATGGCAAGGCAAGGCAAGTCAGGGAAGGCAGGTCACAGACGTGCAGGAGAAGACAAGGCATGGCGGTGCCAGGCAAGGCAAGGCAGAGCACGGCAGGGCAAGCTAGGGTAAGGCAAGGTGAGGTGAGTCAAGACAAGGCAAGGACAGGGAAGGGAAGGCAAGCCAAGGCAAGGAAAGGCAGCGCAGGGCAGGGCAAGACAGGGCAGATCAATGTAGGGCAGGGCAAGGTAAGGCAATGCATGGCAAGCAGGAAAGGCAGGGCAGGGCAAGTCAGGTCATGTCATGGCAATGCTGGGCAAGACAAGGCAGGCCAAGGCAGAGCAGGGTAAGCAAGGCGAGGCAAGGCAAGGCAAAGGCAAGGCTAGGCAAGGCAAAGGCAACGCTAGGCAAGGCAAGGAAACGCAAAGGTAAGAAAACGCAAAGGGAAGGCTAGGAAAGGCAATGCAAGTCAAAGCAAGACAAGGCAAGGCAAGGAGCAGCTACCATTTGTCTCCTGAGCAACTTTTAATCCTCTGAGTCCCTCTGATCTTGAACAATCAGTGAAGCAGTGCAGAGTAGGCCTTGCTCTGCAGTTTTTCTACCTCCCAACAACAGAGGCCCGTTAAACTGTCTGTGTTGAGTCTACCTGGGTACACCATGCAGCACACAAAGGTTCTGGTTTCATGTGCAGTCTATGGACATGTTGGAAACCCAGCCATGAGACTCGCTGTACAGGCGCAGCATCCAGTCATAGGAACTGCGTTAGCCTACATCTGTGCTAAAATACGGACAAAACCTCTGTGCCTCTGATTAGCTACAATCATGGCACCCTTTCTCTGTACAGCATGTAAATGTTTGCAGATGAAAATAGCGACGGTATGAGATGCCAACCCTCTACTGTGCTACGTGGTTATTATTCTGTCCTCTTCGAACTGGAGGAATAAACCTTCCAGGAGGGAAACATTTTTACAAGATCCAATAGTGAACTTTGGCATGGTCTCATCAGCACAGTAAGAGAGGCTGGTGTCTGGATGGATGATGGGAGGTTTTAGATGCAAGTGGGAAAAAGAGGCACTAAAGTCAATATGTATGTGAAGAAAGAGCCCCCATTTATGGTCAGCCTTCCTTTTCATGTCCCTTACAGATTTCTCTGTGTTTCCTGTTGCTTTCTGTATAGGCTCTGAGACACAGGGGAGTGACTTTTAACAGTGATTCAGCCTTAAATTCTAGTCTTAAATTCTAGTTCTGCTGTTTACTGGCCAGTCTCTAGCAGGAGTAAACAAAATTTTGTTGCTCTTGACTTTTCTGCAATGGCAGAAACGCCCAGTGATATAACAATGCTGCTTGGTACTGAACGTTTCTCCTTCATGGACTTAGTCCACAGCACCAAACTGTATAGCGCATTGTTATTAATGCACTGGCACCAAGTCTGGTGCCTTTCTATCTGGAAATGAGATGTAAGGCTCAGTCTGTGCAATACACCAGGCTCAAACATATCCCAGGAGTTAACTCTCTAGTTTTCTAGAGCTTTCCCCAGTTTTCCAAAAGACACATGTGAGTGGTCAGATGTAGGTGTTAGTCAGGAAGACCAGCTAGGCGGTGTAGAGATATCCATTGGCTCACTTGATTATCCCCATTACCTAGTGGAGTAAAATAAATTGAACCTTTCAAGAAATCTGCATACCGAAAGAGTCATTTAATGAAGTTCTACCTTTGGTCATACAAACACCTTCCAAAGGAGCTAAACCAGTCCAAAACCCCATAACAAACCGTCTCTTCTATCCACCCCTATAAGAGCCCTATGTGACTACCAGACAAGACTGCAGGAGACATCTTACTTGGAGAGCTAGCTATAAGGAGATTGCTATACCAGCTGTAATTGTTTGAAACAAAGAAATCTTGACATTTCAGAGCTTTTTTAATTTCTACGAATGATTAGCAATGAAAAGCAGCTCACACAAGCTATTCAGATATCCTCAATTTCTCCATTCGCTATTCTTTTTCTCCCCACTTTGTTCTGTACTGGCTTTATGATGCAACTGTTGGTTAATCAGGATCAATGAGCAATCGCATTTCCAAATGGCTCAAATTTTAAGGCTGAGAAAGAACAGTGCTACACTGGTACAGAAATGGCGGAGGAAGCTGACAAAAATAACTGGATCTGGATCAGTTCCTGCTGTGCTATGCTGTGTGGAATTTCATTTCTGTCTGTTTGTAGGAGCAATAGTACCCTTTGTCTGTCTCCCAGATTTCACCATCTGCAAATGTCTCATGTTGTCCATGCTGATACATCCTATTTAAACTGGAATCTGGGGAATCACTGAACACCAAGCACCTTTGTAGGTTGCTGCTCACTGACTTGAGTCAGGATCTTGCTCTCGGTCTCGATTCACAAACAGCTATGTATTGTGGACTGACCAAGTTGGCGAGGAACGCAGTGGCAGCAAGGGTGAGTTCTGTGGCTGAGCACTAGGCTGAGGCAGACAGCAGGGTTCCCGGAGCCAGGGAAACCTGGGGAAGAGCCAAGGGCCCTGCCAGGAGCCGGCAGCTCTCGGGAGCAAGGCTGATGTGGCTTGGGCATTGCCGGGAGCAACCACAAGAGATTTAAATGGCCTTGGCTGTGTGCAATATGTTTTGCATTAAGGTTTTCTTTTTCCTGTTGTTTAGCAACAGCCCTGCTGAATTCCTCACCCTGGGGACCGACGGTGGAAACACAAACATGACCAGACATTCTCCAGCTCTTTTGTTCTATTACAGTGCTCAGAAATCACCAAAATATGTGGTCTACAGCAGCAAGAAAAACAAAAAACTAAATAAGTGTATGGCAGCATCTCTTAATAGCATGGTACAAGACCCCTCACTGGAGAAGATATGTGCTCGCTAGGAGCTGCAGCTAAGCAGAGGCATGCCAGTGAAGCATCTTTTCGGATAAGTTTGGGAGCATCATTTGGGAGCCTTTTTTTTGCTCCAGGCTCAAAAGTCCAGCTTGTGAGCCTGCGCAACAAGCTACATGCTGCTTCATAGCTAGAGGATGTATGCTTTCCATTTGGAACACCTCGATTTCTCCTTTAAAATTAGGAGTTTTCTGGAGAAAGCTTTGCGTGTGGGTATTTTCTGAAAGATCGCAAAGGGCCTGAAACCAAAAATAGCAATTGTGTGCTACAAGAGTTAACCCTGCAAGCCATGTGCACTTTAAAGGGTCCAAAGGAAGGCTATTTGCTTTATCCTAGCTTAATTTCAGCATCAGGTAGTAATGCAGTATTCAATAAAAATGTTAATTGCAGTTATCTGAGCAAAATGGGATTTTTGAGATACCAGCTCCCCCTGTTTTTACAGGATTTGAGCTCCTTGCTTAGCTTGTCTCATAGGAAGCATCCTTAAGTTCAATGGTACAAGACTTGAGTAAGGATTCAGGATAAATGAATTACAGTGTCAGCATTTGGCTGCAAGACGGTACAGTTTTACAGGAACTATGCTCTTTGCCTCTCTTGGCTTTGTAGGGTTTCCCAGTGTTGTGAAACGTGGAGGGAACATCTAGTACCTCCCTGAAGTACCTGAATGGAAACTTCAAAGCAGCAGCTTGTAATTTTTACTCAAATCACTCCAGTTCATCCTCAGAATACTCTCCCCAACTACCAAAATCTTCTCCTTACAGTCCCTACAATTTCTAACCAGCACTCCCCTGTCTCCAAATCCTCCTTGCAATGTTGCTAATTCTCCTCATACCCAAACCCTTCTACAGTTAATACAGCAACCTTCCCGAGCCCTCTACCCATTTTTCTGGTTACCATTTATTTGGCTTAGAGCTCTTGGTAAGCTAATTTGTTATTGAGAGCATGTGCTGATAGACTCACTGGCCTTCAGAACACTTAAGGGCACAGTTTGATGGTTTCCCTGCAGGCAGCGGTTGTTTGGGTCAATCTCCTATTTTCACAAACCAGCTTTAATTCTTGAGGGATGGGGAAACAGAAAAACTGACAAGGGGTCAAGCAGACACACAGATGGCAGGTTGGTGTCAGCTTTGTTTCCTTCAAGAGACTGAAATAGCAAATCCTGAACAGCACACAGATGTGATCATAACATCCACTTGCATGGGATAACACTGTAGAAGGGAGAGGAAAAAAGATCAAATCAGGTGCTGGTATAAGAGGCATCTGCAGAACTAGGACTGTGCCAGTGCCGTTTTAAATATTTATCCAGACTGATATTGCATGCAGGCTGTCTGCCTTAGCTTTGTGACTGGAAGGTTAAAATATTTTTGTGAAGATAAAAGGAAGATGTTAGAACCAGAGTGATATAAGACAGACTGATAGAAGTGTATATTACGTGTGAGTAACTACACTGGGAGTGCCTTAACTTGTCCCTCAGGTGGTTATACATACGTTACTTTTAATTCCATGAACATCTGTACTTTCTCCTGCCTCTTTCAGGGCACAAAGCGAACAGTGCTCAGACTTTTGCATTTTGTTTCACCTTCTATGCTTAAGGCGGGGTACTAGACCACTTGTGCTGAAGTTACTCCCTGAATCCAGCATTATTGATTTCTTCACTTTCTTTTCAATAAAGACTTAATTACGAACTCTGTGAGCTTCAGACACATTAATTAACCTTCATAAGACCTCTGCGAGATCAGCAGGCTCTGTTACAATCCGAGGCTCAGGGAGATGACACCAGTCAAAGGTACTCACTACTTTTGAATGACTCATTTGGAGTTACTTGATTTGATCAGGCTTGATTTGTCAGCCTCACGTCTCTGCCTGGGAAGATCATGGAACAGATCCTCCTAGAAGCTATGCTAAGGCACGTGGAAGACAGGGAGGTTATTCGAGACAGCCAGCATGGCTTCACCAGGGGCAAGTCCTGTCTGACCAACCTAGTGACCTTCTACAAGGGAGTGACTGCATCAGTGGACATGGGGAGAGCTACGGATATGATCTATCTGGACTTCTGCAAGGCTTTTGACATGGTCCCCCACAACATCCTTCTCTCTAAGTTGGAGAGATACGGATTTGATGGGTGGACTGTTCGGTGCATAAGAAATTGGCTGGATGGTCGCATCCAGAGGGTGGTGGTCAATGGCTTGATGTCCAGATGGAGAGGGGTGACAAGTGGTGCCCCTCAGGGATCTGCACTGGGACCGGTGCTGTTCAATATCTTCATCAATGACAGAGACAGTGGGATCAAGTGCACCCCCAGCAAGTTTGCCGATGATACCAAGCTGAGTGGTGCAGCCGATGTGCCAGAGGGACGGGATGTCATCCAGAGGGACCTGGACGAGCTGGAGAGGTGGGCCTGAGCAAACCTTATGAAGTTCAGCAAGGCCAAGTGCAAGGTCCTACCCTTGGGTCGGGACAATCCCCGCTATCGATACAGGCTGGGGGATGGCGGGACAGAGAACAGCCCTGCGGAAAAGGGCTTGGGGGCACTGGTGGGTGAAAAGCTGGACATGAACCAACAATGTGCACTCGCAGCCCAGAGGGCAAATCGCTTCCTGGGCTGCATCAAAAGCAGCGTGGCCAGCAGATCCAGAGAGGGGATTCTGCCCCTCTGCTCCGCTCGGGGGAGACCCCACCTGGAGTGCTGTGTCCAGCTCTGGAGCCCTCAGCACAAGAAGGACATGGACCTGTTGGAGCGGGGCCAGAGGAGGCCACGAAGATGCTCAGAGGGCTGGAGCCCCTCTGCTGTGAGGACAGGCTGAGAGAGCTGGGGGCGTTCAGCCTGGAGAAGAGAAGGCTCCGGGGAGACCTTAGAGCCCCTTCCAGTCCCTAAAGGGGCTCCAGGAAAGCTGGGGAGGGGCTGTTTGCAAGGGCAGGTAGCGACAGGACGAGGGGCAATGGTTTAAACTGGAGCAGGGCAGGGTTAGATTAGCCATGAGGAAGAAGTTCTTTACACTGAGGGTGGTGAGACACTGGCCCAGGTTGCCCAGAGAGGGGGTGGAGGCCCCATCCCTGGAGACATTCAAGGCCAGGCTGGATGAGGCTCTGAGCGACCTGATCTAGTTGAAGATGTCCCTGCTCACTGCAGGGGGGCTGGACTGGATGGCCTTTAGAGGTCCCTTCCCACCCAACACATTCTATGATTCTGTGATCTCAGCAAATGAGAATATTTTATGTGCAGCCTTCTCCGGCATGCAGCTCTGAGCACACATGAGTTCCACAGACCACTTCTCAGGCTGTCAGGAATGAGGTGCATCCACTAATAAGCCAATGTAGGAAATCTGGGTAGATAACTGAGCACTGCAACATGGAAAGAACTGAACAGTACGTTGCCTGGCAGAATAAAAAAAAAAATTGTCATGGATAGAGTTGAAAGAAGTATCTGGTAATCTCCATCCTGTCTCTTTTCTTACTGCCTGAACAGCTTTCACCTTTCTGATAGATCTTTTCTTTTCAAGATTATCTCTCAGCAATTGCTAAATCCAGGTGTCATTTCAAAACTAACAAGGAAAAAAAATCCATTACAGTTGGCAATTTCTAGCCCTGAACAAATGGGCTTTTAAAAACCTTTTCCTTTGGAGGGTGGGAGTGGGTTAAGGAAGAAAATACTTCATCAGATTTGCTGCAAAGCCATTTGTAATTTCAGTCACTGCTAGTAAAAGTCAGTGCAGTTTTATAATTAGGTACTTTCAGTCAGAAAAAGACCTCTGTATGTGATCCATTTCAAACGGAGAGGATCAGTCACAGCTTGTGCAGTCCCTCCTGTGGAACTGGCCTTAGCGTTACCTGCTTCTAGGATGCAGCCTCTGATCTCTCTGGGCAAACCTGTCCCATATAAACAGCCCGGGCAAACCTGTCCTAAGTATGCAGCCTGCCATGCTGCAAATTTTATCAAAGAAATTATATTCCCTTCAGCTGCTTTTAAATGCTTCATTTTTTTTTTTCAGCTGTCACCACTGGGTCATCGCCTGCTCTTAAATCACACCTTGCTGCTGAATCTATTCTTCCAAGGCTGCCAGGAAGGTTATTTAATTTAATTTAGAGTATCTATTCAAACACTAACGAACTGACTCCAACCTGGGAAACATGGCAAGCATCACTCAAACACCATCTTGCTTTTGTTCCTTCTCCTTCAGAAGGGAACACGGAGAAACGTCTTCTGCTAGAAACGGCCCCACGCTGAGAGTTGCCAGTGGTGATGGCAGATGAGGAAGATGGGAAGCTATAAAACTTCTTTTGCTTGCATCTGCCTGCTGAAACTTGCATAGAGGGTGTGATATATGGTCTGGCAGACAGAAGCCACCAAGACCGGGAGAGGGGACGCTTCATACAGATGATGTGGGGAGGGAAGGGTGTGAGATCTTGCCAGCCAGGTACTGCTTTGTTAACAAAATAGTGGGGAGAAAGGGAAAATTTCCTTGCAGTTGCAGTTCTCCTGATGGGACTGGCAAGTGGGTTCAGTGAGTCTGAGGTAAAAGCCCTCTCCAAGGCCTCAGCTCATCTTCCCAAGGGATCTTCCCAAGGGATCTTTGAAAACAACTGCATTTCTGCCAGAGCCTTTGCTGGGTCTGTGGCATTGGAGCTGCTTCATTTTTGCAAGCAGGTCTCCTCTCTGATTGGTGATAGTCAGGGAAGGTGACAGAGACAGAGTGTATTTGCTCTCCGATTTCCATGGCGTGGATAGCCACTTTGCCCAGCAAACAAATCCTGACAGTTCAGACAGAAGGAGGCAAAGGAGGGTTTCAGAAGTGCACAGGGCATCACAGGATGTCCCAGCCTGTCCTAAAACCAGCACTGCTCTCAAACACTTGACGTTCCAGGAGCACTGCAAGTAAGGAGAGGGTAATCCTCCTTTTCCGGCTTGCTCGTATTCTCTACCTGAGATCTTCTGTAACCAGAAATATAAGCAAAGTTGTTGATTTGGTCCCTGAAACCAATCGTTTGCTGTGCACTCAGAGCTGCTGTACTTCCTACATACCCAAGAGTGCAAGCATTAGCTGGTCCTTCAGAGGCAGGGAGCTCTACAGATGAAAGAGAGTGGGAAAGAATGGCATGAATACAAGGAGGCCTAGAGAGAAACTTCAGGAGAGTCAAACTAGAGACATTCTGGCAAACCTGGGTGGCACAGTGCTGTGAACTGCTGCTGCCTGGTTCCTGTGCTTGTCCTGGGCAGCTCTGCAGGGTCTTGGCACCCTTACCACATTCCCACATAACTTCTGGCTTGTCGAAGGCTGGGGAATGGTTGCTGGCGGGAGGTATTAACACAGAAATTGTCTCCCTCTTGAGGAAGGAGTTCTTTAACCAATGCAGACCTAGAACTGCTGATAAGCACAGAGACAGTGACCTTTCAAAGCTGGAGCGCTGCAAACAGAGGGTGCAGTGTCAGCACAGGTTGCTTGCCCTGAGGAGCATTAAGAACAGAAAAGGAGCACAAAGTGATATTTTAACCTCAATTAATCAGAAGTGCTGTTTTCCCCAGCAGCATTTTGAACTTTCATATCATTTTCCTTTGAGATCTCTGCTGCGCTGTATTTGTTGCACCCACCCGGTATCAGACCTCAAGGACTGGGGAGGGTCCTGCTGCCTGAAAGAGTGAATGAAATGTTTCAGAACTGAAAGCTGTTTCAGAGTTCGTGGATCAACTGTAAACCAGACTGTATTGGTTCAGCCCCCATGCTGATAACAGCTTGTTACAAAAAAAATTCAAAGTAAACCAACCACCTAATTCAGGCTGTTGCTCACTGGAAAACTACTGTTACAGTAAGCACTGATATAACTGATGATTATAATGAAAGAAAAGAGAAATACGAGCATGTTGCACCTTGCCTAGAACAACTGGATTTTTTGAGGGCCCAGGAGGTTTTATAAAATGCTGATGTTAATCAAAATGCAAACTATTCATTTGGCTTGACACATTACACATCTCCCAGGTATTTTGTGATGAAAGTGTCAACTACTTTTACCCTTTTTTTTTTCCCCCAGATTTTTTTAAAAAAAGTTATTACAGAATGAATTGTCATATTTGTACAGCACGTTGATCGCAGAAGTGCCAAGAGTAAGCTTTAAAGCTTCCCTTAGGAGGACAGGGCTCAGTCTCACCTCTCCCACCTCTCAGGCTAACGGAGTTGTCACCAGACCTTCAGGTTACTTCTACTAGTTACACTTGCTGTCACCCCAGCTGATAGAAAGAGCATGTCTCTGCCAGCTTGTGGGCAAGGTTATCCCACGCGGGACCCTCGACGGGCAGAGGGATTCTTCTATTTCCTCTTGGCACCCTTCTGTCCTTCCCATTGAGCACTCTCTGCTCCATCTACTGGCCTGATTTCCAAAGAGCAGAGCCTGGCTGCATTTTATAAGGGGACTGATCTTCCCTGTGTGTATGGGGAGTATTTTGCAAATGTGGTAAATATGACTTCGATTTATCACGGTAGCTTGTGCCAAGCCAGTACCTCTTTTTGACGGGGTAAACGACTCCCTGGAAAAGGGAGATGCAATATCTCTAGTGTCTCTGGAATGCAGTAAAAGATTTGGTGCCGGGCTCTGGAAAAAAAAATTTCTTCCAGTTAAAGCGCACATTTTTGCAAATGCTGTAAGTGATGGATATGGGGAGGGGGTGAGGAACTCGATAAATCAAAGTAAAAAATATCAATGTTCAACGGGGTTCTGTATAGCTGACTACAGGTGGTTAGCGACCTCCCTTGAGGATCAAGTGTGGGACTGATCTTGACTAACATTTTCATTTCTGGCCTCAAAGCTAAAAGAGGATCTCACCCAGAACTGTGTGTAGTATTTTCATCAGGCAAGAGGAACTAAAAGGGGAAGAGGTGTTAACACAAGAGAAAATGGATATGAAAGCCATTTATAATTCTGTCGAGACAGTGAGATTATTGCTTTTTAAAAAGGAATAAAGATGCGAAAGATCTAACTGCTTTTACCATGAAGTCTCCCCAGTTCATGAAAGACAAGGAACTACTGGAGACAGTCCAGCAGAGGGCTACGATGATGATCAGAGGACTGGAGCATCTCTCAGGTGAGGAAAGGCTGAGAGACCTGGGGTTGTTCAGCCTGGAGGAGACTGAGAAGGTGTCTCATCACTGCTCAGCAATAGCTAAAGGGCAGGTGTCAGGGGGATGGGGCTGGACTCTTTTCAGTGGTGCCCAGCAACAGGACAAGAGACACTGGGCACAAACTGGAACACGGGAAATTCCATCTCAACATGAGGAAAAACTTTAATTTGAGGGTGCCAGAGGACTGGCGCAGGCCGCCCAGAAAGGTGTGGAGTCTCCTTCTCTGGAGATATTCAGAAGCCACCTGGACGCGTTCCTGTGCCACCTGCTCTGGGTGACCCTGCTTGGGCAGGGGGTTGGACAAGATGATCTCCAGAGGTCCCTTCCAACCCCTGCCAGTCTGTGACTCTGAAAAATGTAGTAAAAAAAAAAAAGAAAAATAATCACGATGAAATTCCAGCAGGCCTCTTCTAGTCCTGCAGTATTCTGTCAACAGCAAATTATCCCTAATTTCATTCTAATAAGCTATAACCTCCCATTACAATTTACCATAGAAAGTCCTCCATATCTCTTGAAGAGAAACACTCCAGATTTCTTTGAAAGCTGTGTGATCTAAAATTCATACCACATGATATGCCCAGCGGCAGTTGGCAGGTGATGAGTGAGCGCACTGCCGCGTGTAAACGCCTGAGGCAGACAGTTACTGTTTGGCATCTTCCACACCCTGGCACTGCATGTGCAGTCTATGGCTTTCAGATTGCAATGTAATTCTGAAAATTAAACCAGAGACTGTAAGTTTCTCATAAACAATTAAAAAAAAAAAAAAAAGAATTACAAAAGCAGATCTGAAGTCTTTACAGCTAAGTGACTTTTGTTTAAGCCCATTTCAGGGGTTTAGCGCTCAGTGGAGATTAAGGAAAAACATTGCCATGTATTGACTTAACTTCAGATTCGCTGTGTTTAAACTGATTAGTTGGCTTCTCTAACAATGCTGGAAAATCTGGCACTTTGGAGGATTTTAATACAATTTTTTTCACACAGACAGACAACCCACGCTAACCTAACGGTGGGCCAGTGCCAAGTCCCGGCTGGCGGAGGCCGCTGCCCCAGCCGCCTGGTGACCCGGGTTGACATCGACTCCATTTATTTCCGTGACAGCCGTTTACGCTAAAATAACGATCGGCCCTGCTCTCGCTGGCCTGGAGCTTGGAGTGCATCAATCGATCGGGAAAATGCTGTGGGTTTGGTAGATACCAGCGTGGACAAAGCGGGGCGAGCGGCCCGGGAGAGCCTCCGGGGCCGAAGGCGGTGAGGAGGGCCGGGCTCGCGGCTCCACCCGCGGCCCCACCGGGCGGCCCACGGGGCCACCCCCGGGAGCGAGCGGTCCTGCCCCTGGGCGGCGGCCTCTGCCTCCCGCGGACGCTCCTCAGGCCTCTGGCACCGCCCCGCCTTCAGCCGCGCCCGCGCGGGGGCCGTGCTCCCTGCCCCGCTCCGGGCCCGCCCGGGTGTCCATGGCAACGCAAGGCCTCGCATCCCACCGGCCGGGGTCGGGAGCGCTGCTGGTGGGGCTACCATGGCGGTCGGCGCCGGCAGAGTTTCCAGTCTGCCGGTGGCTGAGGGCGGAGAGGCGGCGAGGGCGGCCGGCTGCGGCTCCTGCCCCGGGCAGGGCCTGTCCCGCGGGCCGTGGGCCGGCGAGGTACGGCGCCGGTGGAGAGCGGGGCTGCGGGCCTGGGCGCGGGGGAAGAGGGGCCGGCGGAGGCGCCTCCTCTCCGCCGCCCGAGTACCATCGTCCCGCGGGCCCGGCCGGGCCTCCAGCGGCGGCGGGCGCAGGGGGCCGGCGGCGGGGCCCGCCCGTCCCCCGTCTGGTACCGGCGCTGCGCAGGCACCAGCTGGGCCCCGTCCGCCGGGGCTGGGTGGGGGTGCCCTGGGGGCTCCGTGGGGGAGCTCACGGCATCGCCTCTGTGTACGGAGAGGGGTCGTGAAAGGCAGGGCCGCCTGGGCTGCCTCCCAGACATGAAATATCTTCCAAATGTCTGATTTTGCTTCAAAATAGTGAACACCTTAAACTGTTTGTTACTGAAATCAATGCCTGTTGACCAAATTTCAGCCTGCTCATCTGACAGTTCTTGACTGCAGTTTGATTTGATAAGGTTTTCTTCACTGAAGAGAGAGGGGGTTATGGACAACCTTTTGACTTAGCATCTGCCACTTCCATACAGTCCGGCACTATGATTACCTATGATGTGAAATTCTGTCAGTGCTTTCTACTGAAGAGTAAGGTGGCAGTTTTGGAGTAGCAGTCGTATTTATCTTTTAAGCAAGTGGTGTGTAAAGGTTTAATAATCCAGTCACTTCACCTGCATCTGATAATTGAGGACTCCATGGTTCTGCTGATTTCCCTTCTGTTTTGAATGCAGAATGTTAGGTGTGTATTGGCATACAGGTCTTTATGAAAGCTGTTGAACGATCGAGTAGATGTTGGTTTAGCCTGCATCATCTGGCCATGGATCCAGGGATATGAATGCCGAGATACATCTGCTGAAGTAGTGTGAACTACTGATTGCTACATGATGGAAGAGCTTCTAGAGGAATTAGTAGAATCCCAGCTGAGTTTTGAAGCCCGTGACTAAAATGAAGTTGAGACCGTGCCCCGTCTTATCTTAAGTGTGTAACAGATTCCTCCTCTTCATGTGTCAGTTTCCTGCACCTCGTTTGTCCTGCTCTGTTGCAGTCAGGAAGCATTTCACTTATGTCTGTCCTGTCAGTTGTATCATTCTTCTTGTTTTGTCCTCTTTTGTGGATTACAGAAATATGTGGGACAGTTCTACGTGGACCAGCGCCATGGGAAGGGGATTTGCTACTGGCCTGATGGTTCCAAATTCACGGGAGCTCTTTATCTTGGCCACTTAGAAGGCTATGGGACCCTGGAATGGAAGGATGGCAGAAAATTTCAGGTAACGAAAAATGCTGTTTTAATACTGCGATTTCCTTGCCTTTCAAAGTCAGCATAAGTACAGGAAAATTTGACTGTGGGTTTTTTTCAAGCAGCTCCCTTATTGTTTTGGTTCTTTAGAGCAAATTCGTCATGCTTTGATCTCCAGTGAGTTAGGGCAGTCTTTTCAACAGCTTAGCTTCTGCTGTACTCAATTTTTGCATGGGGAAATACTGAAGGACATGATCATAGAATCATCAGATCATTTAGGCTGGAAAAGATCCTTAAGATCATTGAGTCCAACTGTGAACATAACACTGCCAAATCCACCACTAACCCATGTCCCTCAGCACCACGGCTACATGTCTTCTAAATACCTCCAGGGATGGTGACTCAACCACTTCCCTGGGCAGCCTGTTCCAATGCTTGACAACCCTTTCGGTGAAGAAATTTTTCCTGATATCCAATCTAAACTGCCCCGTATGCAACTTGAGGCCATTTCCTCTCATCCTATCGCTTGTTAGTTGGGAGAAGAGACCGACCCCCACCTGGCTACAACCGCCTTTCAGGTAGTTGTAGAGAGCGAGAAGGTCTCCCCTCAGCCTCCTTTTCTCCAGGCTGAACACCCCCAGCTCCCTCAGCCGCTCCTCATCAGACTTGTGCTACAGACCCCTCACCAGCTTTGTTGCTTTTTTTTGGACACACTCCAGTTGTTTTTCTTGTAGTGAGGGGCCCAAAACTGAACACAATACTCGAGGTGCATCCTCACCAGTGGGGGACGATCACGTCCCTAGTCCTACTGGCCACACTACTCCTGATACAGGCCAGGATGCTGTTGGCCTTCTTGGCCACCTGGGCACACTGCTGGCTCATATTCAGCTGGCTGTTGAGCAACACCCCCAGGTCCTTTTCCACCGGGCGGCTCTCCAGCCACTCTGCCCCAAGCCTGTAGCGGTTGCACGGGGTTGTTGTGACCCAAGTGCAGGACCTGGCACTTGGTCATGCTACACCTCATACCATTGGCCTTGGCCCGTCGATCCAGCCTGTCCAGATCCCTCTGTAGAGTCTTCCTAACCTCAAGCACATTAACACTCCTGTCCAACTTGGTGTCATCTACAAACTTACTGAGGGCGCTCTCAATCCCCTCATCCAGGTCGTTGATGAAGACATTAAAGAGAACAAGCCCCAATACTGAGCCCTGGGGAACACCACTTGTCACCAGCTGCCAACTGGATTTAACTCCATTCACCAGAACTCTCTGGGCCCGGCCATCCAGGCTGTTTTTTACCCAGCAAAGCGTACGCCCATCCAAGCCATGACCAGCCAGTTCTCCTGCAGAATGCTGTGGGAAATGGTGTCAAAGGCTTTTCTAAAGTCTTGGTAGACAACATCCACAGCCTTTCCCTCATCCGCTAAGTGGGTCACCTTGTCATGGAAGGAGATTAGGTTAGTTAAGCAGGACCAGCCTTTCATAAACCGTGGCGACTGGGCCTGATTGCCTGGTTGTCCTGTATGTGCCATGTGATGGCACTCAAGGTGATCTGCTCCATAACCTTCCTTGGCACCAAGGTCAAACCGATGGGCCTGTAGTTCCCTGGATCCTCCTTCTAGCCCTGTGATGTGATACCCTCTGTCCAGAACTAAAAAAACGATGCCTGGAAAAGTTTCCTATTCTGGTATCTAACATATAAGAATTCAGTATTTAGTCATCTTCTTTGATGAAGATCTTGTTAGTTAGTACTCTCAAAAGGCATATTAGGATGCCAGCAATATGCAACTGGAAAAATACTGCATTTTAAGCAACTGTGGAGATGGACAGCAGTCTGAACTGTCCAGGTAGCTAGTTACCTGTTTTGCATCATTTTCAGACCTGGTGTTGCTAGTAGAAGCTGGAAATCTTGTTTTCTAAGAGATTCTTCATTAGAAGGTATATCTGAAAAGTCCCAAGCATAGGGGAACACTGCCCACCCGTTCCTACTGATCCCTGGGTAGCTCTGCAATTTGTCAAATAATATAAAACATATAGAAAAACAACATGACAGTCTTTGCATTGGGGTGATCAACAAGAACATAGCATTCTTGCTGCATGTTGTTAATGTGGTACTAATTACAGATTTAGGGTATATACAGATTTAATTTGGGTATATGATAATGAATTTGGGTATATGATGCATAATCTAAAGCGCAGGGGGGAAATAGAGAAGCTTCAGATCATAACCATACTCAGAATTTTATTCTTGCCAGTGGTAGCGCTTTCCTCCTGCGCCTTTATCTTTGTAGCTAAACAGCTCAATGTGAAGTTGCTAATTTTTGCTCCAAATAGCTATTTTGAGGTTGTGATAGCTTAGTTTGAACTTGTCTTGAACAGGTGGGTTCAAGAACACATATGGGCGATCCAGACATGCATGAGTCTGCGTAAATTTGGTAATGCTCATCCCTTACTTACTGTAGTGTCATGGCCAAACTAGGATACCCTTATAGGAAGACTAAAACTCCTGTCCTGTAGTGCTTTATTTGATACTGAGACTCTTCTGTTGGCATGTCTTGTGGTGCTTGTAAGGTTGTAGATATCCTAAATTTGGTTACCATTGTAAGAAAGGAAATAACTGTCCATTCCAGATTCTGTGTCTGTGTAGATGTGTGCCAGATGTGTTTGTTTTGATTAGGTAGGAAAAGCTAACCATAAATCTGTCCTGGCCTGAAAGGTAGCAGCCTGGATAATAAATCTAAAATTGGTCACCGCGTTAGCAAAGGCAGCTTCTGCTTTGTTTATAACCATGTGCTAACTAAACTGTTGTTTGTTTCCTGCTAACCTTCTTACTGTGGGAGAAAATAGTCAGTCGCTGAGCTGATGTTACAGATAGTGATAATGAGGAGACAGCCAGAAGTAGCTCATCACCAAGGATGGGATAACAAGAAGTAGTTAATCACTTCGAGGTTCTTCTATGCATCAAGTATGTACTCCTGTACCAAGTAGGACAGAGCTGGGGCTACTTCAAGGAACATCCTTATCATCCTCAAGAAGTTGGCAAACTTACGCTAAACTTTTACTGTCCTGAGACGACTCAACACCTTAAAAGGGTGATGTGAGGAAGGGTCTTCTCACCCAAACGACCACCGAAACACTCACGCTTGCGCAGTAGTGTTTTGACGATGCAGCAAAATTTGATACACATGTGCAAAAAGACTATTCGGTCATCCTAATGAATATGTAAGTTTAGGTGGAGTTATGTGTTAGGTAGGTCGAATTATGAGAATCTTTGGTGTATAAATAATGGGTGAATATCCCCAGTAAAGTGTGCTAGATTTGTGGGTGTTCCCCCTAGCACTGGACATTGAATAAAGCAGTATCTCCTCTCTAAACTACTTTTGGTTTCGGGAGCTTTTATTTCAGGTAACAACAGAATAAAAATAAAAAGAAAATCTTGCTCAGGCCCTAAGCCCATCAGGAAGTTTCATCCAAACATTACATCCCACTGTAGTTAAATTTAGGGCCTTCCACTGTTCCTGGGCTGGAAGACTTGTGTTTGCTATTAAATGGACCAAAGCGAGTGTGAAAGCTTTGCTGTTCAGATGGGCTTCAGCAGTTATTGTTCTGGCACTAGGAAGTGGACCGGTAAGGCCGGAACCAGACAGATTAGTTTAAATAGAAACCGGACTTGTTTGGTCTCTGACTGATACTAATGAGTTTACTTGTTTCTTAAGGGGCTGTACAAAACTGATGAGCGATTTGGACCAGGGATTGAGAGCTATCCAGATGGCTGTCAGGACGTTGGTTTGTGGCTCAGGAATCATCTAATTAAACTGTGTACTGAAGTACCTGGTTATTTTTCTCTCTTGGATTATCCAGCACACTACAGATACATTGATGACAGTTCTCAAAAGAAGTATATTTCAGTTGAGGAAGACCCGTTTCTCCGAGGCTATAAACATCTCCCTTTTGATGATAAGGATATTTTTCCTGAAGGAGTCTTTGCATATTCTCGTAACACAGATCATCTTACTTTGACACGCTCCTTCCTGGAAGAGTGTGATGCTTGGTATTTTCAGAACACCCCAAAGCTGCCTGAGGAAGACCCATGGCCTGTTGCAAATGTAACCCCACTACTCGTTAGAATGCAGATGCATGTTTATAAGCACAGGTAACTGTTGATGATTTGTTTATTAAATATGGATTTTTAGAAATTATTATCCATGAGTGTTCATTATTTTCAAAATGATGTTGCAGGATAAAAGCTGCACTCCAGATTGGTTTTTATGGCCTTGAGGTTACACAAGTTGCCAATGAGGATTGGCAGAACAAGAAAAAACCAACATATTCATCTCTCAGTTCACAAATTTTATTCCTTTTACTGAAACATCAATTTTATCCTGGTTACACCTGTAAAAATAGTCTCATTACTCATTAGCATGTCAGAGTTTCTGGAAGTCCAGTTTTGAAAGGAATTAGGAGGCAAGGGCTGTAGAGACCTGTTCTGATCTCCCCTGTTCCAAGAGTGTAGTGTCTTGTGTAGGGGTAGAAATATGGAGACGCATAGAGCCGGATTTTCGGAAGCGTTGAAACTCTGGCCAATGATACCTTTTTGTGGTTGTTTTGACTCTTGTTCTCCTTTAAGGCTATACAAAACATGCTGCAGCAAGTCTACAGCTAGTAGAACTGCCAACTGCACATCAGTTTTTATGTGGCTTGGTACTTGTATGTGGAGATGCTCGTTGGCCCCACGGAGTACTTCCTTATTTGTTTTTTTGATAGGAACACAAGCTACCTATACATATTTTATAGTTAAAGCAGGTGATGGAAATTAAATCCTAAACAGATGTCACGAATGTGCATGATAAATTGGTTCATAGAAAAACATGGTAGTTAGATTTTGTTTTCTTTTTTAGTAGATGTTTCATGGCTGGACATTTTTTAACTCCTCTGTGGCAAAAATCTATATGCTGCTGCCAGTAACTGGTTTGCCTTTCTGCCATTAATGTAAGCAAGCTTACACTATCTGAAATAGTTCTTAAAATGATAGCTGGCCTTGTTTTCTTCTTGGTGTCTTTTTTCTTGAATTGCCATAGTGGTCTAAGAGTGCCGAGCTGTTTAAATGTGCCATACTTTTTTCTCCTTTTCTAGGCGCTGTCAAGGGGAGTTCACTTCAGATGTCAACCTCATTCTCAGTGGCTCCCGCAGTACTTATGGGCCTCCAGGCCCCAGGGAACTTGCCTCAGAGCAGCTAATTCAGAAAGCGGCAAGAGGAGACTATGATGGGGTCTATGCGGTTCTGAGGAATGGGCTTGCTCATCCAGACATAGCTGACAAACACGGATACACAGCACTTGCTGCTGCTGCTGTAAGACCCTCAGCATAACTCTTTACCACTTGATGAGAAAATTCCTGGTATAGTAGGCAGGATTAAATTTTTCTCGTTTCATTACATAGTATGGAAGGAACGTTCAGTAAACAGGAGAAACAGAAAAGCGGTGTGACAAGACTAGTGTTTGTAATGACTGATCTCATGCCAAACCCCACAGGAGATAAATAACCTAAAAGAAGCCCATCCGTAAATGTTAGAGATGCTTTCAAATGTCAGTGCACTAGATCTATGTTCTTGGATGTGACTGTGCTTTATTATATTTTCCCCTAATTGAAAACTGATTCAGACATAATTGTTTTCTTTTTGCTGAAAAGTGGTGGTGACTAGAAACCACACATGCACAACTTCAATTTCTATAGGAGGGGGGTGAAATCCTGCCCCCCCGCCTTTTTCTTCAGGTCCTTTTCAGCTACCTCAATACTTCGCATTCATTGTAGATGGCTAGCAAAATCTAGATGATTGAGAACACTGTATTTCTCCTGTAGCCATCTCAGTCACTTTTAATCTCTTTCCGTGCATGAATCCTCACTGAATTCCTGTGAAGCTGCGTAGTTAAAAATTAGCTGAAAAAAACGTGTTCTGAACCCTGTAAGACATGGTTCTGTATTGTGTTTCTGTTTTGTGGGAAATAAAAATTTGAATTAGCTGTGCAGTGTAGAGCATGACTACTTTAAAACTGTGTTGTCATTTCTTTCCATGTCAAAAGCTAAAAGTGTGTACGTATATGTGCAAGTATGGTTGTTTTCCCGTTACAGGTTCATTCCCATAATGATGTTGTCAATCTTCTTCTTGATAGCGGAGCTGATGTGAATAAGTGTAGTGATGAAGGATTATCTGCTCTCTCCATGTGCTTTATTCTCTTTTATCCAGAAGAATCATTTAAGGGTAATATTGCTGAGAGGCGCTTCCACAGTTACAAGGTTCGTTTACTTCTAATCTAAAATGACAGAATCATAATGTATTATTTCCTCAAGATGTAAGCTTGCTTTTTAAATTTACTGTGTATACTCCTAAGAAAAAGTCAGAACTTTTATGCATTTTGCTCTCTGAGGATGTAGAATAATCTCTACGCTCACAGCTAACTCCTGTCTCAAAGGACTGAACTCCAGTGCAGATACAAGCTCACTCTGCAATTGAAATACGATGCTGTATCAATAGCAGAGATGTGAAGCCTTGTTGGCTAGGTGTTTTTACACTATGAAGATCCAGTGGGACAGCTGATGGGAATTACAGAAGCGTAAGTAGAGCAGTAGGATGTAGGTAATTCTCCTGGTACTACTTAATCCTCCTGGCATCACGGAGGTGGCTAGTAAAAAGCAAGTATACGGTCAGAAGTGTGCTGATCCTTGGGGAATGCTCACAAAGGTAGAGTCATATCCCTGGAAGAGAAATGCCTGTTCTGAACTTCCTACGCAGGAAGAGTGTAAGAGTGCAAACATGGGAATAGGGAAAAAAAATGAAAGCAAGGGTATCAGGAATCACCAGCCAGGACGAGAAAACAGATAAAAAAGGGGTCTGTGTGGGAACTGTGTGGTCTTTGAAATGTTTCAGTGGAGTCTAGAAATGGGAGGGTGCTGCTGAGACTTTCATATGAGGCTAGACAGGTGGTGGCCTGTGCCTTGAGGAAACCTGTTGGAAATGAGGTATGCAGCTTGAAAATCTGTGTCTTATTTTATTTCATCAGTTTTTTTTTTTTTCTTTTAAGCTAGGTGATGTATACTGGAAAAAAACTTTTAACTCTTCTAAATATATCCTAGACATTATGGAAAACGAACAAGAAGAATATTCCGTTATTTTAAGAGATTTTTTTTTTTAAACTTAGTTACAAATTACTTCTAAATGTTTCTCTAACAGTTGTTAACAAAAATCCAGTATTATGTGCTGTATCGTGTTACTGTTCTGATCTGTTAATATGCTGAGTCATGCATTGGAAGAAGATTTTTTTTGATTTTGTAACCTCTTTCTTTTTTAAAATCTTGAAGTGGAATGAACAATCAGAATCCTCAGAAACAGTCAGTGTGGCTGAAGACATTATCTCAGAGTAAGTCTCATGCACTATAAAGGGGAGACCAACTCTCATAAACCCTTTTGTATAAAGAAGGTAACAGTATTTCACATATTTCACAGAGGTATTCATCCATTGCAGGGAAAGATATTTTTTGTTTGTTTAACTGGGTAAATCTTGTTTGCCAGTAGAAACCACTCATTATTTATACACCCTAATGTAGCTCGTGTCAGCAGTGGGCAAACATTCCCTTTGAAAAGTAGTTCCAGCAAAGGACGTCATGCTTGAACAAGATAAGATTTCATGTTAGCGGAGTGTGAAAAGCTGCTAAATGTGCAATGGACACTTGGAGTGTAGTGTAGACGTAAGGAGGGAGAATATATTAATTTAATTTCTTGAAATCTTGACTACATGTGAACTTGTTAGTTGTTTTCTGCAAGTGTCTGTTCAGCAGCGTCAGCCCTTTGTGGATCTTTGAAAGGGCCACACTTTGCTTTTTGCTTTGCTTACAGAGCAGTCACCAAAGATGATGAAATTTTTGTGTTGGGCTATATGGCAGCCTAGGTAATTTTGATATCTTAAAACCCGCAAACTGAAATTTCCTGGTTGGCTTTCTGGCCTTCATCCCCTTACATGTTACTTTTGTGGCACATCCTCCCACCTCCCATGATTCTTCTTGTCTGAAATATTGTGCATATTGCATGTTGTTCATTGGAATATAAAGATCCATTGTGGGTAAAGCTGAGTTAATACCATGCCTGAAAAGATGAGCCTCTGTTGAGAACACTTTGTGATGATGGAGTTTCTGGGTGATTTCCAAGTGCCGTTTGCCCTTTTTTTTTTCTTTTTCCTGTGGTAGCATCAGATTTCTTTTGTGTGTGTGTGTGTGGATTGTTTGGCTCCATGGAAATGTAGATGGCACCTGAAATATACTGTCCTAGTCTAGCATAGCTCCTGTCCCAGCTTTTGTTTAAGGGGAACACCGTACCTTTGTTTTCTTGGGATGGATGAATGAGGTGTGATTGAGGAAGGAACCTTCCAAGGAGTCTTCGATGGCAGGAAGGAGGAGTCTGTGTCTTTCATTAAACAAGTCTAAGATCAAATGTTTACAAGTCATAGGTGAGCGACTGGTGGAGATGCAGAGAACCTTGCCTGGCTTTGCCTGTCTGTTTCCCACACTGGGTCTTTTCATGACCGCAGGGACTGCTTTGCATGCTACTCCTTTAGTTTAGAGGGCTGAGAAACACTGGCAGTGCTGTCCCCTGTTGTTGCCTGGGTGGTGTAGGGCAGTTTGATGTGGCCCTAGAGACTGCCATGTCTTCCCTCTGCTAAGTGACAGTTTTCATGTCTATTACATGGGAGTCATTTTAGTCCACTAGCTTTTAGAGTTTTCTTGGAAGGTGCTAATACGTTATTCTGGTATTTTTCATGTCAGTTCTAGACGACAGAAGAGATGGGAAACAATCCAGCTGCTGCTTCGTCGAGGTGCAGATCCCAATGCGCCCTGGGTCCCACCACACCTTCTGTTCTTTGCTGTTAAAGCTGCAGATGCAGAAGCAGTGAAACTCCTCTTAGAAAGGGGAGCCAGGGCTGATGTGCGGCTTCCACCCAAGGTTTTACTGGATTATAACTCATAATGTGGGATTGTAGATGCATACTGAAGCTTCAGTGTCCTACTGTAAAATATCCTGCATGTCAGAATCACCTTTAGAACGGCCAGAAAACTGTTTAAAGCGATTATCCTGTTCAAAGATATTTTTTTTTTCATAGAAAGAACTCAAAGCTCCTTACTCTCCAAGTGTTTTATCATTATATTTCCTGGTTGCCAAGTTTGTGAGTGGCTGGGGAATACTTGCGAAGCTGCTCCTCAAATTGGTAATAGCTGTTGTGATATTTAGTAAGCTTAGTGTCTGAGACCTTTAGTGTTCCACAGTCCTATAACTCCAGGCTCTGGGTTTATGGTGGCTGTTTGTGAGACACAGCATGTGGGAAGAGTGAGCTTGGATTCTTTGAAAAAATATTTAGCGCTGTTGAAGTGCTGCTTGTGATAAACAGGAGTCTTAATGCTATGTTTGTTTTTTCAGCTAGGGGGGTTAACTCCTCTCCACATAGCTGCCTCAGTTCCTGGGGAGGAAGGGGTCCGGATAACACGATACCTCCTGCATTCTGCCCCAGATCTTAATGCAAGGGCGGAAGATGGAAACGAGACATACGGTCCAGACAAGGTATGTTGCTTTTTCAGCTCATCTTCTTTCAGCTGTTGAAATTCAGATTGCGTGGGACCTAAGCAGGCAGTTGAGGTTCCTGCCTGCTTGATTTCACAGTGAAATCTTTGCATTTCCCTGAAAGAACCTTAAAAAAAAAACAAGCAAAAAGCCACTTGTGTTCTATAGTATTGGGTTGCAGTAAACATATCCTTCTGTTTTTGGTGCCTCAGAACATTTTGCTATCATGCAATATATAAAGCAGAGTTTAGAAGGCTCTTGTGTGTAGTCCAGTACAAAAGCCTGAAGATACGACTACAGAAAGAGATATGTCTGTGATGGGACTTGCTTGTTTCATCTCCATGGAACTGGCCTAATATTTCTTTTCTTTCCTTATTTCTCTTTTCCTTGAACCCAGGCTGTCTCTGCTAGATTCCTGCGGCGTTCTCTGTGCCTCCTGCAGAAGGCCAGTTTAGCAGTAGACTTTTTTGGTAGTATAGCGCTTTTTAGTTTAGAGTTACCAATTTTGATGATAATTCTCTACTGCTGACGGAACTAATCCAGCAATACGTGCCTTTTCTGGCATTTGTTACCTGAGAAATTACTTTAAGTTTCAGTAACAAAATCCTGTAGTCACAGAACAGCTGAAATACTTGAAGTGACCTCTGAAGATCATGTAGAATAATAACCCTGCTCAAAGCAGGATCAGTTATAGCAGGTTGCTCAGGGTCTAGTCCAGTTGGGTTTTGGGCATCTCCAAGGGTGTGGACTCCACAATGTCTCTGGGTAACCTGTTCCAGTGGCAACGCTTTTCCTAACGCAGCCCAGGATGCTGTTGACCTTATTTGCTGCAGGTGCGCACTGCAGGCCCATGTTCAGCTTGCCTACCAAGACCTCCAGGTCCTGTTCTAAAAGGTTTTTTTCTGTGTGGCCAGCCCCCAGTGTGTACTGGTGCCCGGAGTTATTCCTCCCCAGGTGCAGGGGAGGAATAAGACAATTTCCTTTGTTGAATTTAATAAGATTCCTCTCTACCCAATTCTCCAGCCTGTCCAGGTCCCTCTGAAAATCAGCACAACTGTGTGGTGCATTAAAGTACTCTTCCCAGTTTTGTATCATCTGTGTATTTGCTGACGGTGCACTCTGTCCCACCATTGAGGGCGTTAATGAAGATGTTAAATAGTATTGGCCCTCGTATCTGCCCCTGGGCTATAGCACAGCTGGACTTAGTGCTGCTGATCCACCTCACTGCCCATTTGTCTGCTCCGTACTTGTCCAGCTTGTCTAGGAGGATGTTATGGGAGACAGTGCTGAAAGCCTGGCTGAAGTCAAGGTAAACAACATTCACTGCTTTCCCTGTCTTTCACCAAGCTGATCATCCTATTGTAGAAGGCTATCATGTTTGTCTGGCGTGATTTCTCCTTTGCAAATACATGCTGACTGCTTCCACTCACCTGCTTATCTATAGTGTGTCCGGAAATGGCTTCTCAGAAGATTTTTCCATCATAGGCTGACCAGCTTGTAGTTCCCTGGTTCTTCCTTCCATTTTGCCAGAAATGCAAAGAAATTCCTCAGAACCCTCCCCCTCCCCTGCTCGCCCTGACCATTCAGAGGTAACCAGACTGGCCTTGCAATGACATTGGCCAGCTCCCTGGCACACCGTCAGGTCCCAGTCATTTAAAAAAGGAGTTGGCTTATGTAACTAGCCTGATAGAATTTATCCCGTCGTGACAAGGACTAAGGTGAATGTCTGCAGGACAGGGAGATTTAGATGGCTTTGTCAGTTTGTATTTTAGTACGTTGTCCTTAAGTAGTAAACAGGAGAACGTTATACTTATTTATCAACAGTACTTAGTTACAGAACACCCAGACACAGTGTAGGCAAGATTTACTTTCTCAAATATCACTTTTGGTTTTTATATTGATCTGGTGACTCTACATTCATAGACCTTAAATGAATGACATGTGAATGAGCTTGACTCAAGGCAGGCCCTTTGTGCCTGAAAGCGTGCTTCTTCCCCCCGCTCCCTACACTGTATCATGTGGCCCAGTAGAAGTTATTAACATATATCTCTCAAATTTGCCTTCCCTGGACTTCTCCAGTGGTTTTATTAAACTTCGTAGTGTGCAGTGCGAAAGCAGTCTAGCAGATGAGACCTGAATGTAGAGACGAAAGTAGAAAAAGGGTGGCTGTTTTTGGGGGGCTGAACAAGTCTTGTCCATGATTGAGACCCAGACCAATGGGTGACCAGGCAAGTTTATTTTTTGTTAACTTGTCTTTAAGCTATGTTGTAAATGTGCATATCATTTCACTTAGATTCCTCAGCATCAAGCCAGAGAAGCCAGTTTGACAGGTGGTGTCACTTTGCAACTGAAAAACGAAGCAGGACCACCACAAGGGTACTCTTCCTCCTATAGTGGCCCTGTCCCTGAAGAAGGTGGAAGGAGTGCGTTGCATATTGCATGTGAAAGACAGGATAACAGTGAGGTAAGAGCATAGCATCTGAGGCTCTGCTCGTAGGGAGCAGTTCTACGCTAATCTCAAATGACATAACTCGGCAGTGAAGATGTTTTGTCCCTCTATAAGAAGCTGATTGAATACCAGGAATAAACTACTTTTCTACTGAATTATTAGTGTTGTACTGATTAAAGATCTATTAGCACTTGAGGAAAAAAAAGTATTTCTTACATCTTCGGAGTTCTGTTTGACAAGAGAAACCCCTTTAGTCAAGTTTCCATTGGTTAATTGGCTTTTAACTTAAATCATTCACACGGCCAATTTGAAATTGGACAGTCTTAGTTTTGGCATGCACTAACCTCTGTGGATTTGATTTTCTACTACGGTAACATTCTTCTATCAGATTTGGGATGCATACAGTTGGAGAAAGGTATTTGAGAGAGGAGACCTCCTCCTTCAGAAGCAAACCTGCACGTTCCTTCTGGTGGCGGGATTAATGAGATTTGATAATCTGGTTGTGAAGAGGTTTCATGTACACCACCACTGTGCTTGGTGTTCTCAGTCAGGAGACAGTGGAGGTGTATTTGTCTATAACATCATAGTTTAGGTGAAAGGTTTGAATGTGTTTTATACTGCTCATTTTATTAATTATACTATTATTATTCAATATTAAAAAGTTAGCTTTATTATGATCTAATTCTGCCTTTTCCCTCTGCACTTGCCTATAAAGCATGCCAGAGATGTTATCCGCCTCCTTTTAATGCATCAGGCAAATCCAAACACATTGTGGAATGGCCATTCACCACTTTCCTTAGCAATTGCCAGTGGGAATGACTTGGTGAGCATCTTTAAATGCCTTCATTTTTTTTGGGGTGTACTTCTCCATTCATGTCTGCTTTCTCTGATGGTAGCCAAACTACATAATGAGTGGTGCTTGCAATCATACATTTTCAGTGAAAATAATAAAGTTTTTATTTTTCTTTCAAACCTATGGATGTATCATGAGCCGAACTAGAGGAGTCCTAAAGGACTATAGTATGACGTAGCCAGAAATATTTGGGTAGGATGCAGAAGGGACTAGCATTCGGAGAACTGCGTTCATTTGACAAATCACAAGAACGTTCAGTTCTCTTACAGGCTGCCTCCCTGCCCAGAGCAATCCAAAACACTTCCTTCTGCGTCTAAGACAAAAGTGTAGCCACTGATGGTAAGAAGGATGCTGTTCTGTGAAAAGATTGATAATCAGTCTTAGAAAGGATTTGCTTGTAATGAAGCTTAGCGCTCCACAGATGAGGCTTAAAGTTCACACCTTGGAATTCAGTGTGTTAAGTTAGCTGTCTTCCCGAGCAGGGAATGGAGTCCCTTCTGCCCACACTGGGCCCCCAAAAGCAAGTCCACAGCAGTCGGGACGGTGCAAGAGAAGATATGCAGCCAAAGCAGGTGACGAAGCAGATGTGTCTGCAGTGCTCTACCGCTCTTTGAATAGAGCTCGGTGTGTCCAGGCTCCTGGCTCATCTTCTTTGTGGAAAGCAAGGCAGGAGAGTGATGGGGTGAGCGTGGCACGCTGGCTCCCCGTGGAGCTCAGGTGTTGTGCGGCCAGCACATAAGGCCGTGGCAGGAACACTTGTAGGGGGACAAGTGTGACTGACTGGAGCCTAGCAGCTCAGGTAAGCTGAAAGAGGCAGGGTTGGAGCGTGATTTCTGCTCCCCTGTTTATTTTTCTCCAGTACAAAAGCACACAAGTAATCCAGAGAAGCATTCCCTTGGAAACACAGCCATGAGGGCCGCTAAGGGGAAACCCTTTTCAGTATTTTTGATGAAATCGGCATTCGACCTTTTGTTCTGTCACTACAAAATTTATACTTTACATAGGATAAATGGTAGAACATAATAGAAAATATCTGCTGTATGTTGTTATTCCTTAACTACATTCCTTTCGCTGGAAAGGTTGGAAGGGTATCAAATACCTATAAAAATAAAACTGGATGCAATATAATGTGGAGCTAGAGTGTGGACTATGGAAGAGGTTATAATAGAAGTGTGTACAACTGCATACAACATAAAATAGATTCTCTGAAGTGTTTGCAACAGAACCTTTTTCTTTACACTGTCTTCATCATTTTTAAGACAGTTCTGGTATTTTTCTGGGCAAAAGTGCTTTCTTGCAACACAAAAATACAAACTTCATGATTTTGAATGAAAGTCCCATATCCAACAACTTCTGCTGATTCTCCCACCTTCTCAGAGGCTAACGTCCGATGAAGTAATGATCTAATAGTCTGTAAGTGATCAACCTATCCAATCCTTATCTTTGTGGTAAAGCATTTTTTTTTTTTTAAAATACACTTTGTGAATCAGACCAGGTGATTTTTAAAGCTAGCCTCTCATGTATTTGATACTGTTGTTTGGTAGAGTATTCCATGGTGACATTACGATTCGGGCTAAAAGAAGTGAAAACTACTGTCTGCTGGACTAAATTTGTGTGTGCTACTGAAGCCATGACAGATACCAGCAGGTACTCCAGGTGTGCTGTGGTAAATACCATAAAGCTTTAGGGGCTTGACTGACCTGGCTAGGGTCTCACTTTTCTCCTGTAGAACTGTCAGTAATGGCTTCTCCAGTCACTAACTTGTCCCAGTTGCGTATGCACGTTTGCAGGCAGTGGTTGAACTCCTCAAACATGGGGCTGACCCAAATCTACCATTAAGTGGGACAGTAAGAAGTGCCCTCTGTGCAGCTGTCAGTACGGCATATGAACAGCAGAGAACGACAGCACAGAGGATTGCTTTGGTAAGATAACATTTGTGTGTTTGTTGGTTTTTTTTTAAACTTGGGAAAGCTGATTTTTGTGAGGTACATTGAGTCCCCTTTCTTTTTAAGGGTAAGCTGATTTTTTTTTTCCAAAACAATGAATTTGTTTCTGTTCCTAATACTGTTTGTTTCTGTCCTGAGGCACAGGGCGTTTGTATGGAAATTACTTTTCATGTTTGAGAAAAGAGGATGATAACCTCTTTGCGTAGAAGAGGAAAACCAGTCAAATGGGGTGGTCGTAGCACCCGCAGCTCTGTCAAATCTGACAGTTCACCTTGTTTATAAACACAACCAGCACCCGCATGAAGAGAGATGCGTTGTATTTGGTTGTTATTGTAAAGTGGTCAATACCACTTGTGATGACTCCACTTTCTCATCTATGGCAGTGTTTGGCCTTGTGAAAGTTGGAGTTTTTCTCCTCATCCCAGGGAGCACGGGGCTGATCTCATCCAGAGTGGGGGTGAGGAGGGCTGCAGCTGAGGGGCCTGGGAGCAGAGGCAATTCCCCCGGGTGGGTTCTCTCCTTCCCCCTCCCTCACTAGTTGTCCCTGCTTCATTTGTTGCTGCAAGATTGTGAGATATCCGGAAACAAATAGCAATTGCCTGCAAGAAGGTTTTATTTAAAAAAACACATTTAGATTTGACAATTCATCATTATCTGTAAAGGGGCAGAAGAAATGCATGGTTTGGGGCACAAAATAGTCTCACAAATAGAGGTGAAGCTCCGATGCTCAGTCCTGTTTCTTTAGCTGTGGAGTGAATGCAATTTTGTGGGAAGCTTTTCTTTTTGCTTGGATGTGTAATGATTTGCCTTCTTCAGGTTGATAAGCTGCTTGAAGCTGGTGCAGATATCCTTGCACCAGTTACTCTTAGAGAAGGACAAAGAAAAGCTGTGGGAACAGCTGTTGACTATGCCTATTATAAATATAATCAGGTATGACTTCATTTCCAATATCTGAAAGTACTGTGCATTTGCGTCCGCTCACGTGCATGGCCTGTTGTGTCCGTATGAATTGTCTAGGGCCTTCTTCAGAAACTTTCACAGAGATTTACTTTTTCCCTTCATTTGTTGTGAGACGGTTCAGCACCAAATGAAACATGAATCACTTGAAGTCTGAGTACTTCTGATAGTTTGGCCTGTGAAGGCAATCCTTGCTGTCACATATTACAGTAAGATTCCATTCATAATTGGATTGGAAAGAGTTAATCGTAATCTTAAACCCAGGAATTAAACCCAAAAGTAATACGTGTTTCCGTGAGGCTACAATCAAATGAGGAGAAGTTATTACGGGTTATATATTACGGTAATTTTGGATGTGTTGTAAGCTATGATACGACATTATTGATCAAACTTTAAAAGAATGGATTTCCTAAATAAAATACATACTTAAATAACATTTAAAATTAAAATACATTAAAATATGTATTATATGTTATGTTAAAATAACAAAAATACATATTTACATAAATGGATTTACTAAAGTAATCCTTAATCATGTATCAATCCCTTATAAAAAGAGTCTTACTGTGAAGTATAACTAATAAATTTCTACCTGATGCTTTTTACTGGATATATTTGTTTAAAAAAACATTTAAAAGTTCTGAGACGGTCTTGATTAGAACTAATATAAGATATTTTTTTTATAGCTTTCTTATTAACAAGAAAGCTTAAGTGATAAGTCGATTGCTTGCCTCTGGAACATAAACAGTAGTTGTTCTGAAAAGAACAAAAGTAATGGTTCACCTTGCTCCTGGGGCAGCCTGCTTAGAGCTGACGGGGGTTTTTGCATCCGACACCAACGTTCTATGTAGACATTAAATTGTGATTTCTTTGCTTGCAATCGCAGCTGATCCTCGAACAGGAAAAGAAATTAAGCAATTTATAGCTGTAATCACAGCTCCAACTTAATCACCATATGCCAGGTACCTTACCTCCCTGCCCTGCTCTGGACTTTTGTCTATCCTTTCCTTGCTGGCACTTGCTACAGGGAAGCAGTATGGGGACTTGAGGAACATACTAGTGGACAACCAGTGCCCTCTAGCTGACCTCTAGCTGTCTTTTTCATTTCCAAGAAACTTTTTGATGCTTCCAGAAGTGCTCGGAGAGGAGCTCTGCAAGATGAGGGCAGCTTCCAAGTGCAAGGTTCTGCACTGGCGTCAGGGCAACCCCCAGTATCAGCACACGCTGGGGGATGAGAGGATGGAGAGCAGCCCTGCTGAGAGGGCTTGGGGCTGTTGGTGGATAAAAAGCCTGCACATGACCCAGCAACGTGCGCTGGCAGCCCAGAAACCCCCCGCAGCCTGGGCTCATCCCCAGCAGCGTGGGCAGCAGGGCGAGGGGGGGATTCTGCCCCTCTGCTCCGCTCGGGGAGACCCCCCTGCAGTGCTGCCTCCAGCGCTGGGGCACCAACAGCAGAAGGACACGGAGCTGCTGGAGCGGGGCCAGAGGAGGCCCCGGAGATGCTGGGAGGGCTGGAGCCCCTCTGCTGTGAGGACAGCCTGAGAGAGCTGGGGGGGTCCAGCCTGGAGAAGAGAAGGCTCCGGGGAGACTTATTGCAGCCTTTCAGTCCCTAAAGGGGGCTTGTGAGAAAGATGGGGACAAAGTTTTTAGCAGGGCCTGTTGCGAGAGGACAAGGAGTAATGGTTTTAAACTAAAAGAGGGAAGATTTAGACTAGATATAAGGAGGAAATGTTTTATGCTGATGGTGGTGAGCCCCTGTCCCAGGTTGCCCAGAGAGGGGGTGGAGGCCCCACCCCTGGAGACGTTCAAGGCCAGGCTGGATGAGGCTCTGAGCGACCTGATCGAGTTGAAGATGTCGCTGCTCACTGCAGGGGGGTTGGACTAGATGGCCTTTAAATGTCACTTCCAGCCCTAACTATTGTGTCATTCTATGATTCCCCCTTGAAGAAACAGCTGAAAATGGTTTTAGTTAACTTGTTGAGTGCTCACCAAACTGATAACTGGAACAACTAGAATGTCTAACCTGGAGATGTCCTGTGTCTCATATCACAGACTGAGCTCCAAGCCAGGATCCAGCAGGGACGACGCTGTGCTTTTGGAACGGGTTCGCTTTAACTCTGAAACACTTGTGTGTTAGTGTTCGCATACACTAGTGGATTAACTCATGGTATGTTGCAGGACAGGAGAATTGCTCACACACCATACCACATATTGTCAGCATCTGAGCAGGAACTTTTTCAAACACGCCAGTCTCTGCTGGAACACATTACAGCGAAGCTCCGTGAGCGTGTCATCCTGAAAGAGAAGGAGTGGGATCAAGAAGAGCTGAGAAGATCCAAGAAATGTTAGTTCAAGCCTAAGAGTAGTTCAGGATTAAGGGTAGCATCACCTGGTGTGAAGGGGAATTTATTGTTATAATTCCAGTGTTACTGTCTGAAAGGGTAACTCCTAATAAAACTGCTCCTGCATGTTTGGTAAGGAGATGTAGGGGTTCTACAAACATTAAAGAATGGACAAGGCATTGTGAAGAAAATTTGGATATGAGTTCAGTGCCTGTCAGCTGCTTCCTGGTGAATCCCTGTACAAGATCTGTTACCACGTGTTAAGAAGTGATTGAGGGAGCTTGCTCCTCTTCCACGGGAGAACCTTGGAATTCCTTGGAATTCAGTGCAGCAAACAGGGTGCATGCAATGGTGACCGTGGACATGTGGCATGTCTTCATTCCTTATGGCAACTTACTCTCGGGTCTGTTCCTAAGACTCCCTAAGACTGATACTAAAGAGTATCAGCGCTCTTTTGCTATTAGAGCATCCACAAGGAACAAACAGAGATTATTTAAGTTGCATCTTCAGTAGTCCTCCAGTGTGGAATCTAGGTCTCCGAATACCAGTCTTAGGGGCAGAAGATGTCCCATGCTGGGGGAGTGAATGCTGAATATCAGATTGTTACCTTTGCACTTCAGCATAACCTGTGACTCTGTGGCTTGTCACAAGCAGGAAGGAAGAGTAAATTACCTGGGTGGTTTCTTCCTGTGACGTAGCAACTTGGCTCCTTTTTTCTTTGCTTCTGAAGCTTGTTGATGGAAGATGCATTTTATTATGTATCTTCAAATTTTATGCAGACAGAGATGAGCAAATTTTTAATGAAGATGGATTTTGTGACTAGTGCTCTAATTCTCAAGTCAGAATGCTGATTTTTTGGTTTCCCCCGTCCCCCTTTTGTTCGTGTAGTGGGTTCAGCTGCTCCTACGCGCGTTTCAAAGAAGAAAGGAGGAAGCCATCGTGTGGAAGAAGTGAGGTAGGGCGGAGATACTGCAGCAGTATCAACTGTTCTCAAAAGTCCTGTGCCCTGCATTCTTTTCCTCACCAAAACTCTTGTCGCACTGCCATTTTTCTCCTTTCTAATTTTCCTCTCTGCTCTGTAGTTAGCTTTTTTCTCTGCTTTTATCACATCACTCCTTTTCAGCTTCAGACTTTACCCCAAGAATCTGCAAAATATTCAGTTTTCTTGTGGGAGGCAGCGCGTCCTTGTGTTTTAAACCAATTAATGACGTCAGTACCTTAGAGTGCAGGGCAGGATGCGGCTGTGGGTTTGGTGAAGACTTGGCCGTGTTTCTCGCTAGGACACTTGGCTTTTCTGAGGGCTGTTTCTGGGGGCTGGCTTTGCAGCTGGCGTGCAGTCTGTTCCCCGCAGACTCCGGTGACAAGCTGCAGAGTCACCTGTTTCTTTATTGTTGGACATTACCGTTGGACGTTATTTCTACATTGTAGCCCTGTTGATTTAGTTTTACTGCTGTCTGAAAACATGCTGTCAGCTTGAGGAAACCCCTAAACAAACAGTAACATGCTTTCATTTTACAACTACCTTTGTTCTAGATTACCGTTCTTTAAATACTGCTATCAGTGCGGACGGTCAGTTAGCGTTCAGCTGTCACCTTGCACGCGCTGTCATCAAGTCTTCACTTGCAGCGAGACCTGCAGAAAGAAATCCTGGAACGAGCGGCACAGGCAGGAGTGCTTGGGATTGCTGGGTAAGTCTGACTGTCGTTACTAGACGAGTACAGTGGTTTGTGCGTGTGTACTGACACGGGTATGTCTGCCTTGTAATAGACCAGTAAAACGTGTTTTATGAAGGAATTTAAATAAAAAGGTTCGGTTGATTCACTTTAATAGTTGTGTTTTTTGCAAACCTGCCAGCTTTGAGAGAGCTGCTACTGTGCCATTACTCTCAGTTTCAAGAGAGAAGAATCTTTAAGGTGAGCACAGAGCAAAGGAAATAACTTTCTCTAAGACCAAGGTTAGCTACTGTGGACATCAGTAGACAACTTTCCAGGCTGATGGACCAAAATAGATCTAATAAGCTAGGCAGAGTGGAGCTTTCCATACAAACTCTACCTCTTAATCACCTCTATCTGTAAATTTGAAGAGAAATCAATGAGATTCCTGACTCTTATGCGTGGAATTGTTGATACCACACTACTGTGGTTCTTGTAAGACACACTTGTGCTGATAAAAATGAGGCCACATTACACACCCCACATGCTACATAGCAGTAGAAGACTACCGTGGTAGAAATTACACTATTTTAATTATATCAGATGCATGAGAAATCTGCAAATGTGAAGATGAATACAGAACTGCTGTATTCACAGAAGTTCTGTGATTGATCTGCCTTTTAGTGACCACCTGGGATGGGATTTTTAAATCTCAGTCCATGTAAAATCCCGTGTGTTGGGGCTGGTCTGTCCCACTGGCGGTAAGTTATATCAAACATACGTGCTTACCAGTATGGGCTCTGAATAGGATCAAATTATTAGAATAGAATAGAATAGAATAGAATAGAATAGAATAGAATAGAATAGAATAGAATAGAATAGACATCAAACTACAAGGACAAATGGTGGGTAATGTGGCAGCTGTACACTGGAGGACTTAAACAGGAAGAAAAATTACATTGATTTAGAAAGCTGAATTTTACTACCTTGTCTTTAAAAATGTAATGTATTAGGGATACAGCTGGGAGTGCTGGGACGTTAACTAGTAATTATATAAGTTACTGCTTCTTTTTGTACCATACATCTCCTGTATGGCAAGTGCCAAATTTCATTCAATTCAGATTCAGTGGATTCAGTTCAGAACAAGTCTGAATGGCTTCCTGTAGACAGACTGTTTCTCAGCAATAAACAAACTTCTTCAGCAGTGTCTTCCTTTCTAATTAATTTTTAGGTAGAAAGGCTTTTGTTTGTTCCTTTGTTTTGTTTCTTTTTTTCTCTCCCGTGGTTGTCCTTAATAACCTGAAATTCCCTAACTCAGACCAGTTTGAGCAATTCAGTCTGTTGCTCTGAGAGCCTCTGATGCCCTCCGCCCTGTTTCCCGATTCCTGGGCTTTTCACTGTAGGGCAACGCGATTAGCATTTATTTTGTGCCTTCTGGGCAAAACTCTCAATGTTTAACCGAGTCCTGAAGTAATACTCAGTATTAATGGCAGGATTAATGCATTCTCAGATATGTTTACTAGAAGAGACAAGTATCATTTGCACTCCCATGCGTGGTCATTGTTTGCCAGGAAGTTTGTAGGTAGGTGAGCAGGTAGCCATGGCTACCCGAGAGCTGTGCCTGTTCACATCACATTTGATGAACTATTACAAAATGGGAGCTTCCTCAAGTCTTGTACCTGCTTCCAGTTTATTGTTCCAGAGAAACTGAAGGTCACCCAAAGAAATATGGCTGGGTTTATTTTTTTGTTTTTGTTTTTTTCAGAGAAGAGTACAGGTGGAGCAGCTCAGCGTGCAAGCGGTGCAGGATGCAAAAAGAACGTCACTGGCAAAAAGGGGGAAAATGGAAGAGAAGGAAAAGATGAAAGGAGAGGTGGAAGAAGGAGTAAAGTGGGGATTGGCGGACAAGAGCATCACGGGAAGAATGACTGACTTGTTTCAAGTCACTCCTACTATTGTGTGGACAAGTTTTAATATCACTGTACTTTCTGCCTTGTACCCCACTTCCACTAAGATTAAAAGTGATCTAATTGGACATGTTTTGAGAAAGTAAAGTCAAAACATCATTCTAAGGTACTGCCTATGAGCTCAAGGATGATAATACCATCAAAACCCAGTGTGTGGGGGTTGATACAAGTTATATATTTAAGTAAATGTTTGCAATTTGAATTATAGTCTTCACATTGGTTTTAATGGTTTAATGGGGTCTGTGTATATGTACATGTAAACCAATATTGCCCATTATTAAACTTCATTAAAAATACTTCCTCCTAAGGAGAACAGAGGGCCCATTTGGCAACTGGACTTGCTCTCTAGGGAGGTTTGTTGCTTCATGGAGGGGGTAGATCTGGGATCCTGAGGAGAAGTTGCTGTGGACTGTTCAGCCCTTAGACTATTACTCCTTGATGTTAGCCACATGGGTACGGACAATCCTGCCAGGAGAGTCTCTGAGCATGTCAAGAGTGACTACATGGCTCTAGGGGTGAGGGTTAAGGTCAGGGAGGCCCACATGATTTTCTCCTTGATCCTGCTGCTGAAGTGGAAAGGCAGAAGGAGGAGCAGATGGATCTCGAGGTTCATCACTGACAATGGTTTGACTTTAAAACCACAGGACCCTCTTTAGGGGTCAAGGACTGGTAGGGAGGGATAGAATCCCCCTGACAAAGTCAGGTAAAAACCCCATCTTTTCTAACAGGCTGGCCAACCTGAGGAGACTAGGAATAGGACAGGAGGGAGGTGATGACCCACATTCAAGTGAGGAAGTGGTGGACTGGTCTGGCAAGCAAAGGTGCGGAGTGGTGTGTTTAATAGTCCTCAAAATCAAGAGAACAGGGCAGAATGGGGCCCACCCACGAATAAGGAATTGCTGAGAGGACATCATGAGGGAAGTTCTCATCTTTTCTTGGGACACCAGCATGACTGTGTTGCACCTTTCTGAAGTACCTGTACACTAATGCGCTCAGTATGAGGAGCAAACAGAAGGAGTTAGAAGTTTATACGCCATTAAAGTTTGCTGATGACACAAAGCTGGGGGGGTGGCTGACACACCAGAAGGCTGTGCCACCATACAGAGAGAGCTGGACAGGCTGGAGAGTTAGGCGAGAGGAACCTTATGGAATTCAACAAGGGCAAGCGTAGAGTGCTGCACCTGGGGAGGAATAACCCCCTGCACCAGGACAGGTTGGGGGCTGACCTGCTGGAGAGCAGCTCTGTGGAAAGAGACCTGGGAGTCCTGGGGGACAACGGGATGACCATGAGCCAGCAATGGGCCCTTGTGGCCAAGAAGGCCAATGGCATCCTGGGGGGCATTAAGAAGAGCGTGGCCAGCAGGAGGAGGGAGGTCATCCTCCCCCTCTGCTCTGCCCTGGGGAGGCCGCACCTGGAGCACTGGGTCCAGTTCTGGGCTCCCCGGGCCAAGAGGGACAGGGAACTGCTGGAGAGGGGACAGCAAAGGGCTGCCAAGATGCTGAGGGGACTGGAACACCTCTCTGATGAAGAAAGGCTGCGGGGTGTGGGTCTCTTCAGTCTGGAAAAAAGACGACTGAGGGGGGATGTTATCAATGCTTATAAATACTGAAAGGGGGGGTGTCAGGAGGATGGGGCCAGGCCCTTTTCAGTGGTGCCCGGGGACACGACAAGGGGTAACGGGCACAAACTTGAGCATGGGAAGTTCCACCTAAACCTGAGGAGGAACTTCTTTGCTGTGAGGGTGGCAGAGCCCTGGCACAGGCTGCCCAGAGAGGTGGGGGAGTCTCCGTCTCTGGAGACATTCCAACCCCGCCTGGACGCGTTCATGTGCCACCTGCTCTGGGTGACCCTGCTCTGGCCGGGGGTGGGACTGGGTGATCTCCAGAGGTCCCTGCCAACCCCTGCCAGTCTGTGATACTACCATGTGCTTGGGTTGCTCTGTGCAGGCACGTTTGTGTGAGGCAACGTGTGGGCAGTTTGTGACCTGCTCTGGGGGCCATGCCGCTCAGGGCACAGGGCACCGGTGGGTGGAGCTGTAGAAGTTTGTTGTTCTGAAGGTGACCATTATCACCTGGCTCCAGATATAGCTGGGTAGGGACCTGGCATTACTCGGGCCAGTCTGCCTGAGTCCCTACGGAATCAGGAGCGGAGCAGAAGGGGCAGCTGACACAGGTGGGATCTGAGCAGGAAAAAGCAGCAGTTTGTATATGACAAAGCCCTGGAGTGACCGGCACTGCAAGGGGGTAGCTTGCTCCGTTCGTGTTTGAAAGATACTCTTTGCTATAAAAGAATACACTTTTAAAATAAAATAAACAGATGCAGGCCTCGTTTCGTAAGGCGCTCATCAAAAATCTCCCCTTAGCACCAACTAAAAGGAAACGTCTCCCATCAGCCGCCGCTGCTGTGATGCCAGAGCAACAGAGAGCTCAGACGGCGTCCCACCCCCTAACGAGGTCTGAGGAAGGCAGTGCTGAGTTGCCTGGGTTAGGTAGAGAGCCTGGCAAATCTCCCAAGGACACAAACATAATAGCAAAACTGAAGCTTCACGCAGTTTTAACGAGTTCTGCGGGGGGTTATTAGAGCGGGAGTCGGGCTGACTGCAGCAGTCATTCTAATGGGACCGATTACTCAAAGACGACTGATTACCAAAGGCACCGGTAATGTTAGACAAAGAAAGCAACGGACAGGTTCTTTGCCAAACAACTGTCCAGAGTCAAATGCAAGGGGCCAAATAAAAATTCCCAGTCCCACAGAACAGTGATGGTCCCATAACGAGCCTGCCAGTGGAGTGTACGTGTGTGTGTGGCACAATGTATTACACGAAAAATCTTGCTGTGGGTAAAGAGCAAGCTCACTTTCTACACAAAGCCAAGAATTTATTGTTTGCATAATTGAAATCTCAGACGTCTAACCAAAGAATCATTTTCAATGCCAATCTAATTATCACAGAAAAAGAAAGAATACTTTTATGCAGAGAGGACTTCATCATCACCATCATTACACACACACTGCCTAGTTTCTGCTCCCTCTCATGGTGTTATGTTCACCCTTCCGCCCTCTGGATCCTGAGCTCCGTAGTTTCAATGTAGAAGCGGTACCGTATGGAAGTGGTACCGTGAGCTGCCTGCCTCTCAAGTCCTGTGCCGGGAGGAGTGCAAGTTGATGACTTCTTCCTCCTCACTCTAGGATCCGCTTTGGGTCATTTTTATTCTTTTGCTAACATTTTTTTACACCTTTCTTTCTCTTCATTGGTCTGCAGCTCCATGTTACATCTGATTTTACCATCTATAATATGTTTTATATGTTAGCTCTGTTTGTTACCTCTAAAACTGTTTTTGCCCAGCTCTAGCTCTGAATTACTTTAACTAACTACTGGTGAGTTGTTCTCTAGCCGTGGTGTCTCCAGGACCTGTGACCTGTCTCCAGGACTCCAAGTCTGTGACCTGTCGCTTATCATTCCAGACCTACACTCTACCAATCCCCATGCCTTTACTTGTGAGACCTCTGCTGTCACGCTTGGCCTGCATTTCTTGACACTACAGCATTATGTTAGAGTCAAAAATAACTAATTCTGCACTGAGTAATTACTGATTTCTACTGTCTATATAAAAATTGGTGTTATTCTGTGCAAAAAAGAAAAGAAAAATAGAGACAAATTAGGCATAGCCACCTGGCCAGAAGAAAAAAAATCAGTGATACAGCTACCTCTAGTAAAAACAACACTCCAGGAAGGTGAAGACAAGTTCAGACAGAGCAAGCCTGACCAGTCTGAGTCCTGAGGCCCTGCAAGTTCAGTTCAAAACCTGTAACCCATTATTAGCAACACCAGTACTGTGTTACTGGGCTCCAGCTGACACTGACCCATCCATCCCCTATGGCCCTGGCAGTAGCAGAGGTAGTCAGGGCCAGGTATCCTGACCTGAGCGCTTGCCATGGCCGCGAGGTGATGCAGATCTTAAAACTGATAAGTACCCCTGTCCCTCCACTCTGGTTCTCCCCACTCAGCCACCCACCGCCAAAACACCATGAGCAGCGGCCCTTCTAAGCACACGTAGTCACAGTGGGCAATGTAATAATGTAATGAGTGCATCACACAGACAGACATGGAGGTGACAGTTTTCCCTGGAGCTATGAGGATATAACCAACCCCAAACAGAAGCTCCCAGGATCCATAATCCCCTCATTTCTGCAGGCTTTGGGCAAATCCCATGAAAACATCACCATAAAATTACAAGGAAGTGGAAACACAGAGCATGAATGAAAGCTGCGGTTTTGGTCTGATACTCACAACCTTGCCCTTTTGCCTGGAGAAGCACAAGTGCCACCTACGACGTGAGCTTGGCTGTGGTCCCAGCGTTGCTGAGCTCTCTATGAGTGATCAGAGAGCATGTACTGAGCAGCATTTGGTGATGTGCACACCACAGCAAAGGGATATCCACTTCAGGGTCCCTCTTAAAAGACGTTGATTCCAGCGTCTCTCCCATTAAGCTCATCACAGCTTGGATTTCTGTTTGGCCTTTCACCCCTCTTCAGAATTGAGATGGTATTTGCTCATTTTAGCCTTTTCTCACTTCTCCTCTCTGCTTTACTGGCTTAAAATTTCATTTTGTTTTGCTGCATTAAGATCTTCAACCCCCCCTTCCTTCCTCTTGCAGAGGGTGACTGAAAAGTGAACTGATCTCCCATCTCCACCACTCGTTAGGAAAGGCATTGAAAAACAAATCATAGGTCTCCTGAAAAAAACAAACACCACGGATTGCTTCTTGCTCCTGTCCTGGCTACTTTGTCTCCATCACTCATGATTTTATAGAAGAAAATACATTATTTTCAACTCTGCAAGACATTGCCAAGGAAGCTGTTCTCAAATTACTACATGCAGCAACTGAAGATGGAACCCACCTCTCCAGTGAACCCCAGGGACATGGGAATCATGAGAATCATAGAGTGGTTTGTGTTGGAAGGGATTTTAAAGAGGAACTATTTCAACCGCTCCTGCCATGGGCAGGGTCATCTTGTGCTAGATCAGGCTGCTTAAAGCCCTGTCCAACCTGACCTTGAACACTTGCAGGGATGGAGCATCCACAACTTCTCTAGGCAACCTGTCGTGTCTCAAAGGAAAGGCCAAGCCAAAGCCCATGGGTACCTCTGTGCCACCTCCAGTCCTTAAGTGCCACACTTAAGGCCAAGGCCAGACCTCCAATGGAGAAACCTCCACCCAGACCAAATTTTGAGCCACCTCCAGGGCATAAGCTTCATCCTCAAGCAAAGAAACCAAAGATGGTAAAAGAAACCCTCCAGTTTCACAGGTATCTTTCTTTTTTTCCAGCTCAACCAAAATTGCATCTGTGCAATCGTCTAATGTAGCTCTGTCCTGGTTCCAGCAGGGATAGGGTTAATTCTCCGCAGGCTCCGGCAGGGACACAGGTATTCCATGCCATGGGAGCCATGTCCAGGCTGGAGCCGGGAGCTGCCGGGGGAGGGGGCGGAAGGTCGCTGCTGGGAGCGGGGCTAGGGTGTCCCAGGTCCGGTCGGTGAGCGGTGGTTCCATCATTCCTCTATCCGTGTTATAGTTGTTGTTTTCTTGTTCCCTTTGCTGTTCTGTTAAACTGCCTTTGTCTCAACCCACGAGTTTGGCCTTTTTCTTACAATTCTTCCCCATGGTGGGGGGAGTTCGAGAGAGCGGCACGTGGTTCTTTGTTGCTGTTTGAGGCCAAACCATGACAGTCCTTTTTGGCGCCCAACATGGGGCTCAAAGGGTTGAGATAATGACAAAATCCAACTAGAGCTTGTTAAAACGCATTTGTGGTGTGCATTTATTGTATTAGGTAAATAGTCGCTGGTCACCATGTTGCTCGGTTTGTTCTCGTGGCTGTGTTATGTAAATCCCTATATGGCCACGATGCTGTTTATCACCTCTGGGAGAGGGATCAGGATTATAATTTTGCTGTCCTGTGTGATATCAGCTTATGATATGATAACATAACTGTTCAGACAGTTATTTTGGGGTGTTTACGTGGTATTGCTGACCTGCCCGTACCTTCCGTCTCTCGGAATTTACTAGTAATCACACCCAGTCTATCGGGGGGGACACTTTCCCCAACTCTTTTGCCTCTCTTTTCTCCTTTGGGCCAGGTATGGCAGCTTTTGTGAATTTTTAATATCCTTGGGATGCTCAAACATGCCTGGTCCTATTGTTATGCCTCCTGAATGTGTTCCGGGTCTTGTTTAGGGTTAAACAACTGTTTAAGACTACCACCCGGAGATCTGCTCCGAGGCTGGATAGTCAGGGGTGGCATGGAATGTGGGAGAACGTGGGCAGGTACCTACAGAACTTCTTGCCTCCAATGGTCTGGGACTTCACCCCTGAACAATTACAGGATAAAGTGGTAGAATATTTGAAGGGAAAATGCTGTGGCTATTCCAGAGAGGCAGAACTCACCGCGCTGTGCTGGGCCCTGGCTGGTATCTACCAGGCACTGCTCCGTGTTATGCAGCACCCTCAAGGGGAAGAGATGGAGACCAGACCGACAGACACTGCAGCTACTGCAACCCCTGCGACGGACACTGCAGCTACTCCAGCCACGGTGGCAGCCACTGCCACTGAACCAGGGAACCAACCCCTGCCAGTATCAGTTGCCCCCATACAGAAGAAGAAGTACATGAAGAAATCAGCTGGCTAAGAGATGATGATGAACCAGGGCCATCACGAGAACAGGAGGAAGAGGCAGAACCTGTCTGACCTACCCATTCTGGATTTCAGGCTTTCTTTAGGCCTTTCCTGATTTCCCATCTGAAGACAGCTCTGGAGGCTGCCTCGGTACAAACCCGGGGTTGTCCCTCCAGGGAAAACCCCGAAGGCGTTCAGTGGGCTGGGCCTGCCTCAGAGAGACCCAACATGGTGGCCAGTGTCTCCTGTGGGCAGCCAGAGCCGCTTCCCTCAGAAACCGGCATGTTTCCACTGGGAAGAAGCGTTTGCGTGGGTTAATGTTGGCCGCTTCACTCTGAACGTTTTTTGCTGTGAGTTCCAGGTAATTCAAGAAAGCAATTTTCTGGCTGCCGTCGCTCTTGTTCCCTTACAAATGGGTTAGGAAAGATCCGCCTGGTCTACAAACCTCCTCGTGGAGCAGCATCCATCTATGAGGAGTCTGTTTAACCAGGCCCTGAGCTGTTCAGATACATGCCACATGCCGTAAACAAGAACTCTGGAATGAGAATGGTGATTTTTAAATCAGGCGTACGTCTGTATGTGAAACGAGTGGTAACAAAAGCAATACGTGTTCGTCCAATGTTAACTGTAGGGTCACTGTCCCAGAAAAGGATCAAGAAGGGGAGGTGTGAGAGTGACAGGGGGAAAAAAAACATGGGTTCAAAAGTCTCAGTGAGGAGTGAAAAAGGGTGAATTTAAACCACAGAGGCACACAGGGTGTGGGGAAAAGGGTTCTTTTCGAATGGGCATTGGGCATGTCTGTCTTCCATAGCGGCGGCAGATGTACTACAAGACTCACCCCATGGCTCTCTTTAACATGCACTTGTGATCAGGTAACGACCCGTAGCCTTTAAAGTCTTCCTCCGTGACTGGTTAGACACAGGGTCGCTACCGTGGGTGGTGGATTTTGGCCCCTGGAGGGAAATATGGGCTCACGGTTCACGTGCACCCACTCCCAATGACCTGCTTGCTCTGAAGCCCATTCCTGATCAAAAGCCCTTGCTCTGTCGCAGAGGCTCCTTCTGCACTTCCTGCTCTCTGAGCATAAATGAGCTTTTTTTGATTAAGCACGAGTCCAGGCAGCTGCAGTAGAAAGCAAGTTTGAATAAAAAGCTCTTGGGCCTGACCTCATGTCACGGCCCGTGCCCCCCAGCCGCCTGCTGCTCCCTCGGACACCTCCCGCACTTCTCCGATGTTTTTTTCCCCAGCACCATGTTTCCCACCTGGGCTGCCCCTCAGGTCAGCACACAAAGGCTTACATCCCTCCCCACCCCTGGCTGCTGCATTTATTTTATTTTTCAACACATCTTTCCCTCACGGTACACCCACGTTCCTCCTCATCAAACCTGGAAATGGCCACTGAAAGGATTTTGGTGTGTCTAACGAGAAAAGATGGGCTTTAACACTGGAGTGACATTTCCCTGCAGTTCCTTGCTTCAGCTGCTTAGAAGGGCATCCCCCATCCCACTTGTGTCTGGACAACTGAAATTGGGGCGCCAAAAAAGATTGCTCAGAAAAGGAGCTGCTGCCTGTGGAGAAATAAATGTGACCAATGCCAAAGAGGAGACGTCTGCACCCTCAGAGAGAAGGTCTGGCCCTGCGGCCCCCTGCCTTCGCCAGCGGCCATTTCTCTCTCCTGCTCTTCTGCACCAAAAGGGATCCGACTCCGGGCACCCAGCAGCAGCTTGGTTTACTGAAAGTTTAAAGCAATAAATGAGCTTTGGATGTATCCAAACATGAACATCTCTGAATCCTTTCTGAAAGGTTATGAGATGCTCCTATGAACCTGCTGACAATTGTGACACGTTTGTAAATGAGAAAAGAAGTGGTGAGCGAAAGCAATCCACCTTCCCCGTGTATCAGCGTTCTTAATATATGTAGTATTAGTGATACATCACAGTTTCATATGGGAAAGCAACCCTTGCAGCTCCAAGGCAAGGGACGAATGTGCAATTTTTCATTTTTTGATCATTTACCAGATTGCCGCCCTTGCTGATTTTCTACTGCAACATTTCTTTTCAAATCATTGTACGCGTGTACGTGTCACTGTTCCTGGTTACATCAAAAGAAACCTGCACCGTTTTAACGCGTTTGCTGGCCTGTCTCTTCCAAGGAGAACTTGAATTTTCCCCAACAGGGGAAAATTGGAAACACGATGTCCTGGTTCCGGCGGGGATAGGGTTAATCTTCCCTGGTATTCCATGCCATGTGAGCCATGCCCACCCTGAGCTGCCGGGGGAGGGGGCAGGAAGTCACCGCTTGGAGCGGGCGGGGGCGTCCCGGGTCCGGTCGGGGAGCGGCGGTTCTGTGATCGTGTTTGTATATTCCCCTATCCGTGTTGTTGTTGTTGTTTGCCTGTTCCCTTTGCTGTCCTGTTAAACTGCCTTTGTCTCAACCCAAGAGTCTTGCCTTTTCTTACGATTCTTCCTGTATTAGGAAGGCGCGAGCGAGCGGCAGGTGGTTCTTTGTTGCCGTCTGAGGCTAAACCACGACAGTCCTTTTTGGCGCCCAACGTGGGGCTCGAAGGGTTGAGATAACGACAGAATTCAACTAGAGCTTGGAAAAACGAATGTGTTGTATGCGTTTATTGTATTAGGCAAATAGTCGCTCGTCACCATGTTGCTTGGTTTGTTCTCATGGCTGTGTTATGTGAATTCCTATATGTCTTATGTACTCCTTCCGATGATTTTTGTTACTTCTGGGAGAGGGATGAGGATTATCATTTTGTTGTCCTGTGCAATATCGGCTTATGAGATGATAACATCACTTGTTAGACAGTTACTTTGGGGCTTTTATGTGGTGTTGCTGTCCTGTCCGTACCTTGGGCATCGTCTCTCAGAATTTATTAATAATTACACCCAGTCTGTGGGGGAAACGGGGGGGGGCACTTTCCCCAGCTCTTTTGCCTCCCTTTTCTCCTTCGGGTCAGGTATGGCAGCTTTTGAGAATTTTGAATATCCTTGGGATACTCAAACCAGCCTGGTCCTATTGTTATGTCTGCTGAATGTGTTCCACGCCCTGTTTAAGGTTAAACAGCTATTTAAGACTGCCACCCGGAGATCTGCTCCGAGGCTGGATAGTCAGGGGTGGCATGGCATGTGGGAGAACATGGGCAGGTACCTAGAGAACTACTCACCTCCAATGGTCTGGGACTTCACCCCTGACCAATTACAGGACCCTGATAAAGTGGTAGAATATTTGAAGGGAAAATGCTGTGGCTATTCTAGAGAGGCACAACTCACCGCGCTGTGCTGGGCCCTGGCCAGTATCTACCAGGCACTGCTCAGAATTATGCAGCACCCTCAAGGGGAAGAGATGGAAACCAGACCAGCAGCCACTGCGTCTGCTGCAACCCCTGCGACGGACACTGCGGCTACTGCAACCTCTGCGGCAGCCACTGCAGTTACTCCAACCCCTGTGGCAGACACTGTGGCTACTCCAACCCCTGTGGTAGCCACTGCCGCTGAACCAGGGAACCAACCCATGCCAGTATCAGTTGCCCCCATACAGAAGAAGAAGTACACGAAGAAATCAGTTCGCTTAGTAAGAGATGATGATGAACCAGGGTCATCACGAGAGCAGGAGGAAGAGGCAGAACCAGAGGTAATTACTCGATCCCTATCCTTGAGTGAGCTGTGGGATATACGAAAAGATTTTAGCCGACTTTCAGGCGAGCACATTGTCACCTGGCTGCTCCGGTGCTGGGATAACGGGGCCAGTAGCCTGGAATTAGAGGGTAGGGAGGCCAGACAGCTGGGATCCCTGTCTAGGGAAGGCGGTATTGAAAAGGCGATTGGGAAGAAGACCCAAGCCCTCAGCCTCTGGAAACGACTCCTGTCAGGCGTGAGGGAGAGGTACCCCTTCAGTGAGGATGTTGTATGTCAACCAAGCAAGTGGACTACCATGGAAAGAGGTATCCAGTACCTGAGAGAATTAGCCGTGCGGGAGATGATTTATTATGACTTGGACAATGCAGACTTACCCACAGACCCTGATGAGGTGCAATGCACAAGGCCCATGTGGCGGAAGTTTGTGCGGAGCGCACCATCATCATATGCCAACTCCCTGGCAGTAATGGAATGGAAAGGTGAAGAGGGACCAACGGTGGATGAGGTGGCTGGCCGGCTCCGGAGATATGAAGAAAGTCTCTCTTCCCCCCTTGTCTCAGCTGTGGAGAAACTGTCACGGAAGGTCCAGCAACTTGAAGAGAATATGTCCTACTCCCCACCTGCACGGGCCAGCATCTCAGCTATTAGAAGCAGGCATTTCCCCACTCAAGAGAGAGAGTACATAGGGTACACACCACGAGGCACCCTGTGGTTCTACCTGCGTGACCACGGAGAGGACATGAGGAAGTAGGATGGACAACCTACTTCGACCCTGTGGACACGGGTACAGGAGTTGCAAGGAAGGACAACCACAAAAGGGGATCCCTCCAGGAAAAGTGTGGTCCCAGTTTCCAGTGGGATGTTCCCCAGACAGAGCAGAAGGCCTGATGTTGCTTCTGATCCTCTTGAAGGAAGTTCCAAGTCATTTATGCAAGAAGTGAGTAATGGTTACTATGACCAGGATTAGAGGGGCCCTGCCTCCGGCCAGGTGGAGGAAAGGGACAACCGGGTTTATTGGACGGTGTGGATTCGATGGCCTGGCACATCAGACCCACAGGAGTATAAGGCTCTAGTGGACACGGGTGCACAGTGTACTTTAATACCATCAAGCTATAGAGGGGCAGAACCCATTTGTATTTCTGGGGTGACAGGGGGATCCCAAGAGTTGACTGTACTGGAGGCGGAAGTGAGCCTAACTGGGAATGAGTGGCAAAAACATCCCATTGTGACTGGCCCAGAGGCTCCATGCATCCTTGGTATAGATTACCTCAGGAGAGGGTATTTTAAGGACCCAAAAGGGTACCGTTGGGCTTTTGGCATAGCTGCCTTGGAGACGGAGGAAGTTAAACAGTTGTCTACCTTGCCTGGTCTCTCAGAGGACTCTGCTGTTGTGGGGTTGTTGAGGGTCGAAGAACAGCAGGTGCCAATTGCTACCACGACGGTGCATCGGCGGCAATATCGCACTAACCGAGACTCTCTGATTCCCATCCATAAGCTGATTCGTCAACTAGAGGTTCAAGGAGTGATCAGCAAGACTCGCTCACCCTTTAACAGTCCCATATGGCCAGTGCGAAAATCTAATGGAGAGTGGAGGCTAACTGTAGACTACCGTGGCCTGAATGAAGTCACGCCACCAGTGAGTGCTGCCGTGCCGGACATGCTAGAACTCCAGTACGGACTGGAGTCCAAGGCAGACAAGTGGTATGCCACAATTGATATAGCAAATGCATTCTTCTCAATCCCTTTGGCAGCAGAGTGCAGGCCACAGTTTGCTTTCACTTGGAGGGGCGTCCAATACACCTGGAATCGACTGCCCCAGGGGTGGAAACACAGCCCCACCATTTGCCATGGACTGGTCCAGACTGCACTGGAACAGGGTGAAGCTCCAGAACATCTGCAGTACATTGATGACATCATTGTATGGGGAAACACAGCAGAAGAAGTTTTTGAGAAAGGGAGTAAAATAGTCTGAATCCTCCTGAAAGCTGGTTTTGCCATAAAACGAAGTAAGGTCAAGGGACCTGCGCAGGAGATCCAGTTTTTAGGAATAAAATGGCAAGATGGACGCCGTCAGATCCCAATGGATGTGATCAACAAAATAGCAGCTATGTCTCCACCAACTAGTAAAAAGGAAACACAAGCTTTCTTAGGCATTGTGGGTTTTTGGAGAATGCATATCCCAGATTACAGTCAAATTGCAAGCCCTCTGTATCAAGTAACCCGGAAGAAGAATGACTTTAAATGGGGTCCTGAGCAACGACAAGCTTTTGAACAAATCAAACAGGAAATAGTCCATGCAGTGGCCCTGGGGCCAGTCCGGGCAGGACAAGATGTTAAAAATGTGCTCTACACCGCAGCCGGGGAGAACGGCCCTACCTGGGGCCTCTGGCAGAAAGCACCAGGGGAGACCCGAGGTCAGCCCCTGGGGTTTTGGAGTTGGGGATACAGAGGATCTGAAGCCCGCTACACTCCAACAGAAAAAGAGATATTGGCAGCATATGAAGGGGTTCGAGCTGCTTCGGAAGTGGTTGGCACAGAAGCGCCGCTCCTCCCAGCACCTCGACTGCCGGTGCTGCGCTGGGTGTTCAAAGAAAGGGTCCCCACCACACATCATGCAACTGATGCTACATGGAGTAAGTGGATTGCACTGGTCACACAGCAAACTCGAATGGGAAACCCCAGTCGCCCAGGAATTCTGGAAGTGACCATGGACTGGCCAGGAGGCAAGGATTTCGGAATGTCACCAGAGGAGGAGGTGACGCATGCAGAAGAGTCCCCACCATATAATAAACTGCCAGAAAATGAGAAGAAATATGCCCTGTTCACTGACGGGTCCTGCCGGATTGTGGGAAAGCATCGAAAGTGGAAGGCTGCTGTGTGGAGTCCTACACGACAGGTTGCAGAAGCCAGTGAAGGACAAGGTGAATCGAGCCAGTTTGCAGAGGTGAAAGCCATTCAGCTGGCTTTGGACATTGCCGAGCGAGAAAAATGGCCAGTACTTTATCTCTACACTGACTCATGGATGGTGGCAAATGCTCTGTGGGGGTGGTTACAGCAGTGGAAGGCAACTGGCGGCACAGAGGCAAACCCATCTGGGCTGATGACCTATGGCAAGATATTTCTGCCCGGATAGAGGATCTGGTTGTGAAAGTACGCCATGTAGATGCCCATGTACCGAAGAATCGGGCCACGGAGGAACATCAGAACAACCAGCAGGTGGATCGGGCTGCTAGGATTGAAGTGGCTCAGGTGGATCTGGGCTGGCAACACAAGGGTGAACTATTCATAGCTCGATGGGCCCATGACTCCTCAGGCCATCAAGGAAGAGACGCAACATATAGATGGGCTCGTGACTGAGGGGTGGACTTGACCATGGACACTATTGTACAGGTCATCCATGAATGTGAGACATGCGCTGCAATCAAGCAAGTGGAGCGTTTGAAGCCTTTTTGGTATAGAGGACGATGGCTGAAATATAAATATGGGGAGGCCTGGCAGATTGATTATATCACACTGCCACAAACCCGTCAAGGCAAGCGCTATGTGCTCACAATGGTGGAAGCAACCACTGGATGGCTGGAAACATACCCTGTGCCCCATGCCACTGCCCGGAACACTATCCTGGGCCTTGAAAAGCAAGTCCTGTGGCGACATGGTACCCCAGAGAGAATCGAGTCGGACAACAGTACTCATTTCCAGAAACAGCCTCATAGACACCTGGGCCAAAGAGCATTGTATCGAGTGGGTGTATCACATCCCCTGTCACACACCAGCCGCCGGGAAGCTAGAACCATACAATGTATCGTTAAAAACTACACTGAGAGCAATGGGTGGTGGGACTTTAAAACTTTGGGATATACATCTAGCAAAAGCTACCTGGCTAGTTAACACCAGGGGATCTAACAATCGGGCTGGCCCTGCCCAATCAAAACTTCCACGTACCGTAGAAGGGGATGAAGTCCCCGTAGTGCACATGAAGAATACGCTAGGGAAGACAGTCTGGGTTAGTCCTGCCTCGGGCAAAGGCAAACCCATCCGTGGGATTGCTTTTGCCCAAGGACGTGGGTGCACTTGGTGGGTGATGCGGCAGGATGGGGAAGTCCGACGTATACCTCATGGGGATCTCATTTTGGGTGAGAATAGCCAATGAATCAAATTGTGTGCTGTTAATTGCTAAGTAACACTCTCGCTGTATGTCCTCATTACTATAATTGCTATCAGTTGTACTACGAGTAAGGCACAGGGGTGATGGGATAAGAACTGACCTCAGCAGCTGGCGCCCAGCAACTTCCTCAAGATCTACGTCTTCAGCCCACAGACTGTGAGCATGAGCCACACCGGGTGCACCAGTCACAACCTCCGAAAATACAGCATGCAACAGACCAGCACCACCCAGCATCTCACCTGCCCTGAGAGACTGTTCTAACAGGTGGAGCCCAAAGCCATGGATTAAAAGAACTCAACGGACGCTTTGGAGTGATGGCCCATAAACTAAGGGCATTATATTTGCATGAATATATATGTGTGTATACATATATATATATGACAGGGGAAAGTGGTGGCAATTCATTGGAACCTGTAAGATCCGGGCATGGCATAGATGGTATGGAATAAGGGGTGGATAATGTCCTGGTTCCGGCGGGGATAGGGTTAATTTTCCCTGGTATTCCATGCCATGTGAGCCATGCCCACCCTGAGCTGCCGGGGGAGGGGGCAGGAAGTCGCCGCTTGGAGCGGGCGGGGGCGTCCCGGGTCCGGTCGGGGAGCGGTGGGGAGCGGTGGTTCCGTAATCGTGTTTGTATATTCCTCTGTCCGTGTGATTGTTGTTGTTTGTTTGTTCCCTTTGCCGTTCTGTTAAACTGCCTTTGTCTCAACCCAAGAGTCTTGCCTTTTCTTCTGATTCTTCCTGTATTAGGAAGGCCCGAGCGAGCGGCACGTGGTTCTTTGTTGCCGTCTGAGGCTAAACCACGACACACGAGGATTGGAAATATGCTTATGTTCAATTAAAGGCTTAAGACAGGAATTCCCTGCAATAAACTTGTTAAACGTAAGGAAAAGCAGCAGCTCTTGCAGTGCAGTGAGAAATTTTAAACATATCGAGCACCCAACTGTGCAAGACCTAGAGGACAAAGAAGGAGATTTAGGGTTTCCCAGAAATGGACCAAATCTGTGTCTATGTTCTAAAGTTAATTGGCCTCATCTGTCCCTGGTTAATGTATGCTGCTCCCGCTCACTCCCCCCTCATGTCCCCTGATGTGTCACAAACATAAGAGCACCACAATACCCCTTCAGGGACACCAAAACCCGTGATAACCCTCCAGAGATGGCCCAACCCACCCATAGCAACCCCACAAGCCTTCCCAAACTCCATCAAGGGCACCCAATGCCCCTCAAAGCCTCCCTTTAACCATCTAATAGCCCCCAGGATCCTCCTAAATCCCACCCACGGGACCCAAAACCCCCTCAATATCCCCCATAGGGAACCCCAAAATACCCATGGGAACCCTGCCAAGTTGCATAGACCTATACATGTCTTCATATGTGGTCCTATCTGCTAGAATTGTGTCTTTTATGGAGACTGCCAGTGGCGTTGCATTTTTTCTTATTGTATGGGGTTGAAAATGCACATACTAAATGGGAAGACGATTAGGATTCTGTTGCAGTTCATGCATTTCCACCAAAACTTCCAATACTGCTGTATTCGTGGCATTTTTACTGGCATTGATGGAAAGAGGCAGTTTGCATTTTTAGGTTCCATTCAGCTTTCTGGCTGGCTTTGCAAAACTGACTGAAGCATATGCTCTGAGGAGATGTGAGCCTTGAACCTGGTAGCGTTGCTGCTTCAAACTGCTAGCTCTTGAGAAAGCTTCCGTTAAACACAAATGATTTTTTTCGGGTACCAAGCTTCCAAGGACAGGCTGGCAAGAATTTTTCTTTTCTAGCTAGGGTAGATGTTCATGGCAATAATGCGTTACAATGAGCAGTAGACGCTGCTACTTGTTTTGAAAGCTTGCTTTCTCTGTCTGTTTTCCTGTTTCCCAAATGTCTCTTTCCCCTTCTTTGCTTTCTTTTAAAAGCTTGGAGTCTTTTATAGACGGTGCCTAGTGCTGTGTCCATCTTTGATTTCCTCTCCTGTGTGGAAGTCCACAGAGCCCAGGGACCCCACGGCTCCGCCCCACGGCAACATGGACCACAGGGACCCAGACCTCGGCCCCACAGAGGGGCTGTGGAGGGGCTCACGGCCGGTCCTGGTCCCCCCCACGCCTGTGATGTCATTATGGGGCACGTTCCAGAGCCACTGGACAGGCAGGGGTTCCACTATGATGTTGGAGGGAGGGCAAGGACAAAGTGCTGTAAGCACCCCAGAGAGAAGCATCTCCCAGTGCCTCAGGCATCGAGGTGGGTGACAGCTTGGCTTGCACCGCATACTCCTCCTCACCCAGGGAGAGGAAGGTGAGCGCTGTGACTTGCACCACTTTCCATGGGCTTTGCCCAGAAGGGAAGCTGGGCGATGGGATCATCAGCGTGGACGGCATTGAATTCATTGCTCACAAGATGATCCTCTCTAGCTGCAGTCCGTACTTCAGGTGAGTGCTTGAAGGAGGAGGGGATGGGGCCAAACAGTATTTCCTGCTCCGTGCCACACTGTGCCTTTGTGTATCTCCAGCGCTTCCCTCGGCACTCCAACTCTCCTCCAGCAGTTCCCCCTAGTCCTGGTACCTCCCCAGACACCAAAATTCATCCATAAGCTAAGATCGAACAGCAGCGCTGGAAGTGGGGTCTGGCAAAGCCCCAGATACGGTGCAGGGCTGGGAGCGTGGCCAGCCTGGCGGGTCTGCTGCCAGGCGGGAGGTTTTCCTTCCCCACACGCCGTTATTCTCTGCTCTTCTTGTTGAAGCAAGGTGCCTGCTCGCCCTGTGGCTCCTTATTAAAACAACCAGCTAGTAAAACACTCCTTCATAAAACTCCACGGCCTCCCAGCATGGCTACTGCTAGTGCCCAAATTGTTGCCCGGGGAAGGAGGCACAGGGGATAATGGGGTCAGGGTTTCACACAGCAAGGCCGCTTTCTTCCCCAGCACTGCTTTGTTTTTTTCAGGGCTTTGTTCTCCAGCAACTGGAGCAATGCCGAGAGGAAGGTCTATCAAATCCCTGGCACTTCCCCTGAAATGATGAAGCTCCTTATGGAATACGCCTACACCGGGACAGTGCCGCTCACGGATGACAACGTTGAAAGTTTACTAATCGCGGCAGACCAGTTCAACGTCCTGGACATCGTCAGACTGTGCTGCGAGTTCTTAAAATGCCAGCTTTGCTTGGAAAATTGCATTGACATCTGGAGATTCACAGGCTACTACTACTGTCCTGACCTGCGAGAAGCAGCCCGTGAGTTCATCCTGCATCACTTCGAGGAGGTGGCCAGGGTGTCCACAGAGTTTCTGGCACTCTCCTTCAATGAGCTGGAATGCCTGCTGGAGAAGGATGAGCTCCCTGTGAAAGAAGAGGCCGTGTTTGAGGCTGTTCTGAAATGGGTTGCCCATGACCTGCAGAGCAGGAGGCAGCACGTGGTAGTCTTGCTGGGCAAGGAAGGGTGGAAGTGTGGACAGAAGGGATTTTTTTTCTCTAAATAAACTCAGCGTTACTGACAGTTAAGACTTTGCTTAAAACTTTTGAACTCATGCGTGCGCACTGGTATGAATTTGTAGTCCATGTTCCCTGTACTTACATGTCCCTCATGCAAATCTGCAAGTGCCATTTCTATCAGTTTCACAGGAACTAGATTTTCATCAGTGTCCCAGAAGGTCCTATTGACCAGCTCTTGGAAGAGCTGGAAGTTTGCTTTCCTAAAATTCAGGGTCCTGACTTTACTCTTCCCCCTGACACCCGCACCCCTCAGGACTGTGAACTCCACCAGCGGCTGACCACTGCAGCCCAGGCTGCCTCCAATCTTGATGTCACCCATTAGCTCATTTGCGTCGGTGCCCTTCAGGTCCAGTATGGCTGCTCTTCTGGTGGGGCTGTCTATTACCTGGTTTAAGAAGTTATCTTCAAGGCACTCGGCTCTGGGAGCCTCCTGGGTTGCCTACAGCTCGCCGTGATACTTTTTCCAGCAGCTGTCGGGGTGGCGGAAGTCCCCCAGCAGGACGAGAACTTGTGAGCCCCATGCCTGCTGCTGTAGCAGGAGCAAGAAGGCTTTGTCAATAGGCTCCCCTTGATTGGGCGGCCTGGAGTAGACACCAACCCCAAGGCTCCCTTTGTTGCCTGGATCTCTAATTCTTACCCATAAGCTTTCAACCTGCTCTTGGCTATTCTTCAGAGACAGCTCTTCACACTCCACCCGTTTCTGGAGGGCAGCCCCTCTGCCCCCGCTTCCTCCCCTGTTGCTGGCTATGGATAGTCACACTCCAGTCATGGGATTTGTCCCACCAGGTTTCAGTAATGGCAACTAGGTGTCAGCTTTCTAGCAGCATGGCGCCTTCCAGCTCCTCCTGTTTGTTGCCCGTGCTGGGTTGGGGGTTTGTAGGGGGGCTGGCTGGGGTGGGTTGACGGGGGAGTGTGCTGGGTAGGTTTTGTTGGTAGATTTCCTGGGAGGTTTGCTGGGTAGGTTTCCTGGGAGGTTTGCTGGGTACGTGAACTGAGTGGGTTTTCTGGGTAGGTTGGCTCAGTAGTTGGCTCAGTAGTTGGCTGGGTACTTGGGTACGGTGGCTGGGTCGGCGAGTGGGTATGTTGTCTGGGTGGTTGGCTGGGCAGATGTGCTGGGTAGTTTTCTTGGCTGGGTACTTTTCTTTGGTAGGTTGGCTGGGTGGTTGGCTAGGAAGTTGGCTAGGTAGTTTTCTTGGTCAGGTTGGTTGGGTGGGTGCTTCGCTGGGTATGTTGGCTGGGTGGTTTTCTTAGGGAGGTTGTCTGGGTGGTTGTCTGGTAGTTTTCATGGGTAGGTTGGCTGGCTCATCACATGGAAGAGCAGTAATGGGTAATAGTCTGAGGGCCGTACCAGGCTGGGAAGTTTCCTAGTGATGTCCTTTACCCAGGCCCTAGGGAGGCAGCAGACTTCCCTAAGAGGAAGGTCTGTCTGGCATAGTGGACTCTTCATTCCCCTCAGAAGGGAGTTGCCTACAACTATAATGCATTTTTTCTTCCTCGTCAAGGTGGTTGTGATATGGGGGGTAGGGCTTTCTGACCTTGGGAACACCTCTGGTGAAAATGGACCATCATCCCCACCATCACCCATTGACTGGCCTTGCACATCCAGAGTCTCCTACCTGTTGTACAGAGGCACCTGGGAAGGTAGGCTGGGCAAGGAGCGGGTTCTCCTGCCACCCTGGCTATGGACTTGCCTCCATTTCCTTGAAGCTACTGTCTTCAGCCCAGCAGGGGGACGTTGCAGGATCCCCTTGATCTTGTTTGTTATTTTTTTTCTGGTGGCTGTTCCTGTTTCTGTCTCAGGGAGGGCAGAGCATGATTCCATCAGTCTGTCTCTTTCTTGGACTCCCTGATGCTCCTTAACCCTTCTACTACCTCTCGTAGCCCTGTCACCAAGGCGAGCAGATCGCCCACCTGGTCACACCTCATGCTGCTGTTCTCACTGCTGCCCTCCGTTACGAGGGAAATTCTCTGGCAAGCCCTGCAGCCCAAGACCCGCATGGTTTCACTGGAGCTCCGTCTGGGTTGCCACATCCATTCCGGTGAGTGCAGACGACGTGGCTTTCTGCCAGGTGGATACGGTAGCTCTGCTCCTTCTGAGACTGTGATGACCACCAGTGGAGCTCATCTTTTGAGCTGGTAGAGTGATGATGCCCTGCCACGCAGACTGTGCCACACTCTGCTTGCAGCGCTCCTGGTCACTTCTAGTCCCCAGGCTGTTTTTTATTGGTGTGGGGTAGCCGCTGTGGCTCTGTCAATGCCCACACCTTGTCAGCGTCTTCCACCAGAGCTGCTGCCACCTGGTGGGTCTCTCCACTGCCCTGGCTTTTCCCTGCCTCGGGAGACCCTCTGTGCATCAAGCTCTGCCGGTCTGCTGTGGACTGGGCCAGCGCACCTCGGCGACTGACTCCAGTAGCTGGCATTTAGCATTTTAGATTAGAGGAATATAATTTATCGCAAGCAGATATGACGCTTCCCTGTGTGAACTGCATTCAGGACCTTCAGTGAAAACCTGTTTCTGTGTTCATGATACATGTGCCCCCAAACCAGCATGGACAAGACAAACGTTTATTACTTGGAAGCATCATCCTCTATTCACAGAAACCATTTTGCCCTATGCACTTTTATACACTTTGCGCTTTTTATGGCTGAGTCATTTTAGTTAATAAAAAATGAACAGTCTTAAAAAAGTGACAAGTCTTTTTCAAGTTCTGTCTATTTTCTGGTAAAGTGTGATTCTCAAGTACTGTGTTAATTAAAAAGTAAGCCAAAATGTTGCAGTTTAGAAAAATCACACAAAGTTTATTGTATAAAATTTCTATATTATTGTTTTGGAAGTATCAGAATATGCAATTATGTTAAATAGCTTACAACCAAGATTTATCAGAATCTCTTGTGACACAAATGTAAAATTCAGAAAATCTGAAGGGCTATTTTATCATTTTTTTCCTCTGTTTCTTAGGTATAAGCTTTATGACTGCTTTTGGGGTAAGTTGTTCATATTGTAATACTGCTTTTAGTGCACATTGCGTAGACAGACTTTCTTTTCCCAAACTTTTATCTGTGCTTTATGGTTTTATGTGTCGATCAGCAATGGAATGTTTTATTCTTTGGAAGCACTTTACACGCCACAAGGAAGCGAATCATTACTATTCAGGCTGAGGTGGGTTGCTGACATGAGGGCATGTGAAGTATTCGCTGGTTCAGCGCAAAGTCCTCCCCCAGGCACACTGTCGCTGCCTTCAGCTTTATCCTGAACCTCACACCTTTGCTCAGAAAAGGAAGCTCAATTATGTCTACATGCTGCTGTGATTTGGGCAGGAATCCACGCAACTAAAACTGGACGCAGATAAAGATGTGCCAGTCCTTTAAGACAGAAATACAATTGGTATTCTCATTTCCAGTCAGCGTATGGTGTATTGCTCAACCTGAAGAGCTTGTGCTTTAAATGAAGTACTGTCTTCAGCGTCTTCACCTATAAAATCAATGAAATGCATATGAAATTTTGAATTTAACCATTTTCAGGTGATTAATACCAGTTAGTACTGTATGTTTTTCTCACCCAGACTGGAATTTCAGGAATGACTAACTGGAATCTAAATAATATGTCCATTTCAATTAGTCTGAATAAACAGGGTGTTTTAAAATAGTACCTCAGAACCGTATTGTAAATTGGTTGTTTTGGTAGAGAATTAATAAAATACCAAGCCTAAGCTCTTTGTATCTTACACCAACAGCACCTGACCTGCTCTGAATTTAGCTTAAACCAAATTAAACAAGATCTCAATTGCTGTTATTGCAAATGGACATCTGATGCTAAACCTCAAGGTGACATCTGTTCTCTGTAAGCTTGTTGTCTTTTTTGTGGATACTGCTGTAACTATACCGGCACAGTTTATCAAGAGTTGTGATAGATTGTCCATCTCAGTGTGTGTTTGTCTTACCCTACGTGTATAACAGCCCAGGGAAACAGTCCAGAGCCTCATACGGGAAGACAAAATTGGTAGGTGTGGCAGCTTCTCCTTATTTTATTATACTGGTATTTTAAAATAGAAATCCCAATTTTATAATACTGGCAAGAGCATACAAATGATAAATGAAGGTAATAGTTTACCATTTTTCCTGACGCTTTACTTCATTGGTAATGCTGAACCAACAGCATCATGGAAGCTCTAGCCTGAGATTCATTCTTGAGCGTCTTGAAGCACTGACTGCAGGCTGCAAACGGAAACTTGCTGTGAATACAGGATCCTATTTAATTCTTATTTATGGTTAATATCTATCTGATGGCTCCATAACTCACAACATTTAACAGGGATCTAGGAAAAAAAGCTGTGCTGTCATTTATCTTTACTTGCTTTCCAAGAAGCTGGTTGACCAGGGCCAAGATGAGGACCAGCGTGGCGGTAGGAGGAGAAGCCTTGCAGGAAAGGCTGGAATCTGAAGGAGGCAGAGGGTTTCTGTTTAACACCTGCTTTGTGTAAAAGGAAGGCAATTTGGGTTAGTCTGTTCCCTTCTTCACCAAGGAGCCATGCAGGTGGAGCTCACTGGAAGAAAGGGCCTTGTTCCTGCCATGCTTCTTCCACTGCTCATGGAAGAAACAGATGAATCCTCGTTGTTATCCCTCTGTAAGATGGATGACATTTTAAATGTGAAAAGGTTTCCAGTGCTCTTTGGTGTGCCAAGTGCTGCTTGTGTTTCAGCTGTGTCAAAAAAGGGGCACAAAATCAGATAAAATGGACCAAAAATGTCGACAGGAGAAGGAGGGTTGAGATGCAACTGGCAACTGTGTGTGTACGTTCTGCACGTACAGCAGACCTGGGGACTCGTGGCACGTGCTTGCCCAGCGAGGCTGGTCTTGCTGGCGGACACTGAGCAGCATTGGTCTGCCTGCGGGCAGAGTCGGAGCTGGGCTGGGTGCTCTCCCTCCTGCCCGCGGGACCCTCCTGCTCCTCCTGGGCTGTACCCAAACAGGACGCTGGGGCTGGGGTTTGTAGGAGAGCATCTTGGAGCACAGGAGAATCCTTACGGAACCTTACCCAGAAAAGGTTAGTGGGCATTTTAGATGAAAGTTTACGTGCTAACCGGAGGGAGCCAACTTAGAGAAAAATAAAAATCTATTTTTCTTGAGGACGTATTTGTGTGAAGAAAGGTTCCAAACTCTTTTTCCCCGCCATAAGGCACGAAGCAGCGTATTTCCCACGAGATGGCACTATTGCCTCATGCACAGAAAAAGCAGGTTTTAGCCTCAACTGCAGTTTTAAAAGCAGATTGCCAATGTGAAGTTTGCATAGAAATGCACAAATTTTACAGAGCCGAGCAGTTATCAAGAGATCTCAAATGGAGAATTAGCTTGCTGATTGATCTGTTAAAGGTCGCTGCCTGTGGATGTGAAAAATCCTGACATATGGATGATGAGATGAACATCGCCATCAATCCATTATTGGAGAAACTGGTTTGGATTTAGGTTTTTTTGGGTCAACTTTTTGAAATTAATGTGGCTCTCTAAAGTGAGTGGTATTTACCTGGTCATACTGATCTTCTCAAAGAACTTTTACTTTAAAAAAAACACCAATAAACCCCAAACTGAAAATCAAGTTGAAAATTAACTACTTTTAACATTTGTCCATTTTTTATCATTTCTAGTTCTTATCTAGTTAAAAAAAAAGTCATCTTGCAAAATTGTTGTATTCTGAGTAATTGTTCAGTTGCGATGGCTGGCTGGCAAGTTGCTCCACTATTCCCTTTCTCTATGACTGAAAGAGGTGTTTTCCTAATAAATTCTGCAAAGTCTCTCACTCAGAAACATATTCCCTACCTTTAGCTGCACCTTCTGTTGATTTTCTAATCAAAGACAGGGTCAATTGCATCGAACCACCAGGGCAGAGCTGGAAGGAGCCCTGCTGTCACAGCAAGTGCTTTGGATAATCACGTTCTTAATCTTACTAATTGCTTATTTTGTACCACGCTCTGTCTCTTATTGCAGTGTTGTTCCAGAATTTCACTCCTCCGATGCTTGGAAATTCTCTTCTGATTCCCAGTCCAAATTTAGTCACTTCCAGGCTACATCTCTCTGTTCTTCTGCCAGTATCATTCTTTACCTTCACACGTCCTTGTTCCCTCCTTTGGTAGTTGCCCCACTGATGAGAGCAATCATCTCTTCTCTTACTTTTTGTTTCTCTAGGCTAAAGGCTAAGGATGCTTGGAGAAAAGTAGAGATGCCCTCGCTGGAGAGCTTACTTTCACCGTGGAAACGTCATCCATTTCCTCTAATGTTCATGACTCAGTTACTGGACTGTATTAGTTTTAGTTTAGGTGGTTGTTCAAGATGGGATTATGAGACGTAAGCATATGCATGAATGCTGTTCCAACCACTTTCCCTTGACACTCTGAATTGATATTGCAGGCACCATGAGATGGTTTGTACTCTAATGGGTAGAGAGCTCCGTTAATAAAAATACACTTGATACACAGCCTTCACGTTAGCCTTTTTTGGCTCATTTGTGATTGTCTTTAGGCCATTTGAGTCTCTGAAAAAGATTCGAAAATATCCATTGCCTTTTCAGCTGATGCAGGAACATTCTATAAAGCAGGTCTCTAAGAAGGAAAAACGAAGCCAAGGCAATTATTTCATTCTGTAGTTAACCAGCCATACCAAGCCTGTCTCTGTAAATTTCAGCAGACATCGGCTGAAAGGTCAGTGCTGAAGGGACATAAACCATTAAGGCCCGTGATCAACCCCTTCAGAAAGGAAAGGTGAGCACCACTGATGGTGCTAAAGGATCAGGCAACAATTTACGACTCCGAAGTTTTAGCTGTTTCATGATGGGCTTACTGTAGGTTTTCTGTGTGTTATTTAAGACTGGTGGTCAGAAAAACAAGAGCATGTGTGGTCTCTAGAGAGTGAAAATCACAGCAATTACACGACCGGGCCGCAGCGGGAGCAGAGGCCGCAGCCCCCAAAACAAGATGGCCGCCGGGAGCCCCGTGCCGGGACTACAGCTCCCAGCGTGCCCCGGGGCGCCCTTTCCTGCCCTCTGACCCCCGCAGGAACCAGGGCCGCCTCCCCGGGGCTGCCCCAGCCCATGTCCAGGGCCAGGCCCCGGAGCCCCTGTGGAGGCGGGAGGAGGAGGGCGGAGAGGGCTTGCCTGCTCCCCAGAGCTGTCCTGACCCATGTCTGCAGCTCGTGTGTGGTGTCCAAGTCACACAGCCGATTTGGGGGTGGCAGCTCTCTCCTGTGGCACCCTGGCGACGGGGGCCAGGCAAACCCCATCCCTCCCTTTGGGACTTCATCCCCGAGAAGACTCAGTGCAGACGTACCGTGTGCTGGAGAGCATCCTGCAGGGAGGTGGCAGCCGTTTGCAGAGCAACGCTGAGACCCGTCTGTCAGCAGAGGCACCTGGTGGCTGCAGAGCAGGCCAGGTGAGCTGGTTCTCTTGGAGGCCACCACTGCAGCCTTCCTCTGTCCCTGGTTTTGGTGAGATATGGAGCAGTGCAGAGATGTTTCTCGGGCATCCAGGCCTGAGGAGGGTTTCCCAGTGCCCCCGTGAGAGATCTTGCTCCCAGGAAGCACCTCGCCATAATGCCGAGGCCGTATCCACCCCCCTGGAGCTGGGTACAGCTGCCCTGGGGGGTCTCACAGGGAGGACAGGGTCATCTGACACATAAATGGTGAGCTGAAGCCTGGTGGCCATGGCTGGCCAGTTCAAAGTCTCCGAGAGCCTCAGCCTTTCTCCCCAGGAGTGTTTAACCCAGGTTTTACTGTTATGTACAGGATCTGGGTGTGTTGGCCCTGGCTTCCTGGGGTTATGTTATTTTTACATTATCTTGTCTTCTGCATGGTCTTTTTTTTTGTGGAGAGTCCTCTTTTTCAGCTTGTTTACCATTTTAAGGTTTAGATAGGGGTCTTTGTTTTGTGTACAATGTTTTGTCTAGGTTTTTTTTGCTGTTTTGATGGATTGTATTGTGTTTTCTATCTTGAAATGATAATTTCTGGTCCAGTATGTCTACTGCAGGTCGGGCAGTGCCAGTTCTGGTGCAGTCCGACTCGTTTCTGACTTCTGGCCCCTAAGTAATGACTGCCAGAGGACTGTGGGTACTTCTAAATTTACGTGGACTTCCAAATTCGGGGTCATTTCTCCTGCCTTGAGCAAGAGCCATGGGAAGACGCCAGCCACACGGAAGGACCAGGCTTCTTGGTTTTTGCTTTTGAGTTAGAAACCTGCAAAGAGGCTGCTGTCGTTTAGTGACATTTCGTAACGCAACTGAGTATTGTGTGACTTGAAACATTGCTGGCAAATCATAGAATCATAGAATGGTTCGAGTTAGAAGGGGCCTTAAAGATCATCTTGTCCAACCTCCCTGCCATGGGCAGGGACACCTCCCACTAGACCAGGCTGCTCAAAGCCCTGTCCAAGCTGGCCTTGAACAATTCCGGGTATGGGGCATTCAGTAGTTTTCTGGGCAGCCTGTGCCAGTGGCACACCACCCTCGGTGTAAAGAATGTCTTCCTCATATCTAGTCTAAATCTACCCTCTTTCAGTTTAAAACCATTCCCCTCGTCCTATCGCTCCACTCCGTGACCAAGAGTCCCTCTCCACCTTTTCTGTAGGCCCCCTTTAGGTAGTACTGGAAGGCTGCTATAGGTCTCCCCGGAGCCTTCTCTTCTCCAGGCTGAACAACCCCAACTCTCTCAGCCTGTCCTCACAGCAGAAGGGCTTGAGCCCTCGGATCATCTTCGTGGTCTCCTCTGGACTCACAGTTCCATGCCCTTTTTTATGTTTGGGGCCCCAGAGCTGGAGGCAGTACTTCAGGTGGGTTCTCACAAGAGCAGAGTAGAGGGGCAGAATCATGTCACTCGACCTGCTGGCCACGCTTCTTTTGATGCAGGTGAGGATATGGTTGGCTTTCTGGGCTGCGAGTGCACATTGCTGGGTCATGTTGAGCTTCTCATCCACCAGCACCCCCAAGTCCTTCTCCTCAGGGCTGTTCTCAAACCATTCTCCTCCCAGTCTGTATTTTCGCTTGGGATTGCCCCAGCCCATGTGTAGGACCTTGCACTTGGCCCAATTAAACTTCTCCAGCCTGTCCAGGTCCATCTGGACGGCTCCAGCCTCCCCTCCAGCGTGTTGACCACGCCACACAGCTTGGTGTCATCAGCCAACTGTTGCGTGAAAAGGGGCAAAGTGGTTTTGGCAGAAAATAAACCCCCTTGTGTTCTAACACTCCTCACCGAGGTGGGAGGCTAGGTGCAGCTAGGTTTAAATTCTGAGTGATGCCCAATTCAGCACCATCAGTCCAATCGCGTTTAATATGTATTAAACTATTACGATTTGGATACACTAACAGTGGACAGCACCTTCAGTCTAGTCGTGCTCATGAACCAGCACGGCCACTCTCGAGTCTTTGGTCGCGTTCAGTGAGAAACCAAAATGACTAGCTACTTAAAAAAAAGTGCAGTTTATTTAAACAACAGATATACAGGTTCTTAGGATTGCCGGTGATAAATACACTGTCTGCAAAGCACGTGCAAATGAAAGTATTGTTACATATACAAAACACGCGACAAAGTTATAAACGATACAGCCTGGCTCTAAATGTAGAAAAGAGAGTCTGTAGAGAAATTTCTAAGTTTCCCAAGGAAGCACTTGGTATGATCTAAGTCTTACCCAAAGGCGTCCCTATGGCGGGGAAGAAAGGCTCAGCCTGTCGACTGATCCCAGAAGTCAGTGATGTAATTCTTTATGATGGTGTCTTCCCTGGGTATCCCCCCTCTCTCGGGCTATTTTTATACTATTTGTTATCTTCAAGGTGGAGTTTGAGTGACTTTAGACATACATACTTTTATCATGATTGGTGTAAATTTCTCTCGCTTCACAATTAAAGGTATAGTTTACGAGAAATTCAGGGCGCAGACTCAAGAAGGAGTGGTCGCACCTTGGAGGCGGGTAGCCTTCGGGATGGAGGTGTGTTTTGGTATTATAATGACATTATAATGAGCAAAGTTCGCACAAAGGACAGCATTTCATCAAAATTTGACAAAATGTTGGCTCTGAGCATCGAGCGGGCAGCTAATTGGCAGCTTATCTGTTTCATGGTGTCATCCCATTCCTGTATCCACTCTACATCATAAGGTAAAGCCGCGGAATAATTGCATCCCGTCCTGCACCTCATGTAGCTTATCAGGGAACCACAGGTGTTGTATCCTTCATGCCAGCTGCGGCTGTTTTCTACCTCAGAAGCCTCTTGATTTTATACTTTTCCTTATTGTGTGAGCAATGCTGTACTTTTGTATTTTTAGCCAATTTAGTATTTATTCCACACCAACTTGTTGAGGGTGCACTCAATCCCAACATCCATGTCACCAACAAAGATGTTAACTAGAACAGCATTCATCACTGCTCACCACTTGGTCATCAAGCCGTTGACCACAACTCTTTGAGTGAGGCCATCCAGCCAATTCCTTATCCAGCGAGTGGTCCATCTGTCAAAGCCATGCCTCTCCAATTTAGAGACAAGGATGTCGTGTGGGACAGTGTCAAATACCTTGCCCGAGTCCAGTCAGATGACGTCAGCTGCTCTTCCCTCATCCACCAACACTGTAACCCTGCTGTAGAAGGCCACCAAGTTTGTCAGGCACCATATGTCCTTAGTGAAGCCGTGTTGGCTGTCACTGATCACCTCACTATTTTCCGTGTGCCTTAGCAGAGTTTCCAGGAAGATCTGCTCCATGATCTTGCCGGGCACCGACGTGAGACTGACCAGCCTGTCTGTGGAGGAAAACCGATTGCCTTTAGGCATAGGAACGAATGTATGGAACGTTCCAGGCGTAAGACTCCCCTTTTCATCTGTATGGCCCTAAGAGCTCTATTGGCATTGCCAGTCCCCAGCCCCTGGAGAGTGTGTGAGCTTGTCCATAGGTTTGCTGTCCAGGCATAGCCAGGGATCTCCTTTAGACTAGTGACAAACCTGTCTTGGTGGAAGGCTGGTGTCCTTCCTTTCCTCAGTGAAAATTGGTAACACAGATGCCCGTCCCTGTACCGATGAGAATTCACTGGGACAGATTCCCAGGAGGGTATTTCTGGCAGAGGATGGGCTTTTAGTGCATATCCAACAGTGGGGCTTTTTTTCCTCTGCTGCTGTAGTTTGGAGTGTGGCGATGGGCAAGTTGTGGAGTGAATACGTGTAATCCACCACGGGCTTACGGGCAAGGCTACCATATTAAAACCTGGGCTTCCAAATGACTATTAACAGGAAAAACAGACATCAATAGCAAAATTAATGATCCCTTTTATACAGAGGACAGCACTGAAATCAAAAGGGTTTTTGATTTGTCTTCAGTTGCTAATGAACTTCCAGCCTGACAAATGCCAGCAGGCTGAATGGCTGCCTGGCTGATGTCACTTCTGTAACGTCTGGGTCTGTGTAAAACAGAGCCTTAAAACCAGAACGTTAGATGGCAATAAACTGTGATGGGCCCAGTTATTATCACCGGGAGAAAAAATGTTTTGAAATAGGCCAAACACGGAGATTCTATTACGGCAGTTGAGAAACCGAAAGCAAAGTTTTAGGTGAAAAATTGATGCTTGTAAATATATTACCCCATAAAGTATTATTGTAATATACGTAATACCATTTTTATCTCAACTGAGTGAAGAAGCGTCTGCTTCACTAGGTTCTGTTAAAGGTGGTGTTGCCTAAAGGTGACGTTAAAGAAGGAATATCTTTCATACTTTAAAGAGCATCACTCTTGTTGTGCAGTGACAAGATGCTCCTCTAGGAAGGTTGTGTTGCACTTTGACCTTTGTAGAATAGGTATAAAATTTGAAACTTGGTGTATTAGTGACACAGATGCTTATCGAAGCTTTCCTAAGGGTGTTTTCACATGAAAATACAAAAATCCCCGCATTGGTTTTAGAGCAAAGCATCTAAAAGCTTTTAGAGAAGGCATCAGGTGGTCTGTACAATCAGATTAATGATTGAAAGTATGTTAGATTTTATTGACTCATTCTTTCAAAGCAGTAGAGGTGCTCCTTTGGAGCACAATACTGTGTGATAATAACAGTAAATGAAAGTTCCATGAAGTGCCTGGCCTACCGAACTAGCTAATTGAAGAAACGAGGATACACCTGCTGTAGATGAGATCATTGACCCCTCTTTTGGTGGAAGCTGAAAAGGTATTAAAGCCAACTGGTATCGGTCCCTTCACAGAACTGACTCAGCAATGTACTCTGCCGTATGTAAACACTCTTCCACTAATTCTCTGACACGGTGACCAAGCTCGTGGGATACTTCAGGAACCAAATACAAATATGTGCTGTGATAAGTGTCCTCTACTGAAAAAAGCCATGCTTCACCAAGCTGTTGCCAATCTTCAGTCGATCCATTTAAAAGTGAACTGATTGACTTGTAAGGAGAATTCATTCTTACATCAGCCTGTTATTGGATGGCGGGAGCGGTCTGCACGGTGCACTTAACAAGCAGATTGAAAACGAGCGTATCTCTATTTATACATGCAAGGACAGTCTATTCATAAGGCAGACGTCCATGCTTCTCTTCTAACAGTCAATGAATATTCACAAAATACTAAAAGAGGACTTATTCCTCTTTTTGCATCGTACACCTGTTGTGCACGTTCAAATTGACCTCTGCAGGCTTGCAGAATTTGTGAATAAATGCATTGGTTGCTGTCCTCATATATGCAGTCTCTTTCTAGGAGAGGTGCTGCAACTAGGAGAGGTGCTCCAAAACCCTCCATTCAGCACAGGCGTAGCAATCTCAGCCTTTTTGTGGAGCTGCTGTTGCTTATCCCGTGTGTTTATCCCATGCTTATCCCGTGTGCTTCAGGCACATGCTGTTTTTGGAAGGCATTTCAAGGCTGTCTTCATAGGTAGGTAATTCCTTCATAGGTAATTTCGTTTGACACTCTCTGCTCTGCAAAAAGTGAATTCACGTCCCTTTATTTATTCAAAATTAATTCAAAGAATTCACGTCCCTTTGGTTAATTCAAACTAGATGACCAGCTTAAGAGGGGAGGTAGCACTTTAGCTGCAACCGATTCTGCCCTACTTGTGAAAGTAAGCTCAAGTCCCAAAATGTCTGTGATCCAAATTCCAGCACGGCCAGTTTTGTTTCCATTGAAACGTAAAGCCCTGAGCAGCTGAGAGGTCTGGCTGTTGATGCTCCAAGAAATAGACGCAGGTGGCGGGCTCTCTTCTGTGTTTGGTCACTCTTGAGCACCAGCAGCACTGGGTGAATTGTTTTTATGTGACAGCCATGAAAGCAACGGCGCAGAGTGTTGGCGCTTTAGCCAAGTGTTTTGGTGCAGGGCAAGCTGGTCTGACTTCAGGATCTGGTTTGTGCAGGTGAGACTTCGCTGTGGTTTGTTTTCTCCAGAGATCTCTTGGTTTGGTAGCCTAACGGAAGCAAACGCAGCTTAAGCTAGATCAGGAGAGAACCTCGTGCGTTAGCAGGCCCTCCTTTAGCGACTTTTGAGACCAGTTTGCTGTTGGCATTCAAACTTTTTTACAAAAATGAAGAATATTTTGCTGCTTGTGTTTGATTATCAACCTGAGGATTTCTTGAAAAGTCCTGTTAGTATGTTGAGACGATAACAGTGAGCTGTTACATATAGAATTTTGCATTTGTATCTGTAAAAGGATCCTCTGGAGTGCTATGTAATTACAAATTAATATGCATTCTTACAAATTGGCTGATTTTTTTTCTGTGTTTATGTTGTTACAGAATACACAGATGACAATGCCCTGATTGCTAAGAACTCGTCGGTAACTGTGAGAAGAATCCCTGTTGGAGGAGTTAAAGCTGCCGGCAAAACATCTGCCATGTGAGTGTCCATAAAGCATTGAATTCTCTGTTAGGGGTTTCAGTGTGTGAACTTTTTAAATGGATATTAGTTTACGGAGGCATTCTGATTGTATCTCTCTTGTGAAAGCTGCAGTGTTTGTCGTCGTGGGGTAGATGTTACTGTACCTGTCCCGAAGTAGGCTGACATTTTTAGGCCTGCCGGGAGATGGGGTTCCAACTCCATCAACGGTAACTTTTAAGAGGATTCTACTGGGATTGCTCTTGGGGTTGGCTCTTCTGAGACCCAAGTTGTCGATCCTGTTTCCTCTCCGTGGAGAGATCCCGTATTATATGTGTTTGCTTTTATTGCTTTTATAGGAACGATGGATAGCCATTGTAGTGTAAACTCATAATTTGTTTCCATCTCAGAAGAGATGCCTTCAGGCACTCCCTCGTAATTCTGGACACCGCAGCCTTGTGCTTATAAACATGGCCTTGCTTTGGGGGTGAACTTATGTATTTAAATACATGTGCTTAGTGCTGCCTTGCCACTGCATCCTCCGTTTCTGGCTGGATGGCACCCTCCCTGGCTATCGTCGTGCTGCCCCAAAATGAGAGGATAGATGCTGCTGGCATCAAAGGTCAAATAAACACCCGTATGTGGGGATAAAGACAGACCAGCACTGCTGTGCTAATGTTGAAAATTAACCAGGCAGATGAGCTTTCTGTTCCTTCAGCTGGAAACATGGCAGAAACCACTGGTAGAGGGGCTGATGTTTGGGGATGATGAAGGTGTGCTGTAATGGTGGAGAGGCCTTCAAACATGCGTTACTTGCCTTGTAGTATGTTCTTCGGGGTAAATGGATGAAGAAACCATTGTGTGGCAATCTAAAGTATTTCCTTGTGCTTCCTCACCTTCAGAGTACGTGGCTGTAATTGCGAGCCTGGTGGTGGTCTGGCAGTGGCAGGAAGCAGGAGCCTTTCTGATTGTACATCAATTCCACAGCATCTTTGTCAGGTGACTGATTTTTTTCACTTAAGTAAACTTGCGCTTTGAAGAGTCCAGACTACCCGGGTTCTTTCTTAGAAAGCAAAGTGCTCTATCTGGTACCTCTTTGCAATACCAGGGATATACAGATTGGCTAAGGTTACCTTCATGTTTTGATGGTTGATTATTCAGGACCACAAAACTGTAGTGCAGACTTCATATTTTTGATGCTGAGGTAGCAGAGACAAAATATCTGAGGACTTCCTCTTGCACTGCTGTACTCTGTATCTGTAAGACTTGGAGTAAATTGTGACCAAGTAGAAACGTGACTTTGGAGGGTTTTATTAGTTGCACTGAGTGTACCAAGAGGGAACAGTTTATGTATGCAAATGAATTTCTGTATTCACTAGATAATTTAGAACATAATGTTTTGATGTTCAGGTTTTGTAATCTGTTTTCACTGCTTTATGTTTGGTACGAGTGCTTTATTTTAAGTTCTGATCACCTTTATTTCTTCTTCTAGAAGCAGAACTGAGCCAGTGAGTGGAACATCAAAAGCGGTATGTAAAAACACAATCTCACCCTTTTTTCAACACACTTAATTCTAAACAAGAAATTCTAAGCAAATTCTAAACAAATAGCCTTGTGTTAATTTTGCAAATGTTAACTTCATATATTTTCCAGTAAAACACAGTATGTATTGCAAATACAGTGTATTTAATTCAGCATAGTAAAGACCGAGTAATGCCGTCGCTTGTGCAGTTCGAATGTGAATATTGGTATTTGTGCCTCGTAACGCATTGTATTTCATATGGAACATGCTGGGCTATTTCCTGTATGACTTTGTGTTGAACAGGTGATATATGATGGTTTTTAGATCATGCCGGTTCAAGGTTTGCACACTGATGCGCTACATCTGTCTGTCTATAGCTAGCCAATATGTATGTTTGTATGGGGGAGTGGGGTTTTTGTTTCTTGCAACAAAAATTGTTTAGAGCGTATTTTTTTTCCATTTTCACATTGTATCACTTAGCTTTTGTTTTTAAGTACTTTTTTGCCTAATGCTTTTTGAAAACGTTTTCAAAAGCCACTGAGAAACCATTATTGCTAAACTTGGTACTGTTTCTTACCTTTGACTCGGGGGCTCAACAAATACCGAACCCAACATATCCCATACATTTTGAGGACAGTTCTGATTCCTTTTCATGTCCTTAAATACTTGGGCATTTGTTCCTAAAAACTGTACAATTGAAGTGATACTGTTTGAGCCCCTCTGAGTACCTCAGTGTCTTTAACAGGTTGACGTGAATTTACATATCCTTGCTACAGAAAGTGGTATTCTGAAGTTCTGCCTTTGATCTTTCCACTTTATCTGATGAAGCAGTTTAGTTTAACAGTTTGTCTGCAAATAAAATGTCTAAACCCCAGTGTACAAATTCTGGCACAAGGTTATAGCCTGGTGCATTTGTGGGTAAAGTTCACTGTGTACTTCAACAAAACCTCCAAGGGTCCCACCGTCTTCAGAGCCAATGCAGAGGGCATCGCCTGTCCCAGCAGGGTTGTCTGCTCTGTAGGAGCTGCCTTGGATCAAATGCCACCAGAAGTACAAGTTCCAGCCCTGCCCGTAGACTGCAGTGACCCTCTTGGTGTCACTGGGACCTGTTGATTGCTTTTCAGAATTGTAGCTGCGTTTCCTCTGGGGTTTTGCCTTTGGGCTCCTGTTCTGGCTGCTCATCTACTAACCCGTAAGAGATGTTGTATGGTGAGACGGTAAGGAATGGAGGATGATGAGGGGTCGGTGGCTCAAAGGCCCAGAAGGTGCTGCCTGGAGCCTGGGCTAGCACTTGTACATGAGGACGGGCTGGGTTTTTTCTTGGCATGTCAGTACATCCAGACTTCTTTGGAAGGACGTGCTGCACTTGCCCCAGCGTCCCAAAGACAGTCTGCAGTGCTCTGGGCAGACCCACTTGTTAAGTGATGGCATGGTTAGGAAGAACCACTTAAGACAAGAAGGAAGTCTAATGTGTTGGGATTATTAACTTTGGGGGTATGTATGTATTGAGCTGCCCCTCCTTAAGGGGGCTTGTCCCCGTCCCCACCGCGCTCCTGTTGCCATGGCCCGTGTTCCAGCTGCAACTGCCGGTGCCTGGTGACAGGCACAGCACAGCACTGCTCCCCTGCTCCCCACGCAGCCCTTTTCCCCTGCTCCTGACACCTCGAACAACAAACCCAGCCCTTCCCTTCTCCCAGCACCTGTGTCTGTGTGCTGACATCTAGGAGGCATCATGAAAGCCCTAAAGGAGAGGACACTTGTGCTGCCAGAGGTAGGGCCCCACTCCAGGGAGGTGGGCACCCCCCCTGCCCGGGCAGGCTGGAGCAGGCACCGCGGGGATGGAGTGGGGTGGGCACCCTGCTCTGGGGAGCTCGGGGGGCCGGGAGCTCGGCTCGCCCTTTCCCCCCACCCCTGCAAGGCCAGGGGCTGGGAGAAGCCTTTCTGGGCTGCCCATGCCCTGCTGGGATCGGGCCTCCCTGCACCGGGGGACACGTCCCCCGGGGAGCCCAGGGTCCCTGGGCTGGTGCCGGAGGGATGCTCGCCGGGAGCAGGCAGGTGCTGCCCGCAGCCTGAGCTCGTGCCTCCGCTGCCCCTTTCCAGGCCGGAGCCCTGGGAGATGATCCCTGCCCGCGGAGCAGCACTGAGCCCAAAGGCTGCCTGCAAAGAGGAAGGAGCTTCTGGGTGCCCAGGTGGGCACGGGGCCGGGGTCTGCGCATGGGGGCTGGGGTCTGTGCCCGGGGTCCCCCTGCGGGGCAGGGAGCAGGGCCGCTCACCCCTGCCCGCTGTGGTGCATTTGTGGGTAAAATCCCTGTCACTTTTCTTAACTTCTGCCTGCTGTACATTTTTGGATCTGTGTGTTTTCAGGGTTGGATGCTGCTTTCATTTCCCAAAGGTTAAGCCTTTCTTTAGTATACCACCACTTTGAATTTACATTTGGAAAAGGGACAGCATTTTTCTTCAGGTTTGAAAACGCTGTCATTCTGCTGCTAAAATCTAGATCAGTAACCCAGGGAAATACTTGACTGGTAGTGGTCTAGGTCTGGATTCGGCACTTGGCTTGAATACTGTGTGAAACTGCATTTCGAAATAGCCCTTGTAGTATAAAACTTACTGTGTGGTGGGTTTAATTTTTCATCTTTATTTTAAGTAGAACTGCTTTTTCTTCACTAGAATGGTGTGAGGCATTACACTAACCCTGGATCACTGGATCTGATCACTTGGGTTGGAGTTAGTTTAACTGACCCAGTGACCCTAGCAGTTAATGTACTGCATTTATGTAAGCCACATTTATAGTATTTGATCTAATTCAGATGGGTTTTTATTTCTTGAAAAGAATTATTTTTCTTGTTGTTTGCTAGCATGTGTATAAACACAAGTGACATGCTCATAAATAAAGTTACCATTCTTTTAGCCTCGTGTGTTCCCTGCCATGTCTGCATTATATTTCTAAGTAGCGTCTTACCACCAGCTAACAGAGGTGTCTCAAAAAAGCCGCCAAAAAACAAAAGGAGGGAGGGCAGAAGGCTTGCATTGCTCTTCACGTGTCCTCTCTCTCACTGTAAATCAGCGCAGCCTCAGGTGCTTCTAGTGTTGGAGGCACAATTAGCTTTATTCTTAAATCTACCTCAGGACTTGGTCAAAAGTGTGGGGATTTTGTTTTGTTTTGTTTGAAATACACATGTTTCTGGATGTATTTCAAAGCAGAACCTGGATCTTAGTGTGGTAGGAACAAATCACCGGAAAGCTTGCCAATTGTTGTTGTAGAATAAAGCAGCAAACTTAAAATTAGTTAAGATTGTTTTAAACAGGATGCACAAAAGCTTATTCTTTGGCTATTTCTTCATCGCCTTGCTCTTACGTTAGCTGTCATTGCCTGCTTGCAAATGTGTGCTGCCTCCTGCTGTTACTACAGCCAAAGAGAGGAAGGGGATCCTTTTAGTGTGTCTGTGCCAGTGACTGCAAGGATCTCTGTCGTGGTGAACACCTTCATTTCAGTAATTTGAGCAGCTTATTCTTTTTCTAGGCAAAGTGGTGGGTTATTTTTATTGGCTGATGGTTTGGATTGCTGTTTTTATTTGGGCTTGGTGGGGTATGGCGAACGTGGCATTTTTAACCTTCTTGAGCGGAGGGGCAGAGTTCCTGTTCCAGGGCCGATGTGCCGGTGCTTTATTCTGACAGGCAGCTGTACTCTGTTCCTAGAAGCGTAACCATGTGCTTTTATCAATGATGTGAAATTAACCATTAGTTTACAAACTACACTGAAGGTAAGTTTCCCGCAGTGATGCTTCCTTCTCAAATAAATATTTTTTTAAAAACCTTTTTGGCTGAAAATTGACAGCCGCCTTACCCCTTCGACTTTTAAGCAGTTGTGAGCATTCGACAAGGGTCCCTCTCTGAGATATTCGGGAGCAAGCAGTTGATCTCAAGCGGGTTTGATTAATTTAGTTTCTTCTCATTAACCACACGGGCACTCCTAATCTCTCATAGTTTTGGACTTTGTTTTGAACAAAGACAAATTACACTGGGTTTGAAACGCCTCTTTCAGTGTCGCTCAGAGGATATAGTGCTGCTCTCAGACTAGAGTAGAGGTTGACTATCGCTGTGTTTTGGTTGTGGAACTTGAATATGTGTCTCATTTTTTGTGAACAGATTGATGACTCTCCTGCACCTCTTTCTCTGGCCCAGCTTGTGAAGGTAAATATATATATATAAAATCTTGTCAAATACTTACCCAACCCCCCAAAAAAGTGTTTGCTTTGTATTTTTAAATCTTATGCTGTGGTCTATAGCTGGATAGCTGTTGCAATGTGAACAAAACTTTAATTTAATTTTTAATAATTTGAAGTATTTATTTTAACTTTAAAATGCGTGTGTATTTCAATACTGTTCTGTAAAGGGTAGTTCCCAGTTTGGGCAGAGAGAGGGGGAGTACCTTATCAGCCTCAACGTAACGTTGCAGGATTACTCATCAGACACAAAAAAGACACAAAAAAGAAGCCCTTCAGACACTGTTTACCATTTTTCACATGTCTCGTTAATTTTGCGTTGGAAACTAAAACATTTTTTACAGAAGAATGTAATTGGCTGCAAGTTATGGACATTTCAGGGGGCTTTGCTACAGCCAAAATAGAAGCATTTCTGTAACACGGACACTTGCATGGCTATTTCTGAATTGCCAGTCGTTACAGTTACAGATCCATTCTTTGAGACCTGCACAACTTCATAAATTCTCATATATTTACAGTGAGCAGCACAAACTAATTTGTTTGCACGCAGACTGTGTAAATTCTGAAAACGTTTATTGGAATATACCGATGTGTATGTGTGGCGCATTAGCAGATGTGACCTCTGAAACTGTTGTGATACCGTGTTTTGCTATGGAACTGCTTGCATTTTTTGCTCAACAATGCGTAACTTTGTCTGGGAAAGCACTAGTGATTGCACCTTGTGAAAAGGCGTAGTGCTAGCCAGTGAAAACACTAGTCTTTAAAGGTACAAAGATTAGAGAAGGCAGGGCCTAATGCAGCGGAGCTAGTTCTTTCTTCCGAAAATAAAGGCGGGAGTTCATTTCCAAGAAAGAGAAATCTTTTCCCACTGGGAAATTCTTCCCTCTCTCACTGGAGTGTGAGACACATTTCCTAATGTGTACATTTAGGGGGTGGAATAAAGAAAAAAAGAAAGGGTTTGGAAGGTAGCCACCAAGAGACATTGGTCTCCATCAGTGCTGTCCCTAAACATGTCCTGTCTCTGAGGTTCTGTAACCTCATGTGAAGTTTTACTCTAAAATGTGAAAAACTGTCCCAAGTGGGGTACACGTTTAAGCTTTTGAGACAATTTAAGTATTTCAGAAGAATACGGCAGCTCAAAGCTGTTACCTTGTCTAACCTCTTCAGTGCAGACTGGCTTAGCATGGAAGCAATGTGTTATCAGTCTTCTGGTTTGTTATTATGATGTATTAAATGCTGTATTTCAATTTTGGTCTATTCCTAGTAATGTTTTGTGGGTTTTGGATGTGCTTTGTAAACTGTTTGGGTTCCAACAAATGAGTCAAGCACCTGTAAAGTTTTCTGTAAATGTTAATGGAAATGATTCCAGAGATGTCCATCTGGATTATGTTACTGTTGAGAAAAAACTGTGTCTAAGAAACAACCATTTAATAAAATGTAGAAACTAGTTTGTTGCTTTTGTGAATGAATGCATATAAAACCAAACCCATGAGTGGCCGATCTGAAGGATGGGTACCTGAAGGTCCAAATCATTGAGAGTCACTCCCTTAGACCCTGCTTGTGACTGCACTTGTGTGTAATAAAAACGTTTTAAGAAATGATGCTTAAATATATCCAGCGGGCTTCCATAATTTGAAGATCTAGCGCTGCGCAAGATCATTACAATTTGTATGTTAAAAGGGCACAGTCAGCTGCAAAAAACCTGCAGGTTTTGCTTACTGTAGTTAAATCACTTAATATGAAGAAGTTAGTAGGGGGAGAACACGCGGTTTGGACTGCCGAGAGCACACGATGGTCAAACTTCTACTGCAAAGAGTCTTTTGTCTTGCTGAGGGATTATAAAAAGCTTGATTCCTTTTAACGCTTCTGTGTCTGGAGCTGAATTTCAGCAAGCAGAAACAGCTTCCCCGACTCTTGAGTTGAGTGTCCTTTTGACTCTGCAAAGCGTAAATAACAATAGTTGCATATGTCTTTCTCCATTAAATGTACAGTGGATATCTCCTCCTTCCAATAGTCTGGAGCTTAAAAATCAGTTGAAGAGTACTGGATAGCGTAGTTTTTTCTACACATGGCTTCAGTGCGCTTGGAAGAAAACCGGAGTGGTTACTCGAGCCTTTATGTGGGGTGCAAACAGAGCCCAAGGTTTTGAGTGCCCAAGAACGCTCTTTTCCAGGAGGTTAACGGGCACATAAGCGTCATGTGGTGGCGTAAGGACTCCCCAGAACATCTTCAGGACAACAGTATTTTCTATAAGCAGCTGTTCTCATGCAGCCCCAGCTAGCGTTGTGCTGCTCTTTACAGGATGGGGTGAGTGGTGTTGTCTCCGGCTGTGTGGGCGCAAATGTGTTTCTAACGCGTGTGTCAAATGCTTACCTGTTAAACAGACCGACAATCTGGCTGAAGCCAATGCTTCCGAAGAAGATAAAATAAAAGCTATGATGATACAGTCTTGCCGTGAATATGATCCAATCAAGTAAGTGTCGATAATGTCAAATCTGTTCTTTGAAGATTCTAGACAAATTGTAGAGATGTTTGTTTTAATGAGAGAGACACATGCATACCTTTTTCTTCTTTTCTCAAAAACCTTTTAGTTACATGAAGAAACCCTGGGATACACCTCCACCATCATATATATGCTTTCGTTGCGGAAAACCTGGCCACTACATAAAGAACTGCCCAACGAATGGGGTAAGACTGCGGGGGACTTCTGGTGTGACTTCGCTTTTCATTTTTCACGTGGCAGTTACGTAACAAATACATGAACACTCATATTAGGAATTGTTTCTCTTGGGGTGAAATACAGAGGTTATAGGGCAATGTTGCAAAACCCTTCAAAATTCAAGGGAAACCTGGAATTTAAAATGTAAAATTTTGCTTATTAAATATGTCCATAGATCTTCTTCTGTGAACTGTCATGCGTATTTTTATATATTTCAATACTATTGAAAATCTTTCTGGCTTTAACGCTTTTTAATGACAGTTCACGGTTTTTAGAATTCCATATAAAACGAAGGTGTTTCTCTTGACCCCACCTATTGAATATTTGCATGTTTTAATTACACAAGTCTCTGGTTGAGTATTCATGCCATGTAACGTTAGTTGCCGAATGCATATGCAACCTTCGTACATATCGATGGTGAACGTTTCTCCAGTGGCTGGTTCAGAGCCCTGAATTGGGCTCTCCCTCTGAATTGCGCTGTGGAGGAGGAGCGGGTTTGTGCCTCTTCTCCGGGTGGATGGTGAGCTAAGCGATGCGTAACCCTTACGGAAGCTGAAGTTTAGCAAAAGAATGTCCATTGAGTTCAAAATGCTGCTCAAGTCTTTGAAACATCCTGGGTATATTCCTGTAGGAAAATGAGTACTTTAGTCGAGTAACCCTTAGGCTAGGTAAAAGGAGAGGGTTAAGGGCTTTTGCTACTTAAATTAATCATCGAAGTGTTGTTTTAAGTGCGGGTCTTAAGATGAGCTCTGTTTGCATTCCTTTTCTTAACAGGACAAAAATTTTAAGCCTGTTCCCAGAATTAAGAAGAGCACGGGAATTCCAAGGAGTTTCATGACGGAGGTGAAAGATCCCAATACAATGGGTGCTATGCTGACAAAGAGCGGAACATATGCAATACCAATTATTAATGCGTAAGTATGGAACTTATTGGACTGACCAAAAGGTGAAGGAGAGAAACCATGCGTAAATGTCTGAGTGGCAATGCAGCCAAGTTGGCCGGCATCTGTAACCATGGGGGAGGAAGCATTGTCATTGTATGTTAACCTCAAAACCTGTGATACTGTCTCGTTTTAAACTTAACCTTTTTCTTTTGCCTTCCCCACCCCACCCTCCAGGGAAGCTTATGCTAGAGAAAAGAAGGAGAAGCCTCCCTTCTTACCAGCGCAGCTGTCCTCCTCCTCCTCAGAAGACCCTATTCCTCATGAGTTGTTATGTCTCATTTGTAAAGAGATAATGACTGATGCAGCCGTTATTCCCTGCTGTGGAAACAGTTATTGTGACGAATGTACGTGTTACTCCCGTGTTTGTTCATTCCAAACACCACATCTAGTTTTCTGAAAACAGAAACAGGAGATGACAAAATTTCTTTGTTACCAGTTCTATTCCATACTTAAGTATGAATAAGTATTGAATACTTAAGTATTCCATACTTAAGTATTCCATACATAAGTATTCCATACTTAAGCTGAATAGGAAAGGACTCTTCTCATATAGAGGGAAAAAAAAAAAGGCAGAAAGCTTTTTTCCTTTTTTCCGTATCTAGTTAAATCTTTACATGCGGAAGGACAAGCATGAGAAGAGTGCATAGCTGCGCGGGTGATTACAGTATTAGATATTGAATGCATTTAGGTTTTTTCACAGCCCCTTCTCTCACACAAAATCGTATAGCCAACTCTGGTTGGCTCAATATAGCCAACCGTACTGTGGTCTGCCACAAACCGATAGTTAGGCATTTAATCCACATTCTTCTCCACGGGAGAGCTGGTTAAAACCTTCAGAACTCAAGGCTACTGATGTTCTTTTGAGCTGTGTTTTATTTATTAACCTGGAGGGTGGTGACTTCTCACTGTACTAGAAAGTGGCAAAAAGAATAGTCGAAACATCCAGACGCAGCTGTCTTCCAATGTTACGTTAGTGAAATATCAAAACTGCACAGTTATTTGCTGCATCCTAGAAATGTGTTACACTATTGAACATCTATGGCTTAATGCTCTCAATTCAAGACCATATTCACCCATTAATCATATATGTCTTTTTACGATTGTTTGGAGCCCCCAAAATTTCCTTACGTTGGCTAAACCTACTTTGATGATTCTAATTACACACAGGCATTAGAACAGCATTGCTGGAATCTGAGGAACACACATGCCCAACGTGTCATCAGACAGACGTTTCCCCTGATGCTTTAATTGCCAACAAGTTCCTACGCAAGGTAGCAGGATGACTTTTATGTAAACTGTAAGAAAAGTCTATTTGTAAAAAGCCAAAAGGGAAGAAAATATTAATTTACATCTCCTCAAAAACCGCTAAATTAAATAGGCTACATTTACTTTTCAAACCCATTATCTGTTATTACAGAAGCTCACAACCATTTAGAGACAATGGGGCAAATTCAGGTCGCGCTTTTGTTTAATATGATCGCCTTACTTTCAAATTCGGCGTTAACGCTGAAGTATTTTAAATACAAGTACTCTGAGTGACCAGTTGTTACTATCAGTGTTTAAGGCGATGTGTTCATGTATTTGTATGTTGATTCATTTTAGGATTGATAGCATTTACAGGACTACACAAGCAATTTTATTCTGTGGAGGCTTTTGTTCATGTATCTACTGAAGTTTCATATTACCTTGTGGTAAATGTTTTTCTGTGTCTAGGCTGTGAACAACTTCAGCAATGGAACGGGCTACACAAAAGGGCTCCACCAGACGATTCAGCAGCAGCAGCCGCCACCACCACCACCACTCATGAGTGTTGCACCTCCTGGACCTTTTCAGTAAGTAAATCTGTAGATCAACATGAACATAAAAGACACCCAGATGCCCAAGTTAGATTCTTCTCCTTGAGCTTGTCCGCCAGCGATTTATGTCCCGTTAGTGACAGTTCCAGATAACTGCGGAAGTTCTGTTTTGTGAAACTTCTCACTTTGAACGAGGACCCTTTGATAAGTTGGAAGTGTGCCTCCTGCAAGAATGTTCTCACAAGTATTGCTTGTTTGGTTCCCTTATCAGTCGTTCTGTACAGGCTTGCCCTGAGAGAGGAGCGCTTTTTCCCCGGGAGCCCTTTGATTTGAAGTGGCTAGCAAATCCTAAAGAAACCTTTTGGTTATGGCAAACATTCTTGAGTGCATTAATTTCTCTTTAGTACTGAGGAAATAATATTTTCATGAAAAGCATAAAAGCCAATTATGGGTAAAATAGGCCAGGTGTTTTCACATTACTTCTTTCTACGTTATTTCTATCATCAATCTTATGATAAGTCAGAGTCATCCTCAGTAACACCCAGCGTAGTCAGCAACGCATACCGATTGGATAATAAACACTGAAACACTGTAAATGTGAAGTATTTACAAACATGACCGTTGTCGTGGTTTAGCCTCAGACGGCAACAAAGAACCATGTGCCGCTCGCTCGCGCCTTCCTAATACAGGAAGAATCGTAAGAAAAGGCAAGACTCTTGGGTTGAGACAAAGGCAGTTTAACAGGACAGCAAAGGGAACAGGCAAACAACAACAACAACATGGATAGGGGAATATACGAACGCGATTACGGAACCACTGCTCCCCGCCGCTCGCCGGCCGGCCGGACCCTGGACGCCCCAGCCCGCTTTTAAGCAGCAACTTCCTGCCCCCTCCCCCGGCAGCTCAGGGTGGGCGTGGCTCACATGGCATGGAATACCAGGAAAAATTAACCCTATCCCCACTGGAACCAGGACATTATCCACCCCTTATTCCATACCATCTATGCCATGCCCAGCAGGTTCCAATGAATTGCCACCACTTTCCCCTGTTATATATATATATATATACACACACACATATAATGCCCTTAGTTTATGGGCCATCCCTCCAAAGTGTCCGTTGAGTTCTTTTAATCCACGGCTTTGGGCTCCACCTGTTAGAACAGTCTCTCAGGGCAGGTGAGATGCTGGGTGGTGCTGGTCTGTTGCATGCTGTATTTTTCGGAGCTTGTGACTGGTGCACCTGGTGTGGCTCATGCACACAATCCGTGGGCTGAAGATGTAGATCTTGAGGAAACTGCTGGGCGCCAGCTGCTGAGATCAGTTCTTATCCCATAATCCCTGTGCCTTACTTGTAGTACAACTGATAGCAATTATAGCAATGAGGACATACAGTGACAGTGTTACTTAGCAATTAACAGCACACAATTTGATTCATTGGCTATTCTTGCCCAAAATCAGATCCCCATGAGGTACACATCGGACTTCCCCATCCTTCCGCATCACCCACCAAGTGCACCCAGGTCCTTGGGCAAAAGCAATCCCACGGATGGGTTTGCCTTTGCCTGAGGCAGGACTAACCCAGACTGTCTTCCCTAGCATATTCTTCATGTGCACTACGGGGACTTTATCCCCTTCTACAGTACGTGGAAGTTTTGATTGGGCAGGGCCAGCCCGATTGTTAGATCCCCTGGTGTTAACTAGCCAGGTAGCTTTTGCTAGATGTGTATCCCAATGTTTTAAAGTCCCACCACCCATTGCTCTCAGTGTAGTTTTTAACAGTCCATTGTATCGTTCTATCTTCCCAGAGGCTGGTGCGTGATAGGGGATGTGATACACCCACTCGACACCATGCTTTTTGGCCCAGGTGTCTATGAGGCTGTTTCGGAAATGAGTCCCATTGTCCGACTCAATTCTCACATTCACGGATGACCTGTGCAATAGTGTCCATGGTCAAGTCCACCCCTTGGTCGCGATCCCATCTGTATGTCGCGTCTCTTCCTTGATGGCCTGAGGAGTCATGGGCCCATCGAGCTGTGAATAGTTCACCCTTATGTTGCCAGTCCAGATCCACCTGAGCCACTTCAATCCTAGCAGCCCGATCCACCTGCTGGTTGTTCTGATGTTCCTCCGTGGCCTGATTCTTCGGTACGTGGACATCTACATGGCGTACTTTCACAACCAGATTCTCTATCCGGGCAGCAATATCTTGCCATAGGTCAGCAGCCCAGATGGGTTTGCCTCTGTGCTGCCAGTTGCCCTGCTTCCACTGCTGTAACCACCCCCACAGAGCATTTGCCACCATCCATGAGTCAGTGTAGAGATAAAGTACTGGCCATTTTTCTCGCTCGGCAATGTCCAAAGCCAGCTGAATAGCCTTCACCTCTGCAAACTGGCTCGATTCACCTTGTCCTTCACTGGCTTCTGCAACCTGTCGTGTAGGACTCCACACAGCAGCCTTCCACTTTCGATGCTTTCCCACAATACGGCAGGACCCATCAGTGAACAGGGCATATTTCTTCTCATTTTCTGGCAGTTTATTATATGGTGGGGCCTCTTCTGCATGCGTCACCTCCTCCTCTGGTGACATTCCGAAATCCTTGCCTTCTGGCCAGTCCATGATCACTTCCAGAATTCCTGGGCGACTGGGGTTTCCCATTCGAGTTCGCTGTGTGATCAGTGCAATCCAGTTACTCCATGTAGCATCGGTTGCATGATGTGTGGTGGGGACCCTTTCTTTGAACATCCAGCCCAGCACCGGCAGTCGAGGTGCTAAGAGGAGCTGTGCTTCTGTACCAACTACTTCCGAAGCAGCTCGAACCCCTTCATATGCTGCCAATATCTCTTTTTCTGTTGGAGTGTAGCGGGCTTTGGATCCTCTGTATCCACGACTCCAAAACCCTAGGGGTCGACCTCGAGTCTCCCCTGGTGCTTTCTGCCAGAGGCCCCAGGTAGGGCCGTTCTCCCCGGCTGCGGTGTAGAGCACATTTTTAACATCTTGTCCTGCCCGGACTGGCCCCAGGGCCACTGCATGGACTATTTCCTGTTTGATTTGTTCAAAAGCTTGTCGTTGCTCAGGACCCCATTTAAAGTCATTCTTCTTCCGGGTTACTTGATACAGAGGGCTCACAATTAGACTGTAATCAGGGATATGCATTCTCCAAAAACCCACAATACCTAAGAAAGCCTGTGTTTCCTTTTTACTAGTTGGTGGAGACATAGCTGCTATTTTGTTGATCACATCCATTGGAATCTGACGGCGTCCATCTTGCCATTTTATTCCTAAAAACTGGATCTCCTGCGCAGGTCCCTTGACCTTACTTCGTTTTATGGCAAAACCAGCGTTCAGAAGGATTTGGACTATTTTACTCCTTTTCTCAAAAACTTCTTCTGCTGTGTTTCCCCATACAATGATGTCATCAATGTACTGCAGATGTTCTGGAGCTTCACCCTGTTCCAGTGCAGTCTGGACCAGTCCATGGCAAATGGTGGGGCTGTGTTTCCACCCCTGGGGCAGTCGATTCCAGGTGTATTGGACGCCCCTCCAAGTGAAAGCAAACTGTGGCCTGCACTCTGCTGCCAAAGGGATTGAGAAGAATGCATTCGCTGTATCAATCGTGGCATACCACTTGGCTGCCTTGGACTCCAGTTCGTACTGGAGTTGTAGCATGTCTGGCACGGCAGCACTCACTGGTGGCGTGACTTCATTCAGGCCACGATAGTCTACAGTTAGCCTCCACTCTCCATTAGATTTTCGCACCGGCCATATGGGACTGTTAAAGGGTGAGCGAGTCTTGCTGATCACTTTTTGAACCTCTAGTTGATGAATCAGCTCATGGATGGGAATCAGAGAGTCTCGGTTAGTGCGATACTGCCGCCGATGCACCGTTGTGGTAGCAATCGGCACCTGTTGTTCTTTGACCCTCAACAACCCCACAACAGAAGAATCCTCCGAGAGACCAGGCAAGGCAGACAACTGTTTAACTTCCTCTGTCTCCAAAGCAGCTATGCCAAAGGCCCAGCGGTACCCTTTTGGGTCCTTAAAATACCCTCTCCTGAGGTAATCTATACCAAGGATGCATGGAGCCTCTGGGCCAGTCACAATGGGATGTTTTTGCCACTCATTCCCAGTTAGGCTCACTTCCGCCTCCAGTACAGTCAGCTCTTGGGATCCCCCTGTCACCCCAGAAATACAAATGGGTTCTGCCCCTCTATAGCTTGATGGTATTAAAGTACACTGCGCACCCGTGTCCACTAGAGCCTTATACTCCTGTGGGTCTGATGTGCCAGGCCATCGAATCCACACCGTCCAATAAACCCGGTTGTCCCTTTCCTCCACCTGGCCGGAGGCAGGGCCCCCCTAATACTGGTCATAGTATCCATTACTCACTTCTTGCATAAATGATTTGGAAGTTCCTTCAAGAGGATCAGAAGCAACATCAGGCCTTCTGCTTTGTCTGGGGAACGGCCCACTGGAAACTGGGACCACACTTTTCCTGGAGGGATCCCCTTTTGTGGTTGTCCTTCCTTGCAACTCCTGTACCCGTGTCCACAGGGTCGAAGTAGGTTGTCCATCCCACTTCCTCATGTCCTCTCCGTGGTCACGCAGGTAGAACCACAGGGTGCCTCGTGGTGTGTACCCTATGTACTCTCTCTCTTGAGTGGGGAAATGCCTGCTTCTAATAGCTGAGATGCTGGCCCGTGCAGGTGGGGAGTAGGACATATTCTCTTCAAGTTGCTGGACCTTCCGCGACAGTTTCTCCACAGCTGAGACAAGGGGGGAAGAGAGACTTTCTTCATATCGCCGGAGCCGGCCAGCCACCTCATCCATCATTGGTCCCTCTTCACCTTTCCATTCCATTACTGCCACTGTGTTGGCATATGACGATGGTGCGCTCCGTACAAACTTCCGCCACATGGGCCTTGTGCATTGCACCTCATCAGGGTCTGTGGGTAAGTCTGCATTGTCCAAGTCATAATAAATCATCTCCCGCACGGCTAATTCTCTCAGGTACTGGATACCTCTTTCCATGGTAGTCCACTTGCTTGGTTGACATACAACATCCTCACTGAAGGGGTACCTCTCCCTCACGCCTGACAGGAGTCGTTTCCAGAGGCTGAGGGCTTGGGTCTTCTTCCCAATCGCCTTGTCAATACCGCCTTCCCTAGACAGGGATCCCAGCTGTCTGGCCTCCCTACCCTCTAATTCCAGGCTACTGGCCCCGTTATCCCAGCACCGGAGCAGCCAGGTGACAATGTGCTCGCCTGAAAGTCAGCTGAAATCTTTTCGCATATCCCACAGCTCACTCAAGGATAGGGATCGAGTAATTATCTCTGGTTCTGCCTCTTCCTCCTGCTCTCGTGATGGCCCTGGTTCATCATCATCTCTTACTAAGTGAATTGATTTCTTTGTGTACTTCTTCTTCTGTATGGGGGCAACTGATACCGGCACGGGTTGGTTCCCTGGTTCAGTGGCAGTGGCTACCACAGGGGTTGCAGTAGCCGCAGGGGCTGCCGCAGGGGTTGCAGTAGCCGCAGGGGCTGCCGCAGGGGCTGCCGCAGGGGTTGCAGTAGCCGCCGCAGGGGCTGCCGCAGCCGCAGGGGCTGCCGGTCTGGTTTCCATCTCTTCCCCTTGAGGGTGCTGCATAATTCTGAGCAGTGCCTGGTAGATACTGGCCAGGGCCCAGCACAGCGCGGTGAGTTGTGCCTCTCTAGAATAGCCACAGCATTTTCCCTTCAAATATTCTACCACTTTATCAGGGTCCTGTAATTGGTCAGGGGTGAAGTCCCAGACCATTGGAGGTGAGTAGTTCTCTAGGTACCTGCCCATGTTCTCCCACATGCCATGCCACCCCTGACTATCCAGCCTCGGAGCAGATCTCCGGGTGGTAGTCTTAAACAGTCGCTTAACACTAAACAAGACCTGGAACGTATTCAGGAGACATAGCACTAGGAACACGAGTATCCCAAGGATATTCAAAATTCTCAAAAGCTGTCATACCTGACCCGAAGGAGAAAAGGGAGGCAAAAGGGCTGGGGAAATTATTAACAAATTCTGAGAGACGGTGTCCAATGTACGGACAGGAGAGCAAAACCACATAAACACCCCAAAATAGCCGTCTGAACAGTGATGTTATCATATCATAAACAGATATCGCACAGGACAGCAGAATGATAATCCTCATCCCTCTTCCAGACATGGTAAACAGCATCGCAGGGAGTACATAAGCCATATAGGAATTTATGTAACACAGCCATGAGAACAAACCAAGCAACATGATGTCCAGTGGCTATTTACCTAATAAAATAAATGCATGCAAAAAAAACCCCAAAACCGTTTTTTCCACGTTCTAGTTGGATTCTGTCGTTATCTCAACCCTTCGAGCCCCACGTTGGGCGCCAAAAAGGACTGTCGTGGTTTAGCCTCAGACGGCAACAAAGAACCACGTGCCGCTCGCTCGCGCCTTCCTAATACAGGAAGAATCGTAAGAAAAGGCAAGACTCTTGGGTTGAGACAAAGGCAGTTTAACAGGACAGCAAAGGGAACAAGCAAACAACAACAACAACACGGACAGAGGAATATACAAACACGATTACGGAACCGCCGCTCCCCGCCGCTTGCCGGCCGGCCGGACCCTGGACGCCCCAGCCCGCTTTTAAGCAGCAACTTCCTGCCCCCTCCCCCGGCAGCTCAGGGTGGGCGTGGCTCACATGGCATGGAATACCAGGAAAAATTAACCCTATCCCCACCGGAACCAGGACAACCGTCTAAGTGTGCAACCCATGAAGTCATAGGAAAATAGGTGAAAAACCTGTACTATTGTTCAGGGCTTATATCCTTTGACTTTGTGCCTTGGATGCAAACAGCCACTCTGTCCAGAAGAGTGTCAGGCTCAGCCGTAGCGTTGAATACAAAGGACCGCAATCCAAAAGAACCTCTAAGGCAGCCCCTGAAGTAGCATAGAATTGCGGTGTTTCCATCTTCCACAACTGAGGCTCATTCTGTGGGTTAAATGTACTCTAATCGTTTCATGTGCAGCTTCCTTAATAAAATATGTTTCCAGTGAGCTTTCTCTTTAACTGCCAGTAATCCACGTGGACTTCTCGACAGCGCTGCATTTGGAATCGGCCAACTTCACTTTTGTAAATCTGGTGAAGATTATTTTGTAAATTTTTTTGTCCATTTACAGTAGTCAGCCTTTTGTCACCTTGGACTTTACATTTCAAGTAGCCCTTCAAAAGACTGCTTAAACAATAAAAATTTGGGTTTTTTTGTAGCAATGCCGACAGCGTTATACCTCCTGCGGCTCTGGTGACTGCTGCTGAACCTTCTGCATCTTCCTCACGGTCAGTCAGCAGCTTGTTGAAAGAGAAGGTAAGTTGTATTTCAACATATGCAGTGATTCTTGCATTTTAGTAGAGCTTATTTTCCAACCATTTGCATTTACTCACAAGGCCTGTCAGGTTCCTGTACAAGGACAACCAGCATTACCAAGTCTTCAGGGCCCCCAAGGACAATCAGTGCCCACAACTGGTACGTGACTATAACTTCAGAATTTCTTTAAAAAAATTACCTTCAGATACACTGAATGGGATTTTTCTCTTTTTCCTCTCCCAACTCCAGAAGGTCATCCAATGAGAGCCAGTACACCTCGCTCAGCAGGTGGCGGACCAGGCTGGGAACTGTAAGTGTTCGACAGCAATTCAACATATTACTGCTTGTAACGAGGCCATAACACCTAACTTATACAACAGCTGATTTACAATGAAAAAAGTATGCACAGATAGCTGTGGAGAATACAAGTGGTAATTAATTTTTAATTATTTGCTTATTTTATTTAATTATTTTAATGCGTTACTTAACATAAAACCCTGGTACATGATTGAAAAGAGGACTCTGAAAACCAAATGTTTTTTGAGGAAACTGCAGTTACATATAAAAATGAAATAGAATCAAAGGATTGGATGGAAAGCCACACTTTTGACGAACCCTGTTCGACCCTTTTGGCTGAACAGAGCTGAAAAAATTGATTTCCCAATAGAAACCAGACTCCAACATTCTTTTTTTTTTTTTTCTGACAACTTAGTTGATACTGATTGAGCGCACGATTGGAAAAGTCAGTGCTGTTATTTTCTGACAATTTTGAATTTCTTCAATGCAGCCATGTCCAATAGCCAAGCTGCTTTCTCTCAGAGGGAGAGAGAGGAGCCTGTCTCATCTATTGTCGCAGTGTCAAGCTAGTCCTTCCTTTTGGTACAAATTTGTTCTAAACAGATTGTAAGGGTGCATTGTCTTTATAAAATCTTAAGATAAATAATTAACAGACAGCAGGATACATCCCGCAGATTGTCTAAAATCTTAAATTCAGTAAGCAAGAAAATAACAATTCAGGGGCAAGAACAGGCCAAATACGTCATTAACAACATGGGAAGCATGAAGTGCATAAAGGAGTGGCAGAAGAGCGGTCGGCACATGGGAGATGGGAGTCTCTTTTAAGCATGGGCAGCCTCCATGCACAATCGCAAAGCTGAGTATCAGGAGAGAAGCCTGAGGGAACTGCCGAGGGTGAGGATGTGGAGGGCGAGTATGAAGATCAAGAAATGAGTGTAGTCTCAAGTGAACAGAAAGCAGGGAGAAAAATGCGTAAGTTGAGAACAAGAAGTGCTCGCCACCATGCTCCCGCTTCGTTCTCTTTGCTCTTTAAAATCAGGGCAGAGTGTTACAAATGGTGACACATGTCCTAGGGTTTCTTTAGAAGTTCAAATCAAGGATGCCCACACCGTGAATGCACCCAAAGGAGGACTCAAGCCCCAACACTACCAGCGTCAACACCAATCTTTGTGCCTGTGCCTCCACCACGCCATGCGCTTCCCCCTTCCACCGGGGATACCACCACCACAGTTTCTTCCTCAGTTTCCACCTGGTCAGCCTCCATCTGCTGGGTACGCTGTCCCCCCTCGCCAGGATATCCCCCAGCTCCTTCAAACATGTCTTCAGCTTGGGTACGAGCCGCTCATTCAAATCCCATCCCAATTACACATGCATCTCCTTTATCTGGGGAGGAGTTTTACCAAGAATGACCGACACTTAAAGAGGACTACATAGTTGGATCAATGAAGTTGCATTGTTTTTCGTTTTTGTATTTCGATAGCACATTGGGCTGCAGTTACAAGAAAGTGCATCTGGCATGCGCAAAAATGACATAGCATTTTTCCCAATAGACTTTTTCCTTGGAGATGGTAAACATGCAAAACTAAACCAAGACAAATGCAATTCTAAAACTTTCCCTAAACCCTGTAGGAATTCTAAACTGGTTTTGCTTGTGGCAGCAGTCCGAACAGCTGTATTAGTAATGCTGCCAGTATCTTTCCTAGAGTAATGGCCATGGGTCATAGTACTAAAGGCTGAGTTCAGAACCCGTCACTATCCTTGGTTAGAGCTGTTATGTGCAAAATTTTGCTAGGACACCTGGCTAGAAGTGCCCTGTATGTAGGATTGCCGTACAATCCGTATTTTGCCATATTTTGCATCCTGTACAAATTGCCAAATAAGTAGTGAAGTTAAATCGACTAAGCAGGCATTTTAAAATTGAGCTTTACTTGTCTTCAGGCTGAATCGTGTCTTCTGGATGTTTGATAGTGCACTGTAGCCATTAAGACTTGCTCTTTTTGCGTCTTACTGCACCAAAAAGGATTTGCACTGCATGTCGTTGCTGAGTAGTGAAACACGTGTGCGTTCACATGCCAGCAGAAGCCAGTATACGCCACCTTCAATCAATCAATAGCTGTGGTCGTTCATGTGGCAGAAATGAGTGGATATAGACTTACCCTTCCTCTATGCTTTTACACTATCATGGCAGCAGGTGTTCTGTCTTAAGCAGAAACTTTTACATGTTACCACATTCTTCAATTTGCAGTAGCGTTATGTCAGCAGCTGAAAGCAGCTTTGACATAAGCATATGGAGAGGGGAAAAAAAAACCCCAAACAACTAATTTTGGGAGGAAAAAAAATAAATGGGAGAGTGACTGTTTTGAATTAACTTCATGTATGTTTTTTGTGTTGTTTTTTTTTTCTAAGGTCCAAGTCTCCCTATAGTGCTTCAGTTTACTCTAGAAGTTCATATGCCCACTCCAAGTCGAGATCAGGTTCTTCTCACTCTGGCTCCTACTCTCGATCATTTAGTCGTTCCCGTTCTCGTTCCTTCTCGCGATCACCACCCTATCCAAGGAAAGACAAAGGGAAGAGTTGTAACTATCGCTCTAGGTCAAGATCACATGGTTATCACCGTTCAAGGTCACGGTCACCCCCATACAGAAGATACCATTCACCGTCAAGGTCTCCAGCATTTAGAGGCCAGTCTCCCACTAAACGGACTATACCTCAAGGGGATGGAGAAAGGCAGTACTTTAACAGATACAGAGAAGTTCCCCCGTATGATATGAAAGCTTACCATGGCAGATCTGTTGACCTCAGAGATCCATTTGAAAAGGAGAGATACAGAGAATGGGAAAGGAACTACAGAGAATGGTACGAAAAGTTATACAAGGGCTTTGCTGTTGGTGCTCAACCTCGACCACCAGTAAACAGAGAGAACATTTCTCCAGATAGGTTTGGTCCACCTGGGACCGGATGAGAGAATTTGCCATATGCTTGGGGACGCAGGGAAGACTATCCTGGCGGGCAAAGCCGCGGAAGTCGTAATAGAGATGGACACGACCCTGGAAGAGAGCCTTCTGGAAGAGAGTGCCACGGCATCAAAGATCCACCAAAATCAAATGAGAAGGACATGGAATATCCACTGGAAGATGGCAAAGGAAATGTATGTAAAAAAAACTGGAAGAGAAGAAAAGGGGATGAGAATAAAGGATTTTCCAATGCTGAGTTTTCAGAAGGTGTGAGAAAACCAAGAGAGCCAGTAACAGCAGAAGATGTTAAAACAGACTCTCTGTTCACGCTCCCAAGCAGAGATGACGCCACCCCTGTGCGAGATGAGCCTACGGAAGCAGATTCTATTGCTTTCCAGTTGGTGTCTGACAAGGAGAAGAAAGAGAAGGACAAGACAAAGATGAAAGTAGAAGTGGCCGTTCCTCCCAAGAAAGACAATAAAGCTAAAGGTTCCCAAGGGAAGGTGGACACCAATTGTGAAGAATCTCCTAGTATTTCACAGGAACCTCCTCTGAAAAAAGTGAAGGAGGAGTTGCCAAAGACAATGAGAAGGCTCTTGTTACCCCATGGAAAGTTCACCCAGAAGTGACAAAAGATCACCCAGAAACCAGGCCAGCCAAGGAGGAAAAGGCCAAGAAAGACCATCCAAAAGCAACCAAGTCAGACAAGCCCTCAACAAGGACCATAAGTCAAAAAACCTGCTGAAAAAAGCAAACCTTCTGATGCAAAACCTGAAAAAAGAAAAAGAGTAGATAAAATGTTTGATAAGGAACATTATCATGTTTTGTCATTAACACCATGGAGCAGTAGAATAATGACATAACAGCCCCTGCTGAAGATGTCGTTATTACGATCCAGGTCCCTCAGTCCAAGCGGGATAAAGATGACTTGGAGTCTGAAAAGGAAGACATTAAATCTGCCCAGGTGCCTGCAAACGTAGAAAAACCTGCTAGCGTTATAAAAAAAATGTGAGTGCCAAGCCACACCAAACCCTGTAGAACACAATGAAAAAGAGACAGAGTCTTTGGAGGAAACATAGAAAACGGCAAAAGAGGAGAGTTGTGAAGCTCCCAGCACGATGCAACAAGTTCAAAAATGTTGATGTCGAATGAAAAAGGGAAAACCAAAGACCGACGTCATTCTTTGTCAGACAAGGACACTTCTGAGAATAGAAAGAGCAGTGTTCAGCGAGAAAAAGACCACTTGGAATGCGCAACCGAACAAGGAAATGGAAAAAATACTTCTCAATCTTCCAAAGACTGCACATCTTCAGAGAAACGTGATACTGGCCATGGATCCACTGCTGAAGACTCTACTCCTAATCCAGACAAAAGATCTGACCACGATGGCAACCGCCATCATTCTAATGCCAAGCAATGAGATGAAAAGAATGAATTAGCAAGGAGAAAAGACTCCCCTTCTCAAAACAGAGAGTCTACATCAGTACAGAAACATAAGCCTAGAGACGAGCGAGCAGAGCCATCCGGAAAGGGCGCTGGAGATGCCAAAAGGAGCAGCTACAGTCCCCTGCGTGAGCGGAAGCAGTCTGATCGTAAAGCCGCTCACGCTTCCAAGCGTCCACTGGAGGAACACAAATGTCTAGATAAAAATTCAGAGAAAGAGAAGCATGTACCAGAAGCAAAGAGCAATAAAGAGAAAGAGCCAGGTGGTAACAAACCACCTTTGAGACAAGAATCACCAGATGTAAAAAATGAGAAAGAGAACATGACTGGACCAACTGATAAAAGTGTTGTCAAGCCTAAGCCTCAGGTAAGCAGCTCCTCACAGCTCTCTTCTGATCTAACTTGAGACTCATGAGGCTGTGTTTGCACCAGACTGCAGTGAAAGTGACAGGGAAAGTAACTGTGGTTTTGGCTCAAAACTTCAAAGCAGGACAGTAACGTATCTGCAAAGGATGAGGAAGCTGCAGGAAAAAATCCTAAAGGACCGAAAGACAAGGCTGTTGCTAAGGCGAAAGAGGATACAGCAGCACCTCCTGCAGTTGACCAGCCTGATGCAAGCCAAAGTCAAAGTCAAAGCAGTCCCAGCGTTAGCCACAGCCACAGTCAAAGCCCTTCTGAGAGTCGGACTCGAAGCCACAGCGGCAGTGCCAGCTCAGGAGAGAGTCAAGACAGCAAGAAAAAGACAAGGAAAAAAGAGAAGAAAAAGCACAAGAAGCATAAGAAACACAAACAGCGTAAGAAACACATTGGAAACGAAACAGAATTCGCAAAGAGCCAAAAACAAAACACAAGAAGAAAAAAATCGAAGAACAGCAAAGAGAAGGATGACCAAAAAGTGAAATCTGTCACTCCATGGAATGACAGATAATGAAAAAATGACTGGATTCTTAAGTCATCTGTATCAAATTTTGTTAAAATGTAAACGAATTCAGGCATTGCAAGTGATGGCATGAAGGAGACTGTGCTGCCCTTAAAATATTGCAGCTGGATTTTTACATTGAAGCTTTATAGAAGTGAATATTTTGTACAGAATTGTGAGTTGTGACAATGCAACGTGAAAAGTTTTGCTGGGGCATCTTAGTTTTAACGACCGTTCATTAGTTTGGGTGGAGTTTCAGGTACTGTGAACATTTTCATGGTTGAGTATTTTTTTTAATTGCCTGTCAGAAGAAGCTGTTATAGTTCATTATAAAATACCAGCAGAATGATTTGCAGAATACACAGAGCTCTCTTACATCACTTTTTGATTACAATAAAATGTTTTCGGTAAACTGTCCAACGTGATGAGATTTCCAGTGACAGCGGGACATCAGTTTTTCACGTGCCAAGTGGACTTGATTTTATACTGTAAAAGGTAGCATATGGCCCCAAACATACAGCCAGTATTAACAGCTGGGACTGACTATTTTAAAATAACATCATGTATGAAGCTGTCACTTTTCAACATTGTTCCAGTTTGTTTAGAAAGCTGTTGTCCTTTGCCAGCAAACATTTACACACATGCTTTAAGATGCCCTGTAATCTGTATTTCCTCTCATCACTCTGCTGATCCCCAAGATGCTTGTGTTTTTGAAATAGAACCTTTAGTAGTGGCATTTTCACATGGTGGTGCCGTGATACAGAACTAACCCTTCCATTAACAGTGGGGTTCAGTGGATGAGTTTGGCAGAAGAAGAAAGCCCACTAGAAAGTCAGGCTTCTGCTTTAAACTGCTTTGAACAGTGACAATCTAGAAAGCGTAAATTTAATTAGCTCAATAATTTTAAGACAGAAGTAATTTAAAAAAAAAAGAAAAAGGTGGCAGTGGTGGGTGTTGCTCCACTGCCAGGAAGCCAGCATGGTACGAAATACTTCTCGTTGTGCATTAAGGGCATAACATCACGGTAACGGTTGAGTTCAGTAGGGAAAGCCCTCGACTGTTTGGCTGCTGGGATTTGCCCCAAAGGAGTTCTGTGTGAAAGTACTATAAATTAAAGCAGCATTTTAGGGCTTCCCATTTGCGGAGACTATTTTGTTCAAAAAGTGTCATAGTTTATAGGTACTGTTACTGGGGTATTTAGGAATATACAGGAATAGTAAATAGTACTAGTGATAATTCATCTTGCTTTTCAGTGGGGGTGACTATCACAGTTTAAATATTGGGTTGGAGATTGGGCATCCTCTACTTCTGGTGGTTAAAACAAGAACAAACCAGAACTGGTCCTGGATTTCACTTCCTGTAGTTTGTGCTTTCTCATGTCAAGGCGCTCTTGGTGGATTTCAGGTGTTTTCTGCACAAGGCAAAGCAGGCTTTCCAGTTAAGCGACTCAAATTTTTACTTCCCTGAATCAAAAAGCACCGGTCCATCCTAGGTGTTCAATGTGCTCACCCGGCATTTCCCATGTGTGCTCCAGGTAACTCGTATCACCAAAGCCAACTCCAGATGTGTGGGAATTTAAGGCGGCCTCCGACTCTCCCTTTGCATGGTCTGTGCTCGTGATGATGAGGGCACTGAAAACCGAAGACTTCTTTGTCACCGGTCTCTGTGAACGTACTTTGGCCTAATGAGAGACAGAAAACTTAGGACTCGGTGAAACGGGATTAGAGTTGGAATGTGTGAAGTATGCCTTATTATCAAGGTTCAGAATAATTAGCAATTGCATGGAAGTAGAATTTTGGATGTTTCTTTATGGAATAGCTCCATAAAGCCAGGCAGAATCCTGTCTTTTTATACGACGTTGTGCCGAAAGAGCTGTAGTCAAAGTCTGCCAAGCTCAGTTAAACTCTCCTCTCTTTTCAGAGCACTGTAGCAGCATTACTGGTGATTTTCAGTCTCCTGCGAATTTAGTTTACTCTGCATATGGATTTTCTTATGATTACTTTTTTCCAGGTTTTTTGAGCTGAAGAACACCTGGAATGCAGTTATGCTGAGGCCTGAGTAGGTAATTTTTACTACATGCATGTTTAGAAGTCTCCTGACCGAATTTCTGAAGTTTTTAGGCAGTGCGGACAGTAGTGTGAAGAGAGGTATCCGAACAGGGCGCTCTGGGTGAGGGTAAATGCTGGAACACGTCTGACTTACAGGCGGTGAAATACAGTTCAGGTGGTGAAACCGCAGTGAAGGAAAGCACGCTTACAGAGCAAAATCAGTTTGGACTGTTGTTCAGACATAAGAAACAGATGTTGACTCAGTGACTAAATTTAGTATGTTCCTTCTGGAACTATACTGCTTGGTCATCTTCTAGAGGTTAAGTGTGGTCTGTTCCATGGAAGTGATCACAGATCCCATGGTCTGTCTTCAGAGAACCCTTGGACCAAGATACCTCATCTCCCCTCTTCAGGTGGGGCGGAATGGGTCTGAACGGTTTGGACATACTGACATGCAGCAACTCTTAAGCTGGAAAAGCTCAGGCAGGGACGTAGGTGGTTGGAAAATCTGAGTGGAAATGACCAAACAGAAAGCTACCCCAAAGTGGGTGACAGACTCGTAGGTTATCATCCGCAGCTCTGAAAAAAAGAACTGTGTGAGGAAGACAAATGCATAAGGCATGCACGATAATGTCGTGCATGGGTAGAGATAAAATCAAGAAACCTAGGACACAAAATGAGTTTTAGTTAGAGCCCCTAATAATTGTTTTGCATTTTAAAAGTAAAGGCCAGGAAGGAAAAGCTGATATCCATGGCTTAATGAGAGAGAAGAAATAACGCTTGAAACAGTAGTGGCAAATACATTTTTCCTTAGTCTTCACCAGAAAAGGTGGATTGTAACCAGCTTTGGGGAAATGTAGTTCAGTAAAGTACCAGGATCATGGGCTAGAGAAAAGAGTATGTTAAACAATGTTTGTGATAAAACAACTGCTTGACTAGTAAGGGTATGAGCCAAAGGGCCTTTTTTAAACTGAGGGATGGCGTTACACCTCCGACGACTGAAGAGCAAAGGGGGACCTACCTTCAAAGGGGAAAAGAATTGGAGTGTGTTTACATATTTGTTGTAATATCACTCCCAATTTGGCCGATGATTTTACAGTGTATAAACACACAGGAGATAACAGGAGGAGGAACAGTCATGCTCAAACTGAAGAACAAGAGTCAGACCTGGCCCTGTCCCTGCAAACTCTGGCTATGAGAGCACGGTGTGGGAACCTGAGCGCTGCCGCAGATGAGAACAACGTGTGTTTACATGTTTGTTGGAGTCCTTGCACAAGAAGGACATGGACCTGTTGGAACGGGCCCAGAGGAGGGCCGTGAAGATGCTCAGAGGGCTGGAGCCCCTCTGCTGTGAGGACAGGCTGAGAGAGCCAGGGCTGTTCCGCCTGGAGAAGAGAAGGCACCAGGAGGAGCTGTGCTCGGGTACCAGTTACCTCTGAAGCAGCTCCAACTCCTTCACATGCTGCCAGCGTTTCTTTCTCAGCTGGGGTATGGTTGGCCTCAGAGCCTTTGTATTCTCCACCTCAGAATCCTAGGGGTCAACCTCGAGTCTCTCCTGGTGCCTTCTGCCAGAGGCTCCAGGTAGGTCCATTGTCCCCGGCTGCAGTGGAGAGCACATTTTTAATGGACCGTCCTGTTACGACTGGTCTAAGAGCTACTGCATACACGGTCTCTCGTTTACTTTGCTCAAAGGCCTGTTGTTTCTCAGGACTCCGCCTAAAATCTTTTTTCTTTCCAGTCCCTTCATAGAGAGGTTTCACAATCTGCCTATAACCTGGGATACGCATTCTCTAGAAACCCACAACACCTACAATGGCTTGTGTTTCCTTTTTGTTAGGAGGTGGGGACATAGCTGTTCTTTTGTTAATCACATCCATTGGGGTCTGGCGACGACCATCTTGCCACTTGATTCCCAAGAACTGGATGTCTCCTGCAGGTCCCTTGACCTTACCTCTTTTTATGGCAAAACCCACTTTCAGAAGGATCTTGGTTATTTTCTGACCTTTCTTGAAACCTTCTTCTGCTGTATTACCCCACACAATTATATCATCAATGTATTGCAGGTGTCCTGGAGCCCCAGCCTTCTCCGGTGCAGTCTGGATCAGCCCATGGCAAATAGCAGGGCTGTCTTTCCACCCCTGGGGCAGTCCGTACTGGATGCCTCTCCAGGCGAAAGCAAACTGTGGCCTGCACTCTGCTGCTGAAGGAAGAGAGAACAATGCATTAGCAGTGTCAATTGGAGCATACCATTGGGCTGCCTTTGACTCCAGTTCCTGTTGCACTTCTAGCAGGTCTGGCACAGCAGCACTCAGTGGTGGTGTGGCTTCCGTCAGGCCACAGTAGTCTACTGTTAATCTCCCGTCTCCGTCAGACTTCCACACTGGCCATATTGGGTGAGCAAGTCTTGCTGAGCACTCCTTGGGTCTCCATCTGATGAACCAGGTTCTGGATGGGAATCAGGGAGTCTCGGTCGGTGCAGTACTATCGTCGATGCACCGTGGCAGTAGCAATTGGCACCTGCTGTTCTTTAAGCTTCAGCAGTCCCACCACAGAAGGGTCAGCTGAAAGGCCAGGTAAGGCAGACAGCTGTGTAACATCCTCAGTCTCTACAGCTGCTGTACCAAAAGCCCACCACTACCCTTTCAGGTCTTTGAAATACCCTCTCTTGAGGCAGCCTGTGCCAAGGATGCACGGAGCAACTGGGCCAGTCGCAACGGGATGTGGCTCCCATTTATTCCCAGTTAGGCTCACTTCAGCCTCCAGTACAGTCAGTTCTCGAGACCCGTCTGTCCCACCAGAAATAGTGACAGATTTTGCCCCTTTATGATTCGAAGGCAACAGGGTACACTGCGCACCAGTGCCCGCTATTAGCAGAGGAGTTCCTACGCAGACCGGAGAACCGCTTACCATGGACTGGAGCAGCCACCCTCCTGGAAGAATTCTCTCTTCACTCTGCTTTACCTTGCAACTCAAGCACTCGTGCTCGTGGCACCGGGGTAGATTTTCTACCCCATTTACTCCTGTCCTCTCCATAGTTGCAGAGGCAAAGCCACAGGAAATCCCAGAGCGGGTCCTGCTTCTCTTGAATGGGTTTCGTGGGAGGGTGTTATTTCTTAATGATCGAGACGTGGGATGGTTCAGAGTAAGAGTGGGATTCTTTATCCAGCCTGGACAGTTAAACAAACAGTTTGTAATTTTTCTTAGCTGTTACCTCGTTTTGCTTGGCTGTTGTCTTGGTCATTTCCTCGATTTTCTCAGTCATTTTTTCCACACCTGCCACAGGAAGGGGACAAGAGGGAATGCCTTCATGTTGTCGTACCCTGTGAGCCCCTTCGTTTACATTTGGTGCATAAGGAAAAAAGGTAGAAAAATTGGCAGGGTCCTCCTCAGCCACGGGCCATTGACGCAGCCCCAAGCCATTGATGCCTCGCCTTTTCCCCTGAGCGTGGGAGCTGGGAGGGAACACCCCATTGGTCAGTTTGGGTCACCTGACCTGCCCAGGCCTTCCCACGGCTGCCGGCCCTGCCCAGGGGAAACACGCCAGTCACCGCCCCTGCTGGCCACAGCAGGCAGCGTGGGCAAGAGGCTCTCCCGTGAGCAGAGAGCTGGCTCTGCTGCGCCCCAGCCCAGGGCTGGTGGCTGTGTGCGTGCAGTCCTGAGGCACAGCTCCCCCTTTTATGGGGTCCGTGTCCTTCGGAGAAGTCCTTGTGGACATCTGCGCTACGGCGGGGGCTGCAGCCCTTCAATCAGACAGGGCTTGGGAGTCGAGGGAAGCTCCTGGCGCTGTGGTGCCGAGAGAAAGGAGGACTTGCCCATAGCAGAGCTGCACGGTGCCCAGAGCTGGATGGAGAAGAGTGTTGGTGTCAGGTCTTCAAACTCCCTTTACCTTTCCACAAGGACAGCTTGGCACCTCTGGGGAGCACAAGCCCATTTGTACAATCAAAGTGAATTGCCAGAGGAGAAGATGTGGCTGTAGGCAACATTTCAGCTGAGCTCCTCACAGGTGCAGCAGTGGGTACAACTCTCTCCCTCCGTAGTAAACAGCCCCTTGTGTTCCTACAGCCAGAGGGGATAGCCACCAGACAGGAGGATGTAGGCACAGGGTTTCTCCTCCGTTGGAGGGTCTCTGAAGTAGAGCGATCTTTCCTCGGGGTGGGAAGTAAGCCAGGAATCAGTCTATACCTCGCAGGTTTGGAAATGCCACCCTGCGTGCGTGAGTTGCTCGGGAGTGCATTTGCCCCTGCTGCTCTCCCGTGCCCCGTTCATACTGTGGAACTTTGTTCTTACAGCTCCAACGGCCCTCAGGCTTTTACGACCTGGGAGATCCCCACTGTCGCCTGCTGCGCACGGAGTACAACAGCCTGCACGACCCGTATCTGCAGGAGTATCACAACTGCAAAAACAACTTCCAGAGGCTGCAGAGACAGGGCCTGGTGACCAGTGATGGCAGAGTAGGTTTGGACGTCATCGGGCTGATAGAAGCGGCTCCCTGGGAGGGGGGTTCCCTGAGCACAGAGGGAGTGTGTGCAGAGGAGCAGCTCCCCTCGGCTGGGCTGGGGCTGTTTCGGGGAAGGCAGTCTGCTGGCTTGACTCTTCTTGGGGGTGTCTCCCCTCCTCTCTCCATAGGTGGTCTGCACTCTGAAGGAGTTCAACGAGAACAGGCAGTACCTGACCACGCTCAAGCTGCGCGCCGAGCAGATGTCCACGCAAGAAGAGGTAGGCAAAGCCAAGCGTTGGTGGGCACCAGTCAGCGGCACGGTGCCGAGGGCTGGGGCTTCACTTGCTGCCTGCTGGGGAGGCGGTCGCTGCAGAAGAGGTGAGGGCTGTGCTGGGGGGGCCGGGTGGTGTGGTGGGGGAAGGACGACGGGGCTCGGAGCTGAGCCAGCGCAGGGTGCTGGGGTGGGCATGGGCAGCCACGCAGAGTGCCGAGGGAAGCCCTTCTCTTCTGCCCTCATCGCACGGCTGAAGCAGAGCCCTGGCCTGCACCTGCAGGAAGCCTCGGCACGCAGGGCTGCGAGCACTTGTCCAGGCAACAGCGAGCGACAACTTGGTGTCTCCTTCTCAGGAAAGGCTTTGGCAACACCTGACCAAGTTGAAGGATGCCCCCAAACCGCCGGGAGCCATCAATGCTTCTTGCCTGGGCGAGCGGCTGCTGCAGCCTCCAAGACCAGCTTGCCCACCTCCACCCAACAGCTCCAGGATCTCCCTGATATCAGGGCAATGCAGAAGAGCGGAATCAGATCTGGAGGAAGGCCACAGCTTCTCCCAACATGAGTGGGGACAGGAAGGTGCCAAGCTGCCCAGGAGGGTCAGTAGCAATGCTGACTCTGAGATATCTTTAGCCAGCACTTTGAGTTTAAGGACCAGGTCACGTCGCATAGTCGACTCTGTATTGGAGCGGATCTGTCAACGTGGGCGTGCACTGTCCCCTGAACTGAGTTTTGGAAGGGGTGTCACAAAAACACACACACCACGAGATCCGAAGCAGTGCCGTCCTACTAACGATGCCCTCCCCTCCATGGGCGCGCAGTGGTCCCGACAGCCCGTCCCTCCAGCAGGTCCCAAGCCCCCTGCCCAGACAGGAGCCTGGCGCAGATCACTGCATGTAAAGCCTGTCGGAGGCGAGCCCCAGCCACCCGCGTCAGAAAGGAGGGGGTTCACGGGAAGGCTTGTGGCCGATGTCCTGAGGAGGTGTGCGGCATGCGAGGTGTAGAGCCCCTGGGCAGCAGACACAGACCTCACCCGCTTGTGTTGCAATAAAGTTTACTCCCCCGTCTTTGCTTGTGCCTTCCTTCCTTCGGGCCAGGCCATACTGTGTCTCTCTGGGCATCTTCCCTGCAATGTTTTCCCTCTTCTTCCTCCCTCCTACAGCCTGGGTCAGGCAAAGACCCAGCTTTTGTCTCCTTTGGGAAGCTTTGCGGCTGGGCTATCGGAGGGGCTGCTCCAGCTCTGTTGAGCCGGGGTTCTGGCGGTCTTTGTGTTGAGATCTTGGCTCCAGGGCTCTTTCTCCTCAGAGCAAGCAGCCCTACACGAACCCTTGTTCTCTCTATTCCAGGGACAGACTGTGGCGTCTCCCCCTGGGGACCGCTCTGCCACCTGTCCTTCGGGTCTCCTCGCTGCGCAGCGGGGAGGCAGGTCTATTGTGGAGGCCCAGAACGGTGCAGGTGGGCAGGTTCGAGCAGCTGGTGCCAGGGCTCACCCAAAGGGAGCTGCAAGCAGGCAATGGGAAAAACCAGGGCGGGAGGAGATGCCCCTGAGTCAGGGTTCTTCACCCGCTGTGCAAAAACCAACCAACACACTCAGTCAGGGTATTTGTCCTTATTTCAGTTCTGCAGAATCCAGTGCTGGGCATTGAACAACAGCCAGCACACCACACATTTTGGACAGTCCCAGGCTTTATGTGATAAGATAGAGCCGATGGGTGAGCCACAGTTCCCTTACCATCCCTCATCATACATATGCATTCAAGTCCACGTTTGGAACATTTTGGGAGATCCCCCTATTTAGCCCAATTAAGGTTGAATTTCAGGAGTTCAGCTAAAGTTCATTCACAGTCCTATTACAGGTCTATACACGTCTGTAACTTTTTAACCATATTCTTTTGGCATCCCTACTCTAATCTTTTCCTAACCCATGGACATACCAACCACCCTGTTTTTCCTTCAGAAATAGTACAAAATGGTTTTTACTACAAAAACGTAAAAACCCGCTATCACTAGGAGATGCTTCAAAATCAAAACAGAACAAATGCACCCCCCCTTCCCACAGGAAAACAGACACCGTCCAGGTAAAGGCACAAGATGGGAACACCTCAATGCTGCAGCTGCTCCTTGGCAAAACAAGAAGGTTCAGTCTCTGCCCCGAGTCTCTGCTGCTGGAGCAGCAGCTTTGGGCTCCCAGACAGCAGCTGCTGAGGAGCCAGACAGCTCTTGGCGAAGGTCTTGAAGTTCCTGGCCGGTCTTTGCACAGCACTCAACATGGTCCTGCTTCTATTTTCCTTCTTGCACCAGCTGCGTCTGCAGAAGGGACACCTGAAAGAGGCCAAAGGCCGAGCTCAGACAAGCCCACGCTGGTAGGACCAGCCGTAGCTCCACGGTACCGGCTCTCGGGGAAGACACACCCTCGGGACACACCCTCGGGGAAGACAACGCCAGCCCCGACAAACACTTGGTCTCCGGGGAATGGAAGTCACAGGTTCCAAGAGTCACCCCGGCCTCAGCTCAGATTATAGACAATTTGAGTTTCTCTCTGGCATACCATTCACACGTACAACACTGAGACATTACATGGATACGGGAGAGAGAGGTTCCTACAGGATTTAGTAACCCAACTCTTCTTTTCAAGAGAGAGACTGGAGCTACTGCCACCTTAGTTACACAGGCTTTTTCCTCTGCAGGAGGGCTACTGGTTACACAAGGCACTAAAGAACTGTTCTGTTCTCATCTACCTTAAAAACTGGACAGCTAGCACATGAAAAGGGAAAATGGGAAGGGTCTACAAGATGAGTAAGACTCAAGGGGAAACTCCTTAGACTATTCTCCATTTTCCGGCCATTTCATTTTCTGAGTTTCCTCCAATCCCTCTCCCACCCTGCCTGACCCGTTGGCACCACAGAGACCAGACCTTGGTGAATGATGCTGTTTGGCCATGGCCAAGGGACATGTCTGACTGGGTATTCCCGCTGCCTGCTGGTCTCCCTTCCTGACGGCCAAACAAAACTTGGGCCAGAGCATTGTGCAAAGCTGTGCCCATCAGCACAGCCACAGAGGCTTTTGATGGAGCTTTCCTGCTCCTCACCCGGTTCTGCAATTCAGACGACTGCAGCACGGGTGAGTCCTCCTGTGAAGAGAAGGCAAGGATTTCCCTTTGGTCTCCAGTTTGGTCAGGGTCTATGTTCATGGTCTATATTCAACTTCTATGAGGTCTATACTGGGGGCTGCTGCCGTCATTCCTCTCTATGGCCAGAGCCTCCTCCCACCAAGTAAGATCCTGTTCTCACCTGCCGAGAAGCCAGCATCTGGTGCTGCCCAGACTCGGAGAGAGAAAATCCACCTGCATCTGGCAGCGCCCGACCTCTGCAACATCTCCTCAGTTTCCTCTGTTCACGTTCCACCTGCATGTTGGATAGGAGAAAGGGTCACAGAAACTTGCCACCAAACAAGGAGCAAAAGGACCTCTGGACATCATGGCAAGGAGATGGCTGCTCAGAGACTGTGAATTGCACCAGAGAACACTGGGGCCAAAAAGCAAAAAAGCACTCGAAGCAGCCGATGGAAGAGAGCGAGCAGGAGGAAAGAGTTCCTGACACAAGAGTGTCCAATGTGTGTGTATGGGGACACCGGGGCAAGAAGGGTGGTACTGCAGTGAATGTGCATTTGCGAAGGCAACAGGGTGCCAGAAGAGAGAGAAAAGACAAAAGTGTGTGGCCACAGGGGACAGTGGGACAGGGAAGGAAACCAGCCAAGGACTCCAAGGTGCTGTCTGTGGAAATGCGTTGTCTTCCAGAGGCCGTGAGGCTGTGCAGAGGCAGCGAAAGCCTGTTTTACCTCCTCCAGAGTCCTCCTGAGCTCAGCATTGTATTGCTTCAGCTCTGTCTTCTCCTGGTCCAGCCTTGCAACTGCTCGCTGCAGATGTTCCAGCCGCCACGACAGGAGTCTCTTCTCTGAGAGCCAGGACAGCCGCTGCCCTTCTGCAATCGCCTACTGGGCATTCAGAGAGGAGATGATGGGAGTGGTGCCACATAAAGGAGAGAAGGGCCAGAATGGACACGTCAGAGAGAGTGACCATGGAGGAACGGACAGTGCTACATCCCTTCTTCTCCTCCTGGTCCACAGCCCAAAACAACACTCTCCCTTCCCAGGGGCCCTCCTCCACATCACCTTGGAGAAATCCACACAAGTTTGCCTGCATGCTTTTCGCCCTGTGGCACAAGTACACCCTGAATGCGCAATGAAGCCTTCAACCTGACCAGCCAACGGTACCAATTCCATTCTCTCTAATAGCCTGGAAAAGATGGACCTTAGAAATCTCCATCTCTGAAAGCATCCTCTAAGCACCACCAGTGTCGCTGCTGTTCAGCCATCCTTACAAAATTCTACTACGTTTAGTACACTCGTTTGATCAACTGTGCCCTTTCCTTTCCATGCCAAATCCCAACCACTACCCATTGGTTTATCTTGCCTAGATAGGAGAGAACAAACCACCCACTCCCAGCCTTTGGACTCGCATTAATTTTAACAGCAAGCTGTGTAGTTCTTTGTTTAGTTCTGGGCTTGACAGAAAACATTTGAGCAGGTGAATGGTGAATTACTAGCAGACTTTTTCTGCTCAGCCCAAGCACAAACACAGGCTGGGCAGAAAATGGATTGAGAGAGCCCTGAGCAGAAGGACTTGAGGGTGTTAGTTGATGAGAAGCTCAACATGAGTCGGCGATGTGCACTCCAGCCCAGAAAGCCCCTGCATCATGGGCTGCATCCCCAGCAGCATGGCCAGCAGGGTGAGGGAGGTGATTCTGCCCCTCTGCTCTGCTCTGGGGAGACCCCACCTGGAGTGCTGTGTCCAGCTCTGGAGCCCCCAGCACAAGAAGGACATGGAGCTGTTGGAACAGCTCCAGCAGAGGGCCACAAAGATGCTCCAAGGGCTGGAGCACCTCTGCTGTGAGGACAGGCTGAGAGAGTTGGGGCTGTTCACCCTGGAGAAGAGAAGGCTCCGTGGGGACCTTACAGCAGCCTTTCAGTGCCTAAAGGGGGCCTACAGAAGGATGGGGAGGGACTCTGGATCAGGGAGTAGTTGTGTGAAAAGGGGCCAAGCGGTTTTGGCAGAAGATAAACCCCCTTGTGTTCTAACACTCCTCACCGAGGTGGGAGGCCAGGTGTGGCTAGGTTTAAATTCTGAGTGATGCCCAATTCAGCACCATCAGTCCAATCGCGTTTAATATGTATTAAACTATTACGATTTGGATACACTAATAGTGGACTGTGCCTTCAGTCTAGTCGTGCTCCTGAACTAGCACGGCCACTCTCGAGTCTTTGGTCACATTCAGTGAGAAACTGAAATGACCAGCTACTTAAACAGTGCAGTTTATTTAAACAACAGATATACAGGTTCTTAGGATTGCACGTGATAAATACACTGTCTGCAAAGCACGTGCAAATATAGATATTGTTAAGTATACAAAACATGTGACAAATTTATAAACGATACAGCCTGGCTATAAATGTAGGGTAGAGATTCTCTAGAGAAATTTCTAAGTCCCCGAGAAAGCACTCGGTGTAATCGAAGTCTTACCCAAAGGCATCCCTATGTGGGGGAAGAAAGGCTCAGCCCGTTGACTGATCCCAGAAATCAGTGATGGAATTCTTTGCGATGGTGTCTTCCCTGGCATCCCCTCTCTCTCGGGCTATTTTTATACTATTTTTTTATCTTCAAAGTGGAGTTTGAGTGACTTTAGTCATACGTACTTTTATTATGATTAATGTACTCCAGGAGGAGTGTTCGCACCTCTGGGGCGGATAGCCTCCGGGATGGAGGTGTGTTTTGGTACATTGTAGTGAGCAAAGTTCGCACAAAGGACAGCCATTTCATCAACATTTGACAAAATGTTGGCTCGGGTAGCGTGTAGGCCACTTGTCTGTTCCGTAGTACCGTCTCGTCCCCATATCTGCTATTCATCACAATGGAAGGCCACGGAACAAGCGCGTTCCGTTCCATCCCTCCTGTAGTTTCGCAAACAACCTTGTACAGGCAATCGCAGATGTTGCACTCTTCGCATGCCAGCTGCGGCTGTCTTCTACCTCAGAAGCCTCTTGATTTTACGACTTTCTTTAATGTGTGAACAATGCTGTATTTTTGTATTCTTGGCCAATTTAGTAATTATTCCACAGGAGTTTAATGATAGAATGAGGGGTAATGGTTTCAAACTGAAAGAGGGTAGATTTAGATTGGATATCAGGAAGAAATTCTTTCCTGTGAGGGTGGTGAGGCAGTGGAACAGGTTGCCCAGGGTGGTTGTGGATGCCCCATCCCTGGAAGTGTTCAAGACCCACTTAAATGGGGCTTTGAGCAGCCTGGTCTAGTGGGAGGTGTCCCTGCCCATGGCAAGGGCGTTGGAACTGGATGATCGTTAAGGTCCCTTCCAACCCAAACCATTCTATGATTGTATGATTCTATGAAAATTGGCAAATTTCTTCTCTTCAGGTGCTCCAATGGTGTAACTTTGAGAGTGTCCTTGTCACCTTGGATGTGTTGTCTGGATGTGGATCTTCTTTCTGCCCCACAGGCCAGTGTCTCAGTGCCGAAGTAATCATTTGGCAATGCCAATGTCTCAGCTGGGGAAAAATGCTTCCCTTCTAAACCTGTTTGAGAGAAACAAAGCACATCACGGCATATCCTGCGGTCTACCCTGCGTAATCAGGGAGAAAACATGAGGAATTGGGATGGAACAACCTACTTCGGCTTTACAGATGCGTGTAGGTCAGTTGTGGAGTAAAACACCCCCAAGAGGGGATTCTTCCAGGAGAAGTGCTGCTCCAGTTTCCAGTGACCGGTCTCTCAGAAGGCAAGGATGGGCTTCGGAGCCTGATTTACGATGTGCAACTGTCATGGATGGAAGTGGTGGGCCCTCTAGTCAAAAGTAGGGGGGCCCTGCCTCCAGCCAGGAGGAGGAGAGAGATATCCGAGTTTATTGGACTGTGTGGATTCGATGGCCTGGCACATCAGAACCACAAAAGTATAGGGCCTTGGTGGACACTGGTGCACAGTGCGCCCTAATGCCATCGAATCATGGAGGGGAAGAATCTATCATTATTGCTGGAGTGACGGGGGCATCTCGAGAGCTGGCTGTACTGGCGGACGAAGTGAGCCTAACTGGGAATAAATGGGAAAAGTTCCCTATTGTGACTGGCCTGCATGCTCCATGCATCCTTGGCATAGATTACCTGAGGAAAGGGTATTTTAAGGACCTGAGGAGTTACCAGTGGGCGTTTGGTGTAGCGGCAGTGGAGACAGAGATGGTTGTGCAACTGTCTACTTGGCCTGGGCTGTCAGAGGACCCTTCTGGTGTGGGGCTGTTGAGGGTCGAGGAACAGAAGGTTTCCCATTGCTACTACAACTGTGCATAGGCGACAGTATTGCACTAATCGAGATTCTTTGCTCCCTATCCCGAAGTTGATCCATCAGCTGGAAAGCCAAGGGGTGATCAGTAAGACTCACTCACCCTTTAATAGTCCCATATGGCCAGTGCGAAAGCCTAATGGGGAATGGAGATTGACAGTAGACTATCGTGGCTTGAATGAAGTCACACCACCATTGAGTGCTGCCGTCCTGGGTACGTTAGAAATTCACTATGAACTGGAGTCAAAGGAAGCGAAGTGGTATGCCACAATTGATACAGCTAATGCATTCTTCTCTATTCTTTTAGCAGCAGACTGCAGGCCACAGTTTGCTTTCACCTGGAGGGGTGTCGAGTACACCTGGAATTGACTGCCCCAGGGGTGGAAATACAGCCCCACCATTCTCCAGACTGCACTGGAGAAGGGTGGAGGTCCAGAACACTTGCAATACATTGATGACATCATTGTATGGGGCAACACAGCAGAAGAAGTTTTTGAAAAAGGAGAGAAGGTAATTCAAATCCTTCTGGAAGCCAGTTTTGCCATCAAACGAGGTAAGGTCAAGGGACCTGCCCAGGAAATTCAGTTTTTAGGAATTAAGTGGCAAGATGGGTGTCACCAGATCCCAATGTATGTGAGTAACAAAAGAACAGCTATGTCCCCACCTACTAACAAAAAAGAAACACGAGCCTTCTTAAGTGTTGTGGGTTTCTGGAGAATGCATATTCCTGGTTACGGTCAGATTGTGAGCCCTCTCTATGAAGTGACTAGAAAGAAGAATGATTTTAAATGGGCTCTGAGCAACGAACAGCCTTTGAGCAAATTAAACAGGAGATTGTTCACCCTTGGGCCAGTCCGGGCAGGACAAGATGTAAAAAATGTGCTGTAGACCGCAGCCGGGGAGAATGGCCCTACCTGGAGTCTCTGGCAAAGAATACCAGGAGAGACGCGAGGCTGACCCCAGGGGTTTTGGAGTCGAGCATATAGAGGATCAGAGGCTTGCTATCCTACCACTGAGAAAGAGATATTGGCAGCATATGAAGGAGTTCGAGCTGCTTCGGAGGTAGTTGGCACTGAAGCACAGCTCCTCTTGGCACCCTGGTTGCCAGCGTTGAACTGGATGTTTAAAGGGGAGACTCCTTCCACATATCACGCAACTGCTGCGACATGGAATAAGTGGGTGGAACTAATTACTCAGCGAGCTCGCATAGGGAACCCCAGTCGTCCAGGAATTCTGGAGGTGATCATGGATTGGCCACAAGGCACGGATTTTGGAGGGTCCCCAGAGGAGAGGGTGGTACGTGCTGAAGAGGCCCCACCATATAATCAATTATGGGAAAATGACAGGCGAATTGAGCTGTTCACTGGTGGATCTTGTCATGTTGTAGGAAACCAGCGAAGGTGGAAAGCTGCTGTGTGGAGTCCTACTTGACGAGTCGCGGAAGCAACTGCGCGAGTGCATGAGTCAAGGCAGTTTGCAGAAGTGAAAGCCATCCAGCTGGCTTTGGATATTGCTGAGAGAGAAAAGTGGCCGGTGCTTTATCTTTATACTGACTCATGGATGGCGGCACATGCCTTGTGGGGTTGGTTAAAACAGTGGAAGAAGAGCAACTGGCAGTGCAGAGGTAAACCCACCTGGGTTGCTGACTTGTGGCAAGATATTGCTGATCGATTAGAAAAGCTGTCTGTGAAGGTACGTCATGTAGATGCCCATATACCTAAGAGTCGGGCCATTGAGGAACACCAAAACAACCAGCAGGTGGATCAAGCTGCTAAGATTACAGTGTCCCAAGTAGACTTGGACTGGCAACAGAAGAGTGAATTTCTTTTTAGGTCGGTGGGCCCATGACACTTCTGGTCATCAAGGAAGAGATGCAGCATATAGATGGGCTTGTGACTGAGGGGTGGATTTGACTCTGGACACTATTTCACAGGTCATCCATGAACGTGAAACATGCTGAAATTAAGCAAGCCAAAAGATTGAAACCTCTGTAGTATGGAGAACGGTGGATGAAATATAAGTACGGGGAGGTTTGGCAAATTGATTATATATCCCTTCCCCGAACCCGCCAGGGAAAACGCTGTCTGCTTACAACAGTGGAAGCAACCACCGGATGGTTGGAAACATATGCTGTGTCTCATGCTGCTGCCTGTAACACTATTTTAGGCCTTGAAGGACAAGTTTTGTGGCGACATGGTACTCCAGAGAGAATCGAGTCAGGCAATGGGACTCATTTCCGAAAGAATCTTATAGATGCCTGGGCTAAAGAGCATGGTATCAAGTGGATATATCACATCCCCTATCACGCACCAGCTGCCGGCAAAGTGGAACAATGCAATGGACTGTTGAAGACTACACTGAAAGCGACGAGTGCTGGAACATTTAAAAAGTGGGATGAACATTTAGCAAAAGCCACCTGGTTAGTCAACACCAGGGGAACTGTCAGCCGAGCTGGTCCTGCGCAGTCAGAGCTTTCACCTACTGTAGAAGCAGGTAAAGTCCCTGGGGTGCATGTAAAAAATATGTTGGGTAAAATGGTCTGGGTTTGTATGCCTCAGGTAAAAGCAGACTCACTCGTGGGGCTGCTTTTCCTGAAGGACCAGGGCATACTTGGTGGGTGATGCAGGAGAATGGAGCGGTTAGATGTGTACCTTTAGGAGATCTGATTCTGGGTGAGAATCCTTGATTTAAATGGTATGGTGTTAATTGTTACATCATACTAACAGTGTTCAATAAGTGTTTTTCAGGTTAACCCAGTGATAATGGAACCAGAGCCAGCTTCGTCAAATGGCGTCCAGTGACAGGAAACATGCTAGCCGTGAGCACTATACGTTATATTGCTGCACCCAACTTCAACCGTCTGTCATCCCTATTGAGGCCTCGTCCTGATGTGACAACCGAGTGAATGCCACATCACTTGTTCCTACCCTAAAAGACTAGTATAGTAGATGAAACTCACAGTTTTGGACTAACAAAATTCAATGGACCATTTAGGGGAATAGTTCATAGCTTTAGAGGGTTATATTTGTGTGTGTGTGTATATATATAGATTGGAGGACAAATGTAATAGTAACTTGAGTGTGACATATATATGGTATGAAATAAGGGGTGGAATGTCCTGGGTTGAGCGACACAGGACTAATTTCTCTTCTAATGCTGGGGAGAACTCCACTTTTGGAAGACTCTAGTGTCTGAATTTGTAAAAATAGTTACTTTATAACCAGCTAGGCTAGGTAGGATTCAAGCTCTCAGTGTTTTCAAGCCTTGCCAGGTGCAGCGATGAGGAGGAGCTTTCCTGAAATATTGTCAGCTCTTGATGAAACGAAGGAAGAGTCACTTAAAACAGGAATGAAGTCCAATGTGTTGGGATTCTTAACTTTGGAGGGTATGTATATACGTATTAAGCTGCCCCTCCTTTAAGGGGCTCGTCCCCATGCCCACTGCGCTCCCATTGACATGGCCTGTGTTCCATCTGTTACTGCCAGTCCCCGGCAACGGGGACAACGCATCCCCTCTGCCCTGCGCCCGGCACAGCCCTTCTCTCCTGCTCCTGGTGCCTTGAACCCATAGCCCAGCCCTTCCCACCAGCTCCCAGCCCTTGAACCCACAGCCCTCCTGCCCTTCCTTCCCGCCTGTGCCCATCACTGCTATCTCTCTGTGTGCTGCCATATCATTGTCATCATGAAGGCCATGAAGAAGAAGAGGCTTGCGCTGGCAGAGGTACGTCCCTGCTCCCCAGAGGTGGGCACCTCCCAGTACTCAGGGGGCCGGGAGCTTGGCTCGCCCTCTCCCCCTACCCCTGCAAGGCCAGGGGCTGGGAGAAGCCCTTCTGGCTGCTCCTGCCCTGCTGGGATCAAGCATCCCTGCACCAGGGTACGCATCCCCGGGGCAGCCCTGGGTCCCCTGGGCTCGTGCCGGAGGGATGCTCGCCGGGAGCAGCTGGGTGCTGCCCGGAGCCTGAGCCTGTGCCTCCACTGCCCCTTTCCAGGCCGGAGCCATGGGAGCTGAGCCCTGCCCGCGGAGCAGCGCCGAGCCCAAAGGCCACCTGCACAGAGTAAGGAGCTTTTGGGCACCCAGGCAGGCGCGGGGCCGAGGTCTGTGTGGCGGGGGCCAGGGTCTGTGCCCAGAGCCCCGTGGGGCAGGGAGCAGGGCCGCTCACCTCTCTGCTCTGCCAGATCCACAGGACTTTGCGGAACACCAAAGTGAGGAAGCTGTGGAAGAAGAGGAGCCTCCAGCTGCACACACTGGCACATCAGTGCTGGTGGGTGCTGGTGGCCAAGGAGATGCCCAGGTCCAGCCAGCTCCTGGTGGGGATGTGCCCAGGGGTCCCATCGCCCCACGGCTCTCCCTGGGCAGTGAGCGGGGCAGGGATGCCAAGACCCTCATCCCTTGGGTCTGCTTGGCTGGCCAGGACAGGACCAATGCACTTTTCTGCTTGCCTTTTGGCGTAGGATATATGAAATTGCACTGGAGGGTGTGGAGGTGGCTGCCAGGAGTGTAAAAGAGTGGACAGACCTGGATGGAGATGGCCATGGAAATCGATGTGGAGGAGGAAGAGATGAAGGTGGATGGGGAGGAGGAGGAGGTGATGGACATAGACCCACCATCATCAGGACAGGCACGTGCAGGACAGGCCTGCAGGGAGGGAGGGTCTCCTGCCACCAGGCTGGGGTGGGTGGTTTTGTAAATAGATGTATATAGTTGTGTTTTGTAATAGTTGTGTTTTGTAAGTAGTTCTAGGTAGTTGTGTTGTTGTTAATAAAGAGTTGTGTTCATGTTTTTCACACCTAAGCTCTGTGTGCATTTCTTGGGAGCCGTGGCGTTTGCAGAGTTGTGGTTCCACTGTCTCGGGGTTCCCGGGGCTGGAGGCGGCTGGGGGTGCTGGCACAGAGGGGTCCCAGGTGGAGTGGGCAGCGCAGGACGCTGGAACCAGGACTGGTGATCTCTTTATCTCTGTCTTTTTGTCTGTCTTTTCTTTTCTCTGTCCCTCAGTTTCTCTTTTCTCTTAGAGTTGTTAAGTAACGGTTAGAGTTCTTAAGTAACGACCTTAAGTACCATTTGCCATAAGTTGTCCTATACCTGTTGTTAAGTAACACAACGCATACCTCACCATTTGCCATAATTTGTCATATACCTAACCAATTATTGTGGACTTGTTAAGACCTATACTAATCATTTTGGGCAGCTAATAAATGTTTCTATATGAACCCTGAGACTTATCTCACCTTAGTCCGTGCCACTGGGAATTTACGAATCTGAAGTCACTTACCCCCCCTCTTTCCTGGGATTGGGACATGACAAGCACTCCAGCATTTTCGAAATCCTTCCTTTCTGCTCCTTGGCTCTCTCATCATCCTGCCAGCTTCTCCGTTCAGCAGCAGCCTTGCTCTCCCTGCTGGAAGCAGAGCGCTCCAGCTCATTCTTAGCTACAGTACATTTTCTGGGCTTCTGCTGCCAGGCAGGACCAACGGAGATCGTGAGGCAGTTCTTGGGGCTGCAGTTCACTGCCATGTAGAGCAATCCATGGATGTAATTTATAGACCACCTGGGCAGGCATCCTTTGAGATGAAAAGCACAGCAGGAGTTGAAAAGTGTTAGTCTTAGAGGAATGAAACCAAGGATCCATCCAATCTGCCATCCTCCAACATACACGCTAGAGCAAGTGGTGAAAAAGCAGCCACCTAGAACCAACAAATATGCAACACCCCCTTACTATCCCTAGGCCCTCTCTTTCTGCCCTGCAGTGGAAAAAAGCAGATTCTTTCTCTCCATTTGTCTCAGCGAGACTGAAAGCTTTTCATTGCAGTTTCCACTCAACTCCTTGCCCAGGATCAACTTTGAAAATCACCTGGAGAAATCAAGCGCATCACAGACAAAGGCTCGAGAGACTGGAGATGCTGTAAAGAGTTGTCTAGGAAATGCTTCAATGGATCACATTTAGAGAAAACCTTTACCACAGCGGCTGTCAAATACTTTTGTAACAGTTCCCTGCCAACCTGCAAACGTTTTCACAGACGTTCATGTACCAGCTGCCTTTCTGTTCGAGAAAGCCCAGTAAAGGCAGTAGGATTTCAGACATCCATTTGAGACATCTCCTAGAGCTCAGGGGCCACCACTGCTCTGGGAACCACATGCTGGGAAAGCACGTGAAAGGAGAGGAGAGGAGAGGAGAGGAGAGGAGAGGAGAGGAGAGGAGAGGAGAGGAGAGGAGAGGAGAGGAGAGGAGAGGAGAGGAGAGGAGCTGCCATCTTCTGCCCGGCAGCCCCACAGCACCAGCAGACCTTGCCGCTCCCTGCAACTCCCTGAGAAGAGCTTGGGGCCAGGTGGCGCTCGGTCTCTTCTCCCAAGTCAAGAGGGATAGGACAACAGAGAAAACGGCCTCCAGTTGCACCAGAGGAGCTAGTAGGAAAGATTTCCTCACCAAAAGGCTTGACAAGCATTGGAACAGGCGGCCCAGGGAAAGGCTTGCATCACCATCCTGGGAGGGATTTCAAAGACCTGTAGATGTGGTGCTCAGGGACATGGTTTAGCTGTGGACTCGGCAGTGCCAGGCTAACAGCTGGGCTCCATGAGCTTCAATTGCTTTTCCAACATCAATGATTCTATGCTTTCTGTTTCAGAGCTGTGGGGAAGAGGTGAGAGGAGGGGCTGCCATCTTCAGGCCGGCAGCCCCATAGTACCAGGAGGAGTCCCTTGGAGATGGCTGGAGATGGCTGGAGAGCGCCGCAGACCGTCACAGACCACCAGAGACCGCTGGAGACCGCCGGAGAGTGCTGGAGATGACCTGACACTGGTGGTGTTTGGCAGTCTCCGGTGGTCTCACACTGGAGACCATCGGAGTCCGCTGGAAACTGCCAGAGTCCATTGGAGACCACTGGAGACCGCCAGACACTGCTGGAGACTGCCGGAGACCATCCGAGATCATCAGAGACTGCTGGATAGCACTGGAGACCACTGGAGACCCTCGGAGACCACTGCAGACCACACAGCCTCTTGGACTCCCCTGCAGCGCCACCCAGGTTATTGGGGTCTGGACTTCGCATTGTTTCAGTCTGAGGATGAGAAAGCCAGTGGGAGGTGGCTGTCCTCAGCTAGCTCTCACCTCAGCTAACGAATGGGTGGGTGAAGAAGCAGCCAGACCCACCCTGTCTGTGCCCATAGAATAGCAACAGAGCATCAAAGATGGCAGATGCCCCAGCCCTGGAAACATTCAAGATGCAGAGACAGCTCTTCCATTGGAGAATCAGAAGCATTCAGTACCGACAGAAAGAAGTTTGGGCAAGGCTGGCCAAGAAACAACTCAAAAAACAATAAAAACTAAAAAAAACCCCACAATTAAAAACCAAAGAAAAAAGCCAAGAAAAATCGTGAGCCATTGGCATTGCACAACTTCCTGCGAAGCATCCCCGCCAAGCTCCTTGTCAGCCACCTCTACGAGGATGGGATGCCAGCCCTGCAGAGGACAAGCAAGCAAGCAAAAGTGGAAGAGCTGAAAGCGTAAGTGTGGGCAGCAGCCTGCCTCTTGAGCAGCAGCCCTGACCACTGGCTCCGAGCACCGACAAAGCTGCGCAACACAGCCGCTGGTTCCCACCTGCCTTGGGCAAGCTTCGGCCATGGCTGTGGGCAACATCTGCTTTCTTAACTGTGTGTTCCTGTTCCCTCAGGGTGGCCGACAAGTTGCCTACAGCCAATGTCCTCCTCCTGAAGCGGCTGCTCCCCCTCCTGCACAACATCAGCCGCAATGTGTCTACCAGCAGGATGAGCTGCAGCAACCTGGCCATCTGCAGTGGGCCAAACCTGCTGAGCCCACCTCATGAGGACCTGCTGCTGCTGCTGGAGGCCATGCTGGGGGTGACTGAGCAGGTAGGCTGTCTTGAGCAGCTGGCTGCAGCTTTCCAGACCCATCAGAGCTTGGAGGTTCAGAGGTCCCTGGCTGCCTCCTCTCTTGAGCAAAAGGTGGTGGTCTAGCTGCCTGCAAAAGCAGCCCCACAGCCACAGCCTTCTGCGTGGAGGAAAGGGGGAGGAGTGGGAAAGGCTGCACCACAACTTTTCAGCGCCCTGCCCTGAAAGCAAGGCTCTCGTGTGCAGGTGAAGGGGCTGGTGGAGTTCCTCTTAGAAAACCACTGGGGCCAAGACGTCTGGCCTTTCCAGTCCCTCAGCTGAGGAGTCGCCAGCAGCCAGGGACACATCCAGAGGTAGGAGGAGGGACTGAGGGTTCTCACAGCCAGAGCAGAAAGCTGGTGGAGGGCTTTGGGTGGGTTTTGCTTTAGGTGTTGTCCACTTCCCACAAGTCACTTGGCTACACGAGTTTTTGCTTTCCAGATTTGCCTTTGGAAGAGCAACGTGGCCCTGCTGGGGAAGGTGATGTAGAGCACCAGGCCAAAGCCTTCCTGGACGCACCACCCTCTCTGCTCGTCCTCCAGAAAGCAGCAGGGGTAGATGCGGTGAGAGGACGGGAAATGGCAAAGGTAGGGCAGGTCCACAAACCCTGGGACAAGGCGTCTCATCTAGGAGGAGGTTCCCGATGAGTTCAAGGAGCTGCTCTGCCTCTTCCTGATATTTTTGCTCTGTTGGATTTAGGTAGGGCGTCCCTTGCCACCTGCTAACGCCAACATTTCTGCTTTAGGCACCCGCCGCTTTGCCTCCAACTGCCCCAGAGACCACGGAAGATGCCCCAGGATGCGCACAAGAACTAAAGAGCCTTTCCCAGGAAAGACGGTTAAAGGAGTCAGCTTTGCTTCCATCAAGACGTGATGAATCCAGTTGACCCTGCCTTTACCTATCTAAACCCACTGCGGGATGGAAAGCTTTGCAGGCTCCCTCCAGGAAACTGAAAACCCAAAAGGAAGAGAGAAGAGGCCTGGGATGAGGAGAGGGAACGCTGGCAAGAAGAGGAAAGAAGGAAGAGCGCAAAAGATGGGGACGGAAAAAGAGGAGGGAGAAGCCCAGGTGTGTCCCAGGCTCCGCTACCCATCTTTCCCAGCTGGGGAAACTGCTCTAAGGCAGTCCAAGGGGCTGGCAAGGGAGGGCAAGGGACGGTGCTGCGCAGGGTTTGGGAAGAACTCCACGGCAGCTCCCCAGGGGCTCCCCATGGAGCCCTGCTGCGTGGCACAGGGGCACTGAGCACCTCTGCACACGCAGGGGCCTCTAAGGGCATTTCCATGGGGGATACGGTGCCAGAGCCATCCCCGCGGCAATGCCCGCAAGAGCTCTCTCTTCTGGGCTACAAACTACTCCTCCTTGTCAACTCTGTTTCCCAAAGAAAGGGCAACCAAGTCCTGCCTTTGTGGGTTCATCAGTGCTTTCCGACTCTCGTTGTAGATGCCCATTTCCTTTCAGGAGCCGAACCCCTGCCATTCCTGGGCTCCCGCACCTCATGTCTGTCCACAATAAAAGGCTGTTTTCTCCCATCTGACTGCGCCTCTCGTCAGCTGTTCTGGAGTGAGAGCTCTTGTTTTGCGATGGTGCTTGTAAGCATCTGCTCTGCAACCGATTTGAGCAAAAGAGGGTAAAATCCTGTTCCCACTTGTAACGCTTGTGCTGCGTGTCCTTGCAAGTGGTTTTGGAGATGAAAAATTCATGGCCTTTCAGGCTTATCATGATTTGACTCATTGGAAAGGAAGGAGAAGGGAAGGAAAAAGGGAAGGGGAAACAAAAGGGGAAGGAAAAAGGGAAGTAAAATGAGAAAGCAAAGGGGAGGGAAGGGAAGGAAAAGGTTGGACTGCTGTGCTGTGCTCCCATTGGTCGAATGTGGAGATTGACAGTGGCAGCGGGCCAATGGAGCGGTGCAACCCAAGAAGGAGGGGGCGGGCGATGGGGCAGCAGTGGCCAATGGGCGCCCGTCGTGGGCGGGCCGGCCCGGGGGAAAATGGCAGCCGGCTGGAAAGGGGAGCGGGGCGGTTGGGGCGGAAAGCAGGGTCCGGCGTGGGTGGGGTGGGGTGGGGTGGGGTGGGGTGGGGTGGGGTGGGGTGGGGTGGGGTGGGGCGGGGCCGGGCCGGGCCGGGCCGGGCCCGGCCCGCGGGGCCGCTGCGAGCACGTGGTGAGGCAGCTGGAGCATGTGAAGGTGAGTGGGCGGCCCCGAGGGGTGGTGGAGGGGCCGGTAGGGCCCTGAGTGGGGCTGGGAGGGCTGAGGGGGGGCATTGACGGGTGGGAGGGGGGTGTCTGGGCCCGGCTCCCCGCAGGGTGCCTTGGTCCTGGGGGGTTTGGGGTGCGGTGCCGGCGATGGCGGAGAAATGGAGCCCGTCAGGGTGGTAAGAAAGCGATGCTCGGGCCGTGCTGGTGCCGCCCCAGAGGGACGCGGGGCCGGGCCCTCCACAGTTTGCCAGCGCTCCCCGCAAAGTGTCGGTGGGGCCCTGGGTGTGCCAGGCTGTGGGGTGTCTGCTGTCCCTCAGCGTCGCCCAGGGGGGCTGCAGAGGGGGGCGAAGCAGAGAGGGGAAGCAGAGAGGGGGAGCCGGTTTGTGGCCTGACCCGGAGAGTGGGACTCCTGCTGCTGGGGCTGGCTAAAGGGGCTGGCGTGGCTGGTTTTGGGGCTGAGAAAGAGAGGGAGTTGTGTGGCTTTGGGCTGAGGAAGAGGGCTGGAGATGAAATCCGCGCCAGGCCCCTTCTCTCTGCACGGAGGATCTGTCCCAGCCCCGCTCCTGAGGGGCAGAGGTGAGGTGGGGGTCCCCCATCTCATCCCCCTTGGCTGGGTGTGACAAACAGGCTCATTTCTCCTCTCTTCTTTTCCCAGCGTCACCTTCTGCGGCACGGCAAGAAAACCCTGCATGGCTGATTCCGCTCACTGCTCAGGTAGTCGCATGCCTGGGGCGAGACACGTTGGTGAGTTCAGGGTCGCTACAGATCTTCCCCGTCAAAGCTGCAGAAAAGGCAAATTTGCTGCCAGTGCAAAAAAGCTGATGAGGAGTTTTGTGCTTGTTTTTGTGCGGCTATTTAGTCGTTTGAGGGCCGGAGCCCTCCAAGAGAAGCGTTATAAAAACAGGTGTTTTTATTAATACTAAAGTGAGAAGTGTAGAGTAACGCGAGGAATAAGTGCATGTTTTTTATTAGCGTCAACAGCTCTAGATTCGCCAATAAGAGCACTTCAAAAGCGCTCGTGTCCAGGGTGCTCTGAAAACCATTAACTAATTAATCCGGTGCCAAAGGCTGAGAAATCATTTCAGGAGCTCAAGTCTTGGGATGTTTAATGAAGTGAGATGGAGCCTTTCAAGTGGCGGTAACGTGATGCTGCTGGAGAAGTTGTTAGAGGAGAGCAATTAGTGCTTTCCTGGGAAATACGGGCTGTATTTATTACAGCACCTCACGTACGCATGTGTCTATGCTGCCGCAGCTGTTCCCCCTATCCTGCCACAGCTTTTCCCCGCTCGCCTTCCTCACTTCCTCTTCCTCACGCTTTCAGGCACGTCAACATCGGCAACCAATTCCAAGCGGAGCTTCCCGACCTCCAGGACCCAGCCCGTTTGGAAGAGGAGGAAGAGGGAGCGTCGCTGGTCTGGAAACCCTGGGGCGACATCGAAACCAACCCGGAGACGCAGGAGAAAGGTTTTTCTAACGCTTCTCTTCCACTTTCACCCCACCCAGCGATATGATGGGTTGAAAATTCCACCTTTTTGGGCTTCTCTCCCTCCTTTTCTTGCCCGCCTTCATGTTCGAGGGAAGGAGATGGCTGGGTTTTGGTGGGAGAGTGACTAAAGAATAATGGGCGACGCGTCTCGGCAGCGTCTTCCATGAAAAACGGGCGTTTGGAGCTGTCCCACCTCATCTGCGGCGCCCTCGGGAGAGGGGAGTTTTCTCTCTGAGCTTTTAAAGTAGAGCTATTTGGGATATCGGACTTTTTTCTCTGCCTTTTCCTCATCTCCGGTCTCTGCTGCGCTCGTCCTGTTTTCCCTCCCTCTCCTATCGCTCCTTTTCTTGAGGAAAACTTGACTTTTTCTCGGTTTTCGTTGCATTTGTAGTTACAAACCTGCTCCATTTGGCTTCTGCCAACACCAGGCCAGGGGGACAGGTCAACCTGGAGCTCGCTCTGCATTGCCTGCACGAGGCTCAAGGCGACGTGCTGGTAAGAAGCGGCGATTTCTAATTAAGAATGGACTTTGTTACTGGTTTGAGCTGGGCGTCGCTCCGAGTTTTCTATTGCGCGGGCCGGAATCTCTTTGCTGAAGGTGCAGGAGGTTCTTGGGTGATGCCTGTCGCTGCGTTAACGTCTCTTGGGCTTCCAGAGCCCTCTCCTGGTGCATCACTAAGAGTTTGGTTTGATTCTGGGACGATTTGGAGAATAGAATTACGCCCAAATGAAGGGATGTTAGATAAAAGCCGAGGTCTGCCCTCGGTGAGACCCGAGCGGGTCTGCTTTGCTCCCTCTTCTTCGAAGAAGGGCTTTAACACCCCTCAGCATCTGCTGCGTTGCCACGAGGAATGAGAATTTCCCTTTTGTCTCCTCCGGAGGAGGAATTTAAGTCTTTTTTCCCTATGAAATCTCGCAGGAGGTGGCAGAGATGCTGCATGGTGGGCCGCCTCGGAGACCCGAATCCCATCCCCTGGCTGATTATCATTACACAGGTAAACGAGGAGAACAGATCCCGCCATTCCCTTTGCTCCGATGGAATTGAGTCTTAAAAATATTCTTTTGGGGTGGGGAAAGGAGTAGTTTTAATCCCTTTCTGGGGCTTGTAGAGGCGGGGGATGCCGATTCTAATAATTTGCGTGTCGCTGGTTAATTCCTAGTCTCGGATATTTGGACACCGGTGGAGGAGCAGTTGTTTAAAGAGGCTTTTTACATCCATAAGAAGAATTTTCGCCTCATACAGAAGCAGGTATAAAGCCGTTAGAGCGAGGCGCAGCTCGTTAGCGTGGGCAGTTTTAACCCAGAAAGTCATATTTTGAGTTGCGTGTTGGAATCCTGTTCTTAGGACGCTTCTTCTTGCTAAAAAACCACCGGTACAAGGCCTATTTTTGCCCTAATGTGTGACCACAAAGGAATATTTAATACCTCTGGGAGAAAATACCAGAGATATTATAAGAATAATGACAGTTTATGGTGTGAAACGGAGAATTCTGCCCTGAAAACGCTTCTTGACAGCCTTTCTCAGCAGATGAAGGTTTCTTTCTTGTCCGATCTCACCCAGACGTTGCATTGCGAGAACCGGAGGAGAGAATCCTCGTCGATCTGCCCCTTCAATATTTTACTGCTACGTTTTGTAGGAATGTGTCTGAGAGAAAATGGTCACGTGAGCCCCCCTCCGTACTATGAGAGATTAGATTAAGGGCAAAACAGGTGGTAGAAGATGGAATTAGTACATGGGAAAAACGGGAACTGAGAAGGTAGAAAACATGTTGTGCTAATGACTAAGC